>NW_020954599.1:23580073-23659109 GCF_900497805.2 Vombatus ursinus
TCTCTCTCTCTCTCTCTCTCTCTCTCTCTCTCTCTCTCTCTCTCTCCCTCTCCCTCTCTCTTTCTTTTTCTCTCTCTCCCCACCATAAACACACACACATACACACACACACACGTGCACACATACATATATATATATTGCAGAAGTGACTAATTCTAATTGCTTGAGTTAATTTTCTAAATTTGCTTCTTTTTACTTGCTTTCAATATATGATTTTCAGATATCCCACCTGAGAGCTTTCCATTGTATTTTGAAACTTGTTTCCTTTAACTTAATAGAACTTTTGATAAGTTTTGGGATTAGAATACTTATTTCTCATTTTTTTTTATGAAAGAGAAACTTAAAGGGGTTAAATACAGTCATGTTGACGTATGTAGGGTGTGTTCTGATTAAGTATATCCTCTATTTCTTTCTTTTTTTTTTAAATGTGACATCCACATTTAATGAATAACATTTCTGTTTTCAGAGATGCATGCCCCTGTCTACAATCTCAGGAAATGGTGCTTTGCTCATTCTGTTTTCAACAGATTTACATATATACATATACATATATTTATACTATATATATATAATGTGTGTGTGTGTATACATATATATTATATTATATATTTATATATCATGTACTCATCACAACTCTCCATTATTATTTGGTTTATGATTACAATTTATGTCAACAACTTTAAAAATAGGGAAATGCCATAACACTTAAGTATATTTTTTCCACTATTGAATAAAATTCAGTTATAATTCATTATTAACAATTTCCATTTAATGACTGATTAAAAAAACAAATAGTAAATTTATAAATAATGTAAGATAAATTGTGAATGTGAATGAAAATTATGATAATGTGTAACAAAATAAAGTATGATAACTGTTTAATTTCAGTACGTTAAAATTCCTTTAATACACATTGGACTGTTCAAAACTCCAATCCATACACTTCTTTATATATCTAACATTTCTCTTCTTTGAACATGTTTCAAACAGAGCTGTTTAAATTTAGATTCAAGTTGTGGGAGTGAGAACAATTTCATTTGAATATTTAAGCCTCTTTAAGATTCCTCAAAATAAAAAGATAACATAAAAGTAATGTAACCCTTCTTTAGAAGATCAGAATTCACAATGAACACATCTGAGCTATATATTAAAATTAAAGAAGTTATTATGTTAATGTCAATCCTAAATTTGGTGTTCAATCAATATTTACTCATAAATGAATAAGAGTGAATATAGATACTAGCAAAATTATATATGTGTATATATATATATATATAGATACAAACAGTGCACACTATCATGTAATTAAATCCCAAATTTAATGGAAGATATCAGAAATGTTTTAGATTTTCAGATGTAAGAAATATGAGAGTGATATCTCCTCTTCAGGTTTGTGGGGTAGGGTACTTATGCCAAAATAAATGTACCAAAATGAGGAAATTTTAGAAGTAAAGACCTATGCTTTATTATGCTTAAGCACAGTTTCTGTTAGTAGAATAGTCTTTAACAATACTAAAAGATGCAGATTTTACAAGAACTTTTTCTAGACAACATTCTGTCAGAGAGCCAGAGAAATAAATCATTTTATTTATTTTAATATCTTACATTCTTTTAGGTTATAAAAGTTTTTTTAAATATTTATTATCCAATGCTTCTTTTTTTTTCAGAGATAAGAAAAGGTTTTATTCTTTCTCATGAGAAAGGGGACTGCTCTCGTTGCTCAAGCAGGGACAGCCAGGGAGTGCAGTCTGTTAGAGGGGAACAAAGTATTAAAGTCTTAACGCGATACCCCCTCACCATTTCTCAGCCCTTCTTCCCATTGGCTGGGTTTCAGGGTGCACAATCTAAGCGTGGTTTTCTTTTTTTTTCTTTATACATACATATATATATATATTATATATATATATTATATATATATATTATATATATATATATATATTTTAATTCTTTTCTGTCAGGGTAAAAGGATTGCTTTATTGTTTTTTTTTATTTTTATGGTTATTTTTATCTATTTTTTTGTTTTCAACATTTACTTCCACAAGATTTTGAGTTCCAAATTTTCACCCCATCTCACCCCTCCCCTCACCCCAAGATGGCATGCATTCTGAATACCCCTTCCCCTAGTCTGCCTTCCCTTTTATCTCTCCTCCACTTCTCTTATCCCCTTCCCCTTCAATTTTCCTGTAGGGCAGGATGGATTTCTCTACCCCATTTCCTGTATTTCTTATTTCCCAGTTGCTTGTAAAAACAATTTTTTTAAACATGTGTTTTTAAAACTTTGGGTTCCAGATTTTCTCCCTTCCTGTCTCCCCACACACCCTCATTGATAAAACAAGCAACTAAATGTAGGTTATATATGTGCAGTTATGCAAAACACTTCCATAGTAGACATGTTGTGAAAAACTAACTCTATTTCCCTTAATACTATCCAGCCCCCCCATTTATTCTATTCTTTCTTTTGACCCTTGTCCCTCCTCAAAAGTATTTAATTCTGATTACCCCCTTTCCCAATCTGCCCTCCTCTCTATCATCCCCCTACTCTCTTGTCCCCTTCCCTCCTATTTTCCTGTAAGATTTCCATAGCCAATTGAGTGTGTATGTTATTCCCTTCTTAAGTCAAATCCTATGAGAATAAGATTCATTCATTCCCTCTCACCTTCCCCCATTTCCCCTCCACAGTAAGAGCCTTTCTTTTTCTATATTTTTTCTGTGATAATTTACCCCATTCTACCTCTCCCTTTCTCCTTCTCCTAGTATAATCCTCTCTCACCCACTAATTTTATACTCCAGATATGACCCTTCATCTTCCACTCACCCTGTGCCCTCTATCTGTCTATCTATCTATCTATCTATCTATCTATCTATCTATCTATCTATCTATCTATCTATCTATCTATCTATTTATCTATCTATCCATCTATCTATCTATCTATATCTATATATACATACATATAATTTTTTCCCCTCCAACTACCCTAATACTGACAAAGGTCTCATGAGTTACAAATATTATCTTTCCATGTAGGAATATAAACAGTACAACCTTCAGAAGTCTTTTATGATTTCTCTTTCCTGTTTACCTCTTCATGTTCCACTTGAGCCTTGTATTTGAAAATTAAATTTTCTATTCAGCTCTGGTCTTTTCATCAAGAGTGCTTGAAAATCCTCTATTTCACTGAATGACCATTTTTCCCCCTGAGGGCTTATACTCAGTTTTGTAGGTAAGTGATTCTTGGTTGTAATTCTATCTCCTTTGCCCTCTGGAACATTATATTCCATGCCCTGTAGTCCCTTAATGTAGAAGCAGCTAAATCTTGTGTTATCCTGATTGTGCTTCCACAATACTTGAATTGTTTCTTTCTGGCTGCTTGTAATAGTTTCTCCTTGACCTGGGAACTCTGGAATTTGGCTACAATATTCCTAGGAGTTTGCCTTTGGGGATCTCTTTCAGGAGGATATAGGTGGATTCTTTCCATTTCTATTTTGCCCTCTGGTTCTAAAATATCAGGGCCGTTTTCGTGGATAATTCCTTGAAAGGTGATGTCTAGGATCTTTTTTTGATCATGGCTTTCAGATAGTCCAATCATTTTTAAATTCTCTCTCCTGGATCTATTTTCCAGGTCAGTTTTTTTTTTTTCCGACGAGCTATTTCACATTGTTTTCTAATTTTTCATTCTTTTGGATTTGTTTTACAGTGTCTTGATTTCTCATAAAGTCACTAGCTTCCAATTGCTCTTTCTAATTTTTAAGGAAGTATTTTCTTCAGTAAGCTTTTGGACTTCCTTTTCCATTTGGCCAATTTTGCTTTTCAAGGCATTCTTCTCCTCATTGGCTTTTTGGACCTCTTTTGCCATTTGGGTTAGGCTATTTTTCAAGGTGTTATTTTCTTCAGTATTTTTTTGGGTCTCCTTTAGCAAGCTGTTGACTTGTTTTTCATGATTTTCTTGCCTCACTCTCAGTTTTTCCTCTACTTCTGTTACTTGCTTCTCAAAATCCCTTTTGAGCTCTTCCAAGGCCTGGGACTGATTCCTATTTTTCTTGGAGGCTTTGGATATAGGAGCTTTGGCTTTGTTGTCTTCTTCTGGTTGTATGTTTTGATAATCTTTGTCACCAAAGTAAGATAATATAGTCTGAGTCTTTTTGTGCTGCTTACTCATGATCCCAGCCACTTACTTGAGTTTTAAACTCTTTGTTAAGGTAAAAGTCTGCTTCTGATGTGGAGAATGTACTGTCCCAAGCTTTAGGGGTTTGTACAGCTGTTTTCAGAGATACTTCCAGGGATGTGAAAATTTTCAGTTCTTCCAAGGTTCAATGATAAGAGGTGAGGTGTTTTCTCCACCACCACAACAAGCTCCACCACACCAGAGTTCCTCCTTGCCTCAGGACTGCCCCTCAGAACTGTGACCAGATCCAAGCACTGGTAAAGCAAGAGATTCCTGCCTTAGCACAACCAAAGAGATCACTGCAATCCCCCTCTGATCAGCCATTTGATTCCCCTCAGTCTGTGGGCCAGAAACTCAGGAAATAGCCATGGTCCTGGGGGTGGCTGAGAACTAGCTCCTTTTCTCATCACAGTCATAGACTTTTCCCACTGACCTTCAAAGTTGTCTTTGGCATTCCTGGGTTGAGAAGTCTGGAAACCTCCACAGCTGCCTGCAATTCAGTCCTCTGAGTCCTGCTCCAGGTTCGCTGCAGCCTGAGTACCCACACTGAACTGTGCTCCTCTCCCTGCCCAGCCTGATATACCTTTCTGATCAACCATCCAGGCTGTCTTTGGCTGGAAATTTGTTTCACTCTGTCTTTTTGTGGGTTCTGCTGCTTTAGAATTTGTATAGAGTCATTTTTTAATAGGTATTTGGAGGGGCTTGAGGGGAGAGCTCAAGCAAGTCTCTGCTTTCCCTCCAACATCTTGGCTCCCCCCATACTTCTTTCAATGCCATAGAAGTTGACAGACTTTGTTAACCAGAATCATCATCTCATAAATCTCCTAAGGAAAACAAACAGTTAAACAGATTCTATAGATGAAATTATTTTGGGAAGCTGTATACACACACACACACACACACATATACATATATGTATATATATGTATATGTATATGTGTATATATATATATACACATGTACATATACACATACACATACACACACACACAGATATATATAAAACTCAAACCTTAAGTAAATTTCCACATCCCATAGGAAAATTTTCAGCCAGCTAAATGGTCTCTTAACTAAGAGAAATGGCACTGATCCCTCTCACATTATAATAATAATAATAGAAATAGAAATAAAAATGAAAATTTATCATCAAAGGAATATCAACAAAGTCTGAAAGGAATGTGTAGTTTTTTAGGATTTGAGATTGACTCCATTTCAGAAATAGAAAATAAATAAGGTTAGTGTGTATCCCTGTGTGTACATTCTTATACCTTTTCCCATACCATCCTTCTCTCTTCCCTCCCTCTCCTTCTCTCTCTCCCTTACATATCTGTGCATATGTTTGTGCATGTGTGTACATATATATGTATATAAGTATTTATGGATATATCTATATATAGATATCAATATATCCATACATACTTAAATTTTGCCATAAAGGAAGAATGTGCCTCTATGAAGCAAGCAATAAGGAAAGTATCCAACCTAGTCCTGTGGGAAGGTCAGTTCAAGGCTTGTGGATAAGGAATAGAATAGTGTATTTGAAGAACTGAAAAAAAAAGATTAGAATAGCTGGATAGAAGAGAAGGAATAATGTATGACAAACTTGATGTTCAGGTTGTGTAGTGCTTTAACAGCTTAAAAAATTTTATATTTTATCTTAGAGGCAAAAGGAAACCCCTGGAATTAGTCAAATACAGAAGTCACAGGATCAGATTTGCACTTAAAAAAAAAAAACTATTGACATCATTATATTGGATGGATTGAAGTGGGAAAAAGATTTTAGCCAAGAAGACTGATTATGAAAATGTTACATTAATTTATGCAGTATATGATTAAAATCTGAAATAAGGTGGTAGATAGTGAGTGAAATGAAAGAGAATAAAAAAAGGTTCTGGAGGTAGAAGTAGAATTATTTGGCAACTGAATGGATAAGTGTGGGAAAGGACAATAAGACTTACTGAGAAGGGATAGGAAAGAATGATCAAAGTTAAACACACATCTTTCCTTTTTGTTAACAACTGACAAACTACAAAAAGGTGAAAGTAAAGTGAGTTATCCATTGTTAGCCTTTTCCAGGAATATCCCTTATGAGTGATATATTTGAGTATTGGAAAGTATGTGTTACAGCAAAAAAAAAGTCAAATTTTTATACCAATTTTATTAAGATGCAAAAATGATAACATCCATTCCCTAGAAAAATGTGTGAATGAATAATCTAATTATTGATGATTCATTTTCTCCTTGTTGTTCACGATGAAAATAATTATATTAGGTTTTCCATGTAATAGATTGCAAGAAGCTACAATAAAACAGATTGTCTGTCTGGGTGAGCCAGCATTTTTGCATTTTTTCTTCCTGAAAATGTCTAGATGTTGTGTATTTTCAATGCCTCTTGTTGGATGATGGACCTGAGTAAAACATTTCATTCTTATTAAGATAAACAAAAGAAGCTTATGAAGTAGTACAGTTAAAGCAAATTCTGCTTATTCTATTACTTTGTATACTGTAAGAGAAGGTTTCTTGTCAAGGACACTAGCAAGATCTACCAGACATTATTATCAACAAGTATGTAAACTCCAACAGAGAAAATGTCCTGAAGGAGTGTCAAGAATCATATTGATCTTCTGTGTTAATAATCATGAAGCTCTGTAGACCATACTGAAGAAACATCCATACAAACAATATTATTGTGTTAGTATTACAGTTTATCCTGATGGTTTGCTTATTTAAATGAGCAGAAAAGGAAATTTTATAAAGGATGAGCATATCTGTGGACTTTCAATTTTCACAGAATGGATAAAAATAGGGTAATAGAAATTTTGACTCTTGAAGGAACCAATATTATCTAGCATAAATGTACTAGCAACTCACTTCTGCCCACAGGAAAACCAAACCACCATAGATGAAACAACAAGGCACCTTGAGAGAGAGGGAGGAAGCAACATGTGCCAAGTAAGTCAAACAACCATGACCAACACTTCCTTTTAGACCTTTATGGAGTAAACTCAGAAGCCTGAATCCAAGAGCCTTGGGAATAGCAATGTTTCTAGTTCATTGCACAAAGCCTGGCAACTGTACCTACAGGGACTCTCTTTTTAGAAATTATTTTTATTTATTGATACAGCAATTAAGTTTATATGGCAATCCATGAAACAAATATGAATATATCCATACATATATATGTAAATGTATACATATATACAATTCCATTTTGTATTTTTTTCTTATGTGACCTTTTTCCTCTTACATAATTACTGAAAAATAGAAAAAAATACTAAAAATCCCAAAATATACATCCTCTTTATACATTATCTTAATGTTGTACTTTAAATGTAAGATCTTCATCTAGAAAGTAGCAAGTACTAGAGGGATTGAACAATAGAAATATTGACATTCATACAGTAAATTGAAGTTAAGTTGAAGTATGGCACAGAAGTTATCTTTGGGAATACAAATTAAAGAGGTGGTAGAATTGGTTTCTTTGTAGATCCAAAAGCAACAAGAAAAATAAAGGTATTAATACTTGTTCACTTTGTTTTGCAATACCTGTGATGAACATCAGCAAAATAACTTCCATGCAGATCATATGATCATAGATTTAGAGCTAGAACAGACCTTGAAGACCATAATGTCTAACAGTTTGATTTTACAGAAGAAACTGAGTAGAGAGGGGAAATCTTAGATAGATAGATAGATAGATAGATAGATAGATAGATAGATAGATAGATAGATAGAGAAACAAACTGATTATGATAGATAGACAGATAGACCCATCTGTCTATCTATCTATAACTAGATATCTCTATAACTATATTTATATATGTGTATGTGTGTGTACAGACATGATTTGAACCAAAATCTAGTGCTCATTCCTCTGAAATTTTTAAAGTACAGAATTACATGGTCAGATTTTCACTTTAGAAATATCAATTTGTTAAAGTTATAATGATAAAATTTCAAAATGGAGTCACTTTTGCTGAGTGGTCCTAATGTTCATAAAGCTCATGGTAATGGCAGATAAGTTTGTATTTTTCCACTGTCGTTATCTATGTTAACTGTTGGACAGATAATGCTCACAGATTTTAATTAGATAAAACACTTGACCAGCTGTAAGGGTCTTCAGTCATTCTCTTTCTGCTGACTTAGATAGTGCACTTAGTTTGTGGCCCCACTGGAGAATGGAGGAATCCCCATCTGAGCCTTAAGCTGGTATCAATAAATGTCCAAGAGAATCCATCCAATTGTGTCTTATCAAGAATGCCCTCTACCATAACTGATACTGATTGCCTGTTCTCAATATGCCCATTCTTAGGGTATATAATTTTATCACCCAAACTCCAGCTTTGACCATTTTTCCTCCCCAACACATGTATCTTACTTTTGTTCTGGTTGAGTTTCTTGCATTTGTGGGAATGAACCTTTGTTTATACTCCATAAGATGTGTGTGTGTGTTTGTGTGTGCGTGTGTGTCGGTCCAAGTGTGTATGTTTGTCTTCCTGTGGCACCACATAATAATAAAAATCTTATTTGTATCATCTTGCTGTAAAATTCCAAACCCAAGTTTGCACATTAACCCAAACTGTGAGGTCAAGTAAAGCAGATAATTCCAAGATTTCAAACCTGGATTATTTATTTGAAAGAAAGGGGAAAGGTAAGGAGAGTTCAAGTCATGTATATCTCATAATGAAGGAGAAAACTTAATGGAAGAAATGTTTTAAATTGATTGGATATATAATTATTAAAAAAAAAGGGAGGCTGGCAAAGATAAGTTTAGAACAGTATATCTCACATCCATAGAGGTGGGAAGGAGATTAGCATTCCTCAAGAATAAAGGAACAGGAAGATGCTTATTTCTTTGTATCTCAGATAATTGTTGTTATTGGCAACAGTGTGACAAGCTTCTGGAAGAAGAATGAGTTATTACTCTTAAATGTTATCACATATAGGAGCAAAGGTAATCATTCTTCAATCACTTGCAAACTGCTGTGAGTGTCCACAGATTTTTCTCCTTTATTTGATATAAAAGTAACATTGTGGGCACAATGGGGTAATGCTGATAATCTGATGGAGTACTTTTTTTGAACCTTTCTGTACATAGAGGGAAGAATAATTCATTCAATAAAATATTGAATGAATATGCAAAAATGACATCCTATGACAGAAGCATTATGTTTTCCTTCGGAGAAGCCATTGTATCCTATATCTTTCACTTTCAGTAATTTTCTGGTATGTATCTTCTACAGCCACCATGTAATACACAGAATATTTTTTATTATTATTATTGTTCAAATAGGTAAAACAGAATGTACACTTAAGAAATCTGGTTTGATGTTACACTTGGATAAACAAATTAACATCTTTCTGATTTTCAGTAGAATTCTTATATTAATACTCTTCACTTGAAATGTTTTTCCTCCTATATTTGAAGTTTATTTACAAAAGATTTCTAAAGGAAGCAGCTTTTAAAGAAGATGAGAGGTGCTGATGAATATTCTTATTTCCCAAGCTGATTGATTGATCCTGAATTAAATGAGGAAGTGGGTTGGAATGTTCTTTTCAAAAGCAAGATGTAAACAACCTTCAATATCACTGTTGCTCTGTTAGGCCATGCTGTGACTTTAAAATATTTGAAATACTATGTACAAAAGTGAAACAAACAAATAAACAAACAAAACCTTAATTTTGCTTGATCAGAATCAAGCCTAAATGTGAAATGCAAGTGAGTTTTGACTAGTTCACTAGTTTTCTTATAAGTATTTCATACTGATGGTAGTGCATTGCTATTGTATAAAGTTTATTTGATCACTATTTTCATATATATAAACTATTTTTAAAAATTATTGTCATAATTAAAATATACCAGAAAATTATATATTTTTCCTTCTTATCATTCTTGATAATGATATATTATTTCCTTTGATCTAGTCATTCTGCTAGTCATCTAGGGAAAATAAATGACTACCAATTTCATTTATTTTCTTTTAAAAATATTTATTTTGCTATTGTGAATTTGAGAAGCATAGGTATTTCAATACACAAAGAATAAGAGAGATATGAATATGGAATTAGTCATTTACAATCACATAAAGTTTGTTTACAGTGCCCAGTATACCACCTACTATATAGCAAGGGATTAAGAAATGCAAGTTGATTGATTCATTTGCAAAACATATATTGCATTTAACACAATATTAATAAAATTGATGTACTCAATTTGCCATCTTGAACTGACTGTATTGCCTATTTCCACAGGGAACAAATTGTGAGAAATACTAATACTGAAAAGTTAGGCTTCCACAGGATGTTGCAGTTTCAAGGTGGCTAAGATAGCAAGCACCACCGACCAATCAGCTTTTAGAAGGAGAAGCTGGCTAAAAGCAGAGTTTCTGATAAAGGGGGTTTAGGCTGAAACCGGCTCAAACTGGTCAGGTTTAAGGGAGGGGCAATGACTTTTTACTAGTTTGCATACTTAATAAGCTTCATAAATATTATCCAACACACCCCAGGGAAGGATTTTTATTCATTTACATAACATGGGATGAATGACAACATATGATGAAGGAGGAGGAAATGTCAATGAAGAACATGAAAATAGGTGGGACCGGAGAGTTGTAACCCAGAAGAGTTTAGACCAATCCAAGCTCTAAAGGAGAGACTGATTAGAATAATGCTATAAAGCTTGCTGTCATGTTGGTATGGGGATGCTTTTCTCTCATTAAAGGGAACCGTGTCCTTCTCTTGCAAGAAATGTAATTAAACAATTCTTCTTTCACTCTGGACAATAGTTTCATTATTGGATGGGAACTAAGCCTTCTTACTTAGCGGGGAAGGGGCTTGGTGGGCCCATTTATAACAAGATACCACTGATACAATTTAAACAAAATTAGACTGTTTATTTTTTCCCTATTATCACATTATTGAATCTATTCTTTAAGTCAAAATGTGTAATTTTACATTGGTCTAATCTAAATGCTATTAGTGCGTTATCTCCTAATATTGTCAAAAAGAATGCAAATGTGTGTTCAAATGTGGTCATTAAATATAAAGCACTAGCAAAAACCAAACAATTGAGATTCAATTGGTCAGATTCTCTCTGTGCCTCAACTGCTCCCCAGTTGAACATTACACAGTTTTTGAACCTACATTAACTTGTTCAGACTACTGGGATGCAAGTTATTGCTAAAGAGTTGTTTGTTTCCAGGTTATATTAACTGTCTATTCCTGACATTTACATATTTAAGATGGAATGATTTGTGAAAGATGGAATATTTGTGAGTTCACAGATGTGTCTGGGAAAGCCTTAGATCATACTTTGAAACAGGATTATTATATAGGAAATCTTACATTTTCTTCTAATTAGCCACTTTAGAATCATTAGCTAGCTTTTTGCCTTGGAGGCGATATGAAATTGAGATATAAATACTAAAACATCATATTTCCACCTTATTTTTAGTTGCAAAATTTAGTTTTGCAACTTTCTGTTACTAGCTGCATGGCTCTATTCAAGTTATTTCTCCCTGTTTGCCTCAGTTTCCATATCTGTAAAATGAGTAGGAAAAGGAAATGGCCAACCACTCCAATGTCTTTGCCAAGAAAATCACAAATGGAGTTACAAAGACTCAGACACAACTGGACATCATCATCATCAACAACAAAATTAAAACAGAGACATAGGTAAATTAAAATAACCTTGGGATATAATTTCACACCTACCAGATTGGTGAAAGTGATTAAAGGGGAAAGTGACAAATGTTGGAGGGGATATGGGAAAATTGGGACACTAATTCATTGTTGGTGGTATTGTGAACTGATCCATCCATTTTGGGGAGCAATCTGGAATTATTTCCAAAGAGTTATTAAACTACCTTCACCGTTTCACAGAGCAATACCCTTGTTCTATTTCTGAACATAATTGGGGGGGAGAAAGGAAAAGAACCTATATATTCTAAATGTTTATTGCAGTTCTTTGTGGTGGAAAAGAACTGAAAAATGCCAGTATGGTTGTTATTTGGGGAATGGTTGAATGAGTTGCAGTGTATGATTGTGATGGATGATGAATACACTATAAAAAATGATGACCTCAGTGATCTTAGTAAAACATGAAAAGATGTCCATGAATTAATGAAGAGTGAAATGGGCGAAACTAAGAGAACATTGTATATAGGGAGAACAATATTGTTTTAAAAATGACTTTGAGTGAATGAGTTATTTTGACTATTATAAATACCCAAAATAACTATAAAAGCCATATGAAGAAAGATGTTATCTGCATTCAGAGAATATATGTATACGTATATGTGTGTATGTATATATATGTGTGTGTGTGCATACAAATATAGTGTATATATGTATAAATGTATATATATAAATATATGTGTATAAATATACACATGTATACATACATACTTAATGGTAGCCATCTCTATGGCGGGGAGAGTGAAGAAAAAAAAGTACATGATAATTTTGTTATATATTTAAAGATAAAAGCAAGTTGCATATAGTAGATGTGCAGTTTCATGTTAAATGATTTTTTGTTGTACTATGTTATGGAAATACTTGTTTTGTTCCCTAAATTAAAATTAAAATAAGATAAAATAAACATAAATAAAATTACTTTTCCTCAATAGGGAAATTTTTTTTTCACTTAGAATACTTAATTACTTCCTGTTTTATACACAGACACTTAGCCAGTAACTGGTTTGTTTTGGGCTCTGTGCTAAAGCACTTAATCTGATCTGTCTCCACACAGCAAACTTCAATCTGACTCAAACTTATTGATTCAAAATAATTTTAAAATTTATTCTCTCACAGATCAATAGCACAGATTTCCCTATGAATCTCTATGTTCTGCTGAGATTTGAAATGCAACGTAATGCACCTCGCTATCATAGACAGAATACCTCAAATCCTAAGGCATCCAACAACTCTACATACATTTTATCCCCCTTGTCTACTTTAGGGGACCTCTTTCAGTTAGAACACATTCTACTGATGCCCCACTCTGTCAGAGTAAGTTTAATAGAAGCTGCAGTAAAAAGAAAACACTCAAAACAGATACATAATGTGTGTGTGTGTGTGTGTGTGTGTGTGTGTGTGTTTTTCTTACCCAGAGAAGATATAACTTCTGGTAATAGGAAGAGAGTCAATCCCCAGCAGGAGTCCCTAACAGAAAGTTCCCCTTATGGACAAATTTTCCATTTGGGCCCAAAAGGTAAGGGGGAGTTTTCTAATAAAAATCTGCATTACCAAGCTCTGATCTCTTCATGGTTGCTAACTGAGATGAATGAAAACCTTGAGAGACAGAGTTTCTGGGTAATTAATAATCAACTTATTATTTCAGCTAGCCAGAAACCCATAAATCAATGGTCAGTGGTTCTCTCAGTAACCAAAGACCTCAAGTGACTCTGAAACACATTAAATACCTTCTGAAAAGGAATTCCACTCACAGGTAAAAATCAGCTTTGATTGGTGGACATTTAATAAGGAGACGGACTAAAAGTCTTCAGCTTCAACTGCTGAATGGACTCTAAACCGAAATTAGGTCTTCAAGTTGGATAGGTCCTGGCCAAAATTGAAGAACATTTGCCTAGAGCAATCTCATCAATCATCTATTACCTTCAGACATTGTAGAGTCAGCTTCACCTGCATCCTGAAAGACAGCTGGTAACAAAATAGTAAATGACTCACAAAATTATGTGATTTGCAGGAAAACTAAACTGAACTCAAGAAATTGAAACTCAGTTCCTACATGTGAACAAAATATTGGTGATGACACTAAATGTGATGGGCTTGCTTCTCTCAGAGGAAAGCACTAACACTAAGGGGGATCACAAAAGGTTTCCTGCAGAAATTGAGATTTTAGCTGATACCTTTAGAAAGCTGTAAAATCCAGGGTCTCTAGTCACATAGAAACATATCTAACCAGAGGTTTTTGTTTCTAAAAAGAAAAAAAAAGGTTTTCTTTCATATTTAATCATTTCCAAATATAATTAAAGCAATAAAAGGAATTATATTTAAAACTAAAACAAATGAATAATATATACAATACTTACAAATATTAATTGTAAAGTACTTTTAAACAAATGTCAGTAACCCTTAACTGCTTAATTTACTTTCTTATTTAGATAGTATTTTATTTTTTCCAATTACAAGTAAAGATAGTTTTCAACATTCATTTTATAAGATTTTGAGTTCCAAATTTTTCTCCTCTTCCTTCTCAACCCCTTTGTGCAATGGCAAGCAATGATATAGGTTATACATGTGCAATCATGTAAACATATTTAATTTATTTCCAAGGAGGAAAGACTTCCCAGAAAACTTGACTGGGATTTCACTTTCCTCTTGAATTCACACTGCCTGGATGTCTGGCTTGGCAGGAGATTGCTTGTACTCCATAGCTTGAGGTTTTTTTGTTTTTGTTTTTGTTTTTTTAATAGTATTTGTTTTCTGTATTATCCTACTGTTTTTAACTATCTTCTCCTCTAACCAGTTGTTCCACACATCATATCTTACTGATCAAGTGGACCCAGGCATTACTGCCTTATTCAATTCATAAGGCTATTGCCAAAGCTAGTAATGAACATCTTAGAGTGACTTTCTCTCAAGGGGAACACACACACACACACATGCACATGCACATATACACACATACATGCATGCACACACACACACACACACACACACACACACACACACGAAGCAACCAGAGATTTAAAACTCACCCTCAGAATCCTTTAGAAAAGAATATGTATTTATTGCTATATAGTAATACCTACTGCAGGTACTGAAGAGAAGGAAAGGAGAAATAAAATCCTTTCTCTCTTCATGAGAGATTTTAAAGAGAACACACACCCAATATATGGGAAGAAAGAACAATAGTGGAAGCTGGCTCTTTTTTTTTTAAGTCTACTAAGTGCAGCTCAATGACCAATCCTCTTCTGTATTCCCTTTGCCATAAGGATGACAAGGAGCAAATGAACCTTTGATCTTAGGAAATGTTTTACAATAGTTAATGTCAGAAGAGTTGCTGTTGTTCCTGACATTGGGTATATTTAAGAGGAAATACTTTCCGGGATATGAGTTAGACTAGATGACTGCTAAAGTCCTCTGAAATTCTGAAAGTCCCTAATTCTGACAATGATAACAATGTAAAACAACAACAACCACAGACAAGAAAATAGGTAAAACTATATGCTATTAAATTATAATGAACAAGATTGGTACTAAATATGTGATATGTGAAGACGTTTCTCCTTCATCTTTTTCAAAGATAGGGTCTATGTGTTTAAAATGCTTCAAAAATGTCCTTTTTTTTAAAAAAAAAGAATGGTTCTGCTTTAGTTTTTTTTTTACTTTTTCTTTTTTTTCTTTTTTCTTTCTTTTGATAATGGTTGAGGAGTTATATAGTGGGAAAAATGGATAAAATAAAAAAAACAAATGTTATCTATAAAAGATTTTGATAATAAAATGAAGTATTTTTCTGAGCAGAGTAATTGTATTTTTTTATTTTTAAAAGGATGAAAATTATCAGAACAACCAATGATTGTGATATAATTTTGTTATAGTAATCATTAAGTGTGCTTCTATTGACACCAAACTGATTTAGAAATATCCAGTGTTGGAAAAATGAAATTAGATTAAGCTAAATTAAGTTGACTTCCTAGTTTTTCATTAATTCTGTCAGTTGCCAATCATTGCTTTCTTTGTGTTATTAATGCTGCATTTTTAAAGTGTGGTTATTTCTACAATGAACTATGAGAAAGTTACAGATTTTAAAAATCATATTTTAATGACCACTAGAGATATTGCATTTTTTTCAGCGTAGAGAATTCAAGTGTGTGAAGGATCATTTGAGTCCACAATTAAACAGAATCCATCCCACCAAAGAACAGAGGAAAATTCAGCCCTCCCACCAAAAAAATGTAAAAGCCCACTTAAAAACTACTTGTGCAAAATGGGCTAATTAATACTTAAAACATAGTTAAAGACTTTCAGAAAGACGTGGAGCATGGAACAATTGTTACAGATTTATCTATAGTGAGGCAGGAGCTTCCAGAAGTTTGAATGACAGTAATGTTGATTAAAAAAAAAAAAGCATTAACCATAGCTATGAAAACCAGCAAATGAACATTTGTCACAGGAAGCAAATACAAAGACTGGAGTACTGCATTTGGGGGACTTTTCTTTAACTGATGAAAATTGTTTGTTTGTTTTTGTTGTTGTTGTTGTTGTTTGTTTTGTTTTGCTTTGTCTTTCGTTCAAGGTTATGCCAAAACCATTGTAAGGTGAAGATAGTGGTCTATCCATTACACTATGTTTGGGACTAAAAGTAAAGTGGTATGTGTGTATGATTTCTTTTGGAATCAGTGGAATCAGAAGTCTTATGTTTATCTTGGAGAATGATAAAATATGGTAAATATAATGATGAACCGTTATCTTTTCTGTGCTTTGATTACAGTATTTATATATTTATTAGACATCTCCAAGGACACATCTCTGGACAAGTGAAAGTATAACATGGACTGGTACCTATGAAATGTTAAAAGATTTAAAGAAATGGTTTCATCATATTGATTAGATACTCCACAAGAGATACAGGGGAGATAGGAGAACTTGGGGAAGAATATGATATATCTGAGTTGACACTGATAGAGTTAGTGTTCTTGTTCTGTTCATGTAAACAAATATCCATGTTGATGAGATTATGGATATCAATTTATCAAAGTAATGATATATTTTCATGTAACTATTTTTTTCAACATCAATATTATATTGAATAGCAAAATATGGCTTCCAACAATGAAGAAGAAATATTTACTTTATGTTTTCTTCTAGTTTCTTAGAGACAGGTTTACCATTATTACAAGCAAATGTAGGGGAACCTGGTGAACTAACATATTTTCTTTATTGTAGGAAGTGAAATCTGTTTAAAAGCAACTTCTAGCAATTAAAAAAAAAACATAAAATGCAGAAGTAATATCAAGGGCAGTTAGGTTGGGTTATAATCTGTGACTACAAAATCCTATTACCTCCAGGATCAGATATAGTCTTTTGTTTGGCTTCTAAAACTGCACACAGCCCAGCCCCTGTTTACATTTTCTGTCTTAAATATTTTGCCTTCCCCCTCCATAAACTCTATATTCCAACAGCATTGGTCTTTGTTTGTTTGTTTGTTTGTTTGTTTTGGTCAAATTCAATATTACATCTCCCATCTCTGTAGACTTATCTTGGTCATACACTATATCTGGAATGCCCTCTCTCCTCACCTTCACCTCATAGAATCACTGGCTTCCTTCAAGATTTAGATTAAATGTCATGTTTGAAAAAGACCACTTATATTCCCCTTTGATGGTTTAGTCTTTCTATTTAAGGACATTGTCCAACTATTTTGTATGGAACTTTTGTACATCTATTCACATGCTATCTCCCCAATTAGACTGTAAGCTCTTTGAGGGCAGGAACTATTTTTGCCTTTGTTTCTGTGTTTACTATCAGTTGTTTGCATGATGTCTAGAACATAGTAAAGGTTTAATAAATGTTTGTTCATTGATTAATTGGTTACTACTGGGAAGGGGGGGATTGGACCCAAGGTTAGAATGAACTATTAATTCATTACCTTTATATTTATATTATGCTTGTAGAATATGCTTTTCAAAGGCATAAGAATATAACCTGCTGTTTTGTAGGTGAGGAAGATACAGCAAGTCTGGCTGGATCCCAGAATAAATGGAGGGAAGTACAGTGGAAAAAAAGAGTGGTAAAGGAACTAAAGGCTAGGTTGTGAAGAGCTTTAAATAGCAAAAGAATTTTTATCTGGTCATGAAAATAATAAGGAGTTGTTGAACCCATGGGAGCTGATGAAATCACCAAATGAGATAATGTAGAAAGAAAATAAAAGTCCAGGACAGAGCCTTGGATGATATCCATAGTTGAGAGGCATAAAAGAGATGAAGATGTAGAAAAAATGACTAAGGAGAAGCATTCAGATAGATAGCAACTAAATCAAGAGATAAATGTGAGGAAAGCTAGAGAGGAAGAAGTATCCAGTAGGAGAAGGTAATCAACAGTGTGAAATGCTACAGAAAGGCCAAAAAGGATTAGGCCTGAGAAAGTTTATTAGATTCAATAAGACTTAATCAGAGGTAACATCAGAGGAGGCAGTTTCAACTGAGGGATGAAGTCAGAAGGCAGATTTTAAAGGCTTAGAATAGAGTTACAATAAATTTTGGCATGAGGTAAAAAAATTTTTTTTTCTCTGTTCATTTGTTTTTCCATTGAGTTTGCCTAACAAGGGCAAAGGATATATAGGATAACTGATAACACAGAGTAGAATGAAATTAAAGTTTATTGAAGATATGGAACACATGAATGTGTTTGTTGTCAGTAGAGAAGGAGCTGGTAGAAAAAGAAAGGATGAGATACTAGTGGTGATAATAGTAGGGGCAACCTCTTGGAGAAGATATGAGGAGATGGAATCTATAGTACATGTAAGGGTTTTGGCCATATCACAGAGATCTAACTATTCATAAGACACTGGAGTGAAGAAGAAATTGTGGCATGATATTATGTGTCCCTCTCACAGAGAGATAAGGAGAACCCTTCAAAATCACCTTAATATTTTGGGTGAAGCATGAGGTATGGTGTTCAACTGATAGTACAGCAGGAGCAAAAGGAGTGGTGTGGGAGGCATCTGGAGATAAGAGTTTTGGAACAACTTCTGTAGAGACTAGGATCTAGAATTAATTAGAGAGCAGGAAAGATTAGATAATATTAACTTCTAGTGAAGATAATTTGCACAGTTTGGTGGCTTCCTCTGTCTCCAAGAAATTAATAGGACTGAAGGAGAAAGAAGGTAAAAGTGTTTTGGGATTAACTTTTGACAAGGTGTTATCATCAAGGCAAGGGTATGAAATGGAGAAATAGATAATAATGTAAAATTGAGCTTATTTTATTCACTAATGGGTGGAGATTGAGAATGGAGGAGATGATAGCCAGTGCAGGAATGATGGAAGGTTTTGAGGGGTAGAGGGAATGAAAAGCATGGTGAGGATGGAGAACAGTGCTAAATATGGTAAAGAAATAGGTAGATGTTTTTGATAAAATATTATGACCAGATAAAGGAATTTAAGAGTTCATGGACATGGAAATGGAGTATTTGTTGATTATGGTAAAATGAGGTGAATGACCATTTCTAGATGTAACTGAAGTAAAGGATTAAGTCATGAGAAATAAGTAGACTGAAGAATTTTGAAATCAAAACATCAGAAGGAACACACACACACACACACACACACACACAGAGGAAGCTGAGGCAGAGTGAATAATTGTGAACAAAAGTAGTAAACTCTTTGAAGAAGGAAAAATGAGACCTTAGTGGTGTTGGTTGCTAAAGGTCACCAAGATCTTGATTGGGTGATAAATTTGTGTGGTACAAACCTCAAAGGATGTGAAGGTGCTGAATAGGGGTAGTAGAGCGAAAATATAGAAGTGAGAATGTGGAGGAAGAAGAATTATAATTCTATCCTAACAATGAATTGATGGTTTGAAAGGAAACAACTAGTATTCATTATGTACCTACTATTTGCCAGGCAAATACTGGTTACTATGTGTTGACAGTACTGGAAAGGTTGGTTTTCCATGGAAGCATTGTTGCTGGAAGAAAGTTTGATCTCAGTGAGTAATAGAAAATGTAGCAAGAGAGGAAGAGGATGAGGGGGAGGATAATTGTTAATTATGCAAATTGTCAAGGAAAAATTCTAGAGGGTAAAGTTGATGTTAGGGACAGAGAAAGGAAGTCTATAAAAATAGCCCGTCCTGCTCTATGGAGGCGGCAGAATGATATAATGGACACATATATATATATATATATATATATATATATATATTCCCTTCTAACTAAAATAACTAACTAAACAACCTGTAAGTCTAAAGAAGTTTCCATTATTACACAAAAAAAACCTTATTACACACACCAAAAAAAAACCAAAACAGTTTTTCCTTATGTCACCTAAAAGTCAATATTGAAAAAAAAAGGAAGCAAAACAAATAGGTACAAGTTGACATAGTTCAGTCTAAATAGGACCACACTGAGGCATGGAAGTTGTATAAACTACTGTTTATCATGGCAAAAAAAAGTTTCCAGAGTCATTAGAGGTACATTTTTCGTTAGCCTAATATATGACAATTTTATACAGCTCTGCAGTGTTTCTTCCTTCACAACAGTGCTGAGGGGTAGCAATTGCAAGTATTGCAATCTCCATTTTATAGATGGGGAAAAATGAGGCTCAAAGCATTTCAGTTGCTTGATTCTTGTCACCATGTGGAGTACAGGCAGTCCTGTTATTCCAATACAAGGCTTCTAAATGCAAGTACATTGCTCTTTCTAGTAAGCTACCTGCACTCACTCTGTTTCCAGTTTGTTTCTCATGCCATAGAACAGACTGTTTAAGTAAATACCTAAATCTGGTGCACCTCTTCTTGCCATTTGTAAACTGCTACAAAGAGAAACTACTTTCTACATGTTAATTGTTTTGAACATATGTTACTGAAAATAAAATGAGTACTGAATGAGATATTGAATCGCATGCAAAATGAGGAATGCATTTAGAGAGTAGACGTAGAATGTTAGCCCTGACATTTCATTTTGCACTTATTTCTTTGGCTTTGGGAAGACACTAAAACAGGCTGTAGTTTACAAGCAATAAAATATTGACATTGGCAATCCTAGTTTAAGCAGATGTTCTACAGATGCAGAGAAAGATTTAGAATGAGTTCTGGACAAGCAGCCCAAAAATTACTCTTGTGCAGATGAATAAGTACCAATATAGAACTCACTGTCACGAGCCTTGTATTTCTGTATAACAGATAATGAAAAACCATCTGGCCATTGTAGGAATTTGACTAAAAGTCAGACTTACAACCTATTCTGCTTTCCTGTATTTAAAAATTCTGTAGTAAGCAAAATTTCTTATAAAGTTTCTCTCTGCTTGTAATCAATACAATAAAAAGCCTACTTTGACCAAGTTTGATCATGTATATAATAAATGAATCAATACATGCTGTAGTTGTTGTTGGTGGTGGTAGACATGTTTAGATTCAAATGTACCAACCAAACAAAAAAAATGCAGAAAATTTCATTGAAAAGTAGTTTCTCTTTACTTTCATTTAGTCTATATTAAAATAGGAATAGTGTGTGTGTGTGTGTGTGTGTGTGTGTGTGTGTGTGTGTTTGTCTTTAGGAAGGGGATGTGAACTGAAGGAGGTGCAAAGATTTGGAGCCAGATTAAAAAAAAAGAAAAACATCAGGGCATTGGTCTGTGAACTGGTAATACTGAACATATTGACCTCCTCACATTTTCCAGGTTAATTTTGGAGTCTGAGTAAAAAACCTAAGTGGAAATATCTATTTCAATATTTGAAAGCATTTAGTATATTGACATTTGCCTGAATCACATGTTATGTCTGCAACTTGTAATTGATATAATAAAAATATGATCCCAATAGAAACACTGTCTAACTTGAGCTTGAATATCAGAGATGCAAGAATTTATGTCCTTATTCTTTGAGTACATGTTACTGTCTGAATTTATTCATGGCTTCCCTCCAAATTCTTATATTTTGTGTTACAATAGTATCATCTGTATTTCCATGCATATTTCCTCCTTTTATAACTCACATCTTCCATTTTTTTAACATTGAAGGTAACTCTATATCTCTAATATCTAAATTATTCCCTTGAAATAAGGTGGATGTATTCATTCTTTCAAAAATTCCATTTTAAGGAAAATACTTAGTCTGGCCCCTTCTTTATTCCTTTTTAAGATGCAATCGTAATTCTCTGAACTTTCTGTACTGTGCCTTCTAACCCTGACCTTTTAACCCTGGAAGTTTACTCCACCTGGGAACACTCCAAACAGGCTCTCCTTGTAGCTTCTTCCTCTCATTAGCTAGTTTCTTCTAGAATCTCCATTTTAAGGAAAACAAGCAGCCCGTATATGTCTTCATTCTTTTTACAGGCTGCCTACATATTTCCCCTATCCTCAAAGTGTGCCCATGCTTCCCTTGTAAAAACAAACAAACAAACAAAAACCCAACCATACTTGATCCATCCAATCCTTCTCCACTAATTATCCTAACACTATTTCTCCTTCTTTTTGTTGCTCAACTTCTTGAGAGGGCCTGCTACTAAATGCCTCCATTTCCTTTTTTTTCACTTAACTTTCACTTAACTCTACAGATTGGATTCTGACCTCATCATTCAACCAAAACTGCCATCTCCAAAGTTATGTGGAATTGTCTCTATTATCAAATATAGCAGACTTCTCTCAGTCCTTATCCTTCTTGTCCTCTCTGTAGCCTTTAGCTCTGTCCATCACCCTCTTCTTTTTGATAGTCTCGGACTTCTCTATGTATTTGGTTGTTTTCCTTCATTCTTGAAGAGGACCAAAATGGCATCACTATGTTGGGGTCATAGTGCTAAACTGTGTAACATTGTGGTTGATGAGACTAACATGAGCTCAGAAGTCTCTACCATAGGTAGGACACAAATAGTCCATATGACCATTCAGAGTGGAGTTCTTTTTAAATTTGTACATCTTGTTTTTCTTTTGAGCTACTGCAATTCTGCTTCATTTATAGAGTACAGTGCCTTCTTTGATATGAGTGCACTAACCTGGGTGGTCCTGTGCTAGTGTCTCCCATGTCTCACAATTGATTCCAGAGTTCTATACATTTAGTTGTAGTGAGAGAATAGTGACTCTAATCTCTTGTGGTTCTCTTCCTGACACTGTAAAAATTCTTTCTGAGTCACTTTTGCTAACTGTTCATGTGGTTCACCTAACACTTTATGTTAAAATCTCTTTTCTTCTCCCTATCTTGTATTTTACCTGATGATCTCATCATATCCCATTTATTTAATTGTTATCTCTATTCTTAAATCTACTTATCTATCCCTAACCTCTTGCCTACCTACAGTTTTACCTCTCCAATTGCTTACTAAATATCTCTATACATTTTAAACTCAATATGTCCATAATTTAATTAATTAACCCCTCTCCCAAATTATTTCCTTTTCCTAAATTCCCTAATACTGTTGAGGGTACCAAAATTCTCTCAGTCACAAAGGCTCACAACTTAGGTGCTATTCTTAACTCCTCATTTTCTCTTACCTTTCATGCCTTCACTGTTGCCAACATCTGTACATTTTATATTAATAATATTTCTTACACTGCCTTCTCACTTCTGACACATACAGCACCCTGGCACAGATACTGATCACCTCGAACCTAGACTATTGCAATAGCATTATGCTTAGTCTCCTCTCCCCATTTAAAGACCATCATAACCTGCTTCTATTACATTTCCAGTCTTATTTCACCTTATATTGCCTCCCATCCCCTTAACCTTCCAGAGTCCTACACTGCAACCCAGTTATATTTGCCTCCTTGATATTGCTAGAACAAGACACTCCATTTCTTTAGTGTTCTGACTACTCATCTCTGCCTGCTAGCTTCCCTGCTTTCCTTCAAGTCCCAGATTAAATCTCACTTTCTACAAGAAACCTTTTCTGATATCCTTTAATCCTAGTGCTTTTCCTCTCTTAAGTATTTCTTATTTATCATATATATATGTATGTATATATATATATATATATACATATATATATAATACACATATAGTCCACACATAGTTGCTTGAATGTCATTTCCCCCCTTAGACTTAGACCATGTTGACAACAGGGACTCTCTTCCCCTTTACCCTTTTTGGGGCATTATAGGGCTTAACCCACCTCCTGGCACCTAGTAAGTGTTGTTGTTATTGTAGTTGTTGAATTGATTTAGTTGTTTCTGACTCTTCATGACCTCATTTAGGGTTTTCTTGCCAAAGAAATTGGAGCAATTTGCCATTTCCTTCTCCAACTCATTTTACAGATAAGGAAACTGAGGCAAACAGGGCTAAGAGACTTGCCCAGAATCACACACCTAGTAAGTTTCTGAGGTCCAATTCAAACTCGGGTCTCCCTGACTCCAAGCCTGGTGTTCTATCCACTGCACAACCTAGCTTCCCCTTAGTATGTGTTTAGTAATTTTGTTGACTGGCTACATTTCTGACTTTCTGGACTTTCTCTACAACCACAACTCCTAGTGGCTGTTGCCATTCCCACTCTGCCTCCCTTTTAATTTACTTTCATCTATTTTCTTCCATTATTAGAATATAAGGTCTTTAAGTTCAGGGACTGTCTTTCTTTCTATTTTATTTGTGTTCCCAGATCTTAGAAGAGTGCATTGTTAATAAATGTTTGTTGTATTGAGTAAAATAATGTAGTAAGTGGCAAACAAATGTCCTGAAAGTCAAGTTAAGTCAACAAACATTTTCTAAATGCCTACCTAAAGAATATTATTATAAGCACTGGGCATTCAAAGATGAATTCAGAGACAATTCTTCTCTAAAAGATAAAGGTTGCACATAAATATTTTTAATATATTGTGTCTCTTTAAAGTCATGCTTTCATCAGCATGAGTTCTCTTTGGATTGATATATATTACCACCTCTAAATTTTTTATTTAAATAGTATTTTATTTTTTCATCATTTCATCTCTTAGTGATCTTCTCTGTTTATCAGTTGAATGCCACAGATTTCCTTTTAAATTTATTTTGCTTTAAAGAAAAGAAAATTTAACTTAAAGCATTTCAGCATTAGTTGCACAAAATGTTTGGATAAAATTCTAGTTTTTATAAGTCTTTTTATATATTTAGCCTGCCACAACAGTGCTCAAGATTGCATTGATTATGTTTTTCTGCTTTATAGAACCCTAAAACACAGAGACTTCACTGACCTGCTGCTGTGTAACTACTCTTCTCTTCTTTTGCCTAATACAGCTCAGCTAAGTCCTTCCATAAGGATGCTAATTCATCATCATCACAAAACTGTCTTCATAAATGAAGGCCTATAAAGAAAGATATGTTAAAATGAAACACTGGGGCTTACCACCCCCAATGAACTCTTTAAAATAAAAAACAACAACAATAACAACAAAACCCCCTAATCTTGGCATCATATCACTATGTAATATTTTATACATCTTACTGTATTTACAAGTTTATTTATCAAGGATTACCCATCTTACTCTAATGGCCTATTGTTATTTATTTCACTCTTTTTATTGGTCTTTATATCCTTTATGTATGTGCTAAAGGGCCCTGTATATCTATTATGTCATTCTTTGAACAGTCTAAAATAGACTAAAATGAATAATTTCAGTTTAATTTACAAACCAAGTTATTTTTCTCCTGTAACATATCTCAGTTCACCACAATTTCAGAAAACCTATCTTGTTTAAAAAAAATATTTGGAGTGAAAATGTTATACTTGCATTACAAATAGGACACAAAAGTAGTTGAATCAAGATTCAGACATTTGCTGTGTTTGGACTAGTTCTTCCTGTTTTTATTTATTCAAATGTACTTAATTTTATGGTGTAACTAAAGATTTTGTTTGTGTAATGCATGATTAAAATAATTAAGTATTTTTTCTAGTCTTCCACAAAACTTTTCTGATCAGTTTGTGAGTTTTGATGAGTTTTGTAAGGTTTTTGTTTTACAAACTATGAATCAGTAAATTTTTAAGATTGTACCACATAGCAAAAGTACAGCTGTTAAAAATAATCTATATAAAATGCATATAATAAATATTAAATGGTGTACCTGTAAAAAAAAATAGTATTTTATTTTTCCCAGTTACATGTCAGGACAATTTTTAGCATTCATTTTCACAAGATTTTGAATGCCAAATTTTCTCCCTTCCTCCCCTCCTCTCTTCCTAAAATGGTTAGGTATTTTGATAAAGGTTTACATGGGCTATCATATAAAACTTACTTCCATGTTAGTCAGAGTTGTGAAAGAAGAAACAGATCAAAAGAAAAAAAACATAAAAAGAATAAAGTAAGTTAAAAATTTATGATTTGATCTGCATTCAGAGGCCACCAGTTCTTTATCTGAATATGGCTAGCATTTTACTTCATGAGCCCTTTGTTTTTGTCTGGGATCATTGTGTTGCTGAGAAGAGCTGAATCATTCATAGCTGATCATCCCACAGTGTTGCTCATACTGTGTACAATACTTTCCTGGTTCTGATGATTTCTGTTTTTATCAATTTGTCTTTCCAGATTCTTTTGAAATCCGCGGTTCATCATTTCTTATTGCATAGTAACATTCCATTACATTTATGTCCCATACCTTGTTCATTCATTCCCCACTTGATGGGTGCCCCCTCAGTTTTTAAAATTTTGCCACTACAAAAAGGGCTGCTATAAATGTTTTTGCACATGTAATTCCTTACCCCCCTCCTTTTTTTTTTTAATAATCTCTTTGGCATACAGCTGGATCAAAGGATATGCATAGTTTGATTGCCTTTTGGGCATAGTTCCAAATTGCTCTCTAGAATGATTGGATCAGTTTACAATTCCACCAACACTATATAAGTACCAATTTTCCCACATCCTCTCCAACATTTATCATTTTCCTTTTTTGTCATATTATCCAGTCCTTGATAAGTGTGAGGTGGTACCTCAGAGTTGTTTTAATTTGAATTTCTCTAATCAAAAATTATTTAGAGTACTTCATATGTCTATAGATAGCTTTGATTTTTTTCATCTGAAAACTGCATGTTCATATCCTTTGACCATTTATCAATTGGGGAATGGCTTGTATTCTTACAAATTCTTATCAATTATTACATTCTTATAAACTTCTCTATATATTTGAGAAATTAGGCCTTTATCAGACACACTTGCTGTAAAGAATGTTTCCCAGATTTCTGGTTTCCTGTAATTTTGGTTGCATGGATTTTGTTTTTGCAGAAGGTTTTTTTTTTTTTTAATACGAAAAAAATTTCTATTTTGCATTTTGTAATGCTCTCTATTTCTTGTTTGGTCATGAACTTCTTTAAGAATTTGGATGCCATGCCACTTTGGTACATATATGTTTAGTATTGAAATTACTTCATTTTCTATGGTACCTTTTAGCAACATGCAGTCTCCTTCCTTATGTCTTTTAATTAGGTCTAATTTGTCTGAGATTAGGATTGCTACTCCTGTTTTTTTGTTGTTTAACTGAAGCTGAAAAGAGTCTACTCCAGCCCCTTACCTTTACTCTGTGTGTGTGTGTGTGTGTGTGTGTATTTGTGTGAGCACACACAGGTGTGTGAGCTTCAAGTATGTTTCTTGTAAACAACATAGGATTCTGGTTTTTAATCTACCATGCAATCTGCTTCCATTTAATGGGAGAGTTCATTCCATTCACATTTATAGTTATGATTATTAACTGTGTACTTCCCTCCATCCTAATTTTCCTCCTATTTGTCCTTTCTCTCCTTTCACCCTTTCCCTTCTCAATGGGGTTTTGCTTCTGTCTACCACCTATCCTGGTCTGTCCTCTCTTCTGTCAGCCCCCCCCCCCCTTTATTTAATCTCCTCCCTTACTACTTCCCTGTCAGGTAAGATAGGTTTCTATATTCCACTGATTGTGTATATTCTTCCCTCTTTGAGCCAATATTGATGAGAGTATGATTCAAACAATGTCCATTGCCCACCCTCCCATTTTCCCCTCCACTGTAATATGTCTTTCACACCTCTTCAAGTGAAATAATTTACCTCATTCTACCTCTCCCTTCCTTCTGAATCCAGTGTATTCCTCTTTCATATCCCTTAATTGTTTCTATGTCATTCCCTCAAAGTCACCTTATACCCATACATTCTGTGTATAGTCCTTCTTGCTTTTCACTTTAAAAAAAATTACAGGTATCATATTTCCATATAGGCATGTAAACAGTTCAGCTCCATTCAATCCCTTATGTTTTCTTATCCCTTTTTACCTGTTTATGTTTCTCTTGGATCTTGATATTGGAGGTCAAATTATGGTTTAGTTCTGGTCTTCTCCTCATGAAAGCTTGAAATCCCTTCATTTTATTGAATGGTCATTTTTTGCCTTGATGTGTTATCCTTAATTTTGCCAGGTAAGTGATTCTTGTTTGTAGTGCCAGCTCCTTTGCCTTCCAGAATATCAGGTTCCATGACCTTCAGTCCTTTAATGTAGCAGCTGCCGAATCCTGTGTAATTCTGATTGTGACCCTCTAATATTTGAATTGTTTTTTTCTGGTAAATAGTAGTATTTTTTTCTCAACTTGATAGTTCTTAAATTTGGCTATAATGTTCCATAGTTTTTATTTTGGGATCGCCTTCCTGAGTTATCTGTTACAAGATGTCAGGACAATTTTCCTTGATAATTTCTTGAAAGGTGCTGTCCCAGTCTTCCTTTTGATTATAACTTTCAGGGAATTCAATGATTCTGACATTGTCTCTCTTGGAACTATTTTCCAGATTAGTAGTCTTTCCAAGGAAGTATTTTACATTTTCTTCTATTTTTTTCATTCTTTTGAATTGGTTTGATTAATTCTTGATGTCTCACAGAGTTATGAGCTTCCACTTGCCTAATTCTAACTTTTAAGGAGTTGTTTTCCTCAGTCAGCTTTTGCACTTCTTTTTCCATTTGGCAAACTCTACTTTTTAAGCAATTGTTTTACTTTTCCAAGGTGTTGACTTTTTTCATGATTCCTTTGCATCATTATCATTTCTTTTCTTATTTTTATTCTACTTCTCTTATCTGATTTTAAGCTCCTTTTTGAGTTCTTCCATGAGATCTTTCTGGGCTTGAGACAATTTTTCTTAGGGTTTTGCCCATGGGTGTCTTGATATTGTTGTCTTCTCCTGGGTTTGCATCTTGATCTTCCCTGTCACCATAATAACTTTCTATAGTCAGATTTTTTTTTTGTTGTTGTTTACTCATCTTTTTTGGCCTTTTTTTCTTTCTTTTAAATTTGAGCTCTGCTCGAAGGATGGGAGGGGCTCTCTCTCAGGTTTCTTGTGTCAGGGCTTGCAGGCCCTGGCTTTTTACCTGGTGCTGCCCTGTTTTTGCCCTGAGACCCACAGGAGACACTCATGTCTGGTGCTGCACTGAGGGAATGTGGTGGGGAGCAGCTGGTGCTGCTGGAGGCTGTAGGGGTTTGACAACTTATAGTGGTGTTGAGCCAGGGTCTCAGTGGTATTGTCTGATGTGTGCTGAGGCTGGTCAGGTGTTTATTCATTTCCCCTGGGATCCACAGAAACTCCTGGTGGTCTGGCCACTGGCTGCAGTTTGTTTGCTCCAGGTGTTGGTGACTGCCTGTTTACTTAGTCACCCATTGAGTTGGTATCCACCTGTTTGCCAAATCTACACTGAAGCGTGCAGTGGTCTGGGTGCTGGAGACTGTCTGTTTGCCTGGTACTATGCTGTATACATGGCAGTTCAGGAAACTGGAATCTTTGTGTTATGCTATGCTGAGGCACATGGGATGTCCTGGTATTGACTTTCTCCTGCTCCATTACACTAGGGCTCAGTATTTCTGACTTGCTTGCTTAGGTGGGACTTGCTACTGTCTTGTTGGGATGCTACCTATCCTGGCCTGAACTCTTCTTTCTCCAAAGTGAGATAGACTTTTCTTGTTGATCTTCTAAGTTTCTTGGGCTCCAAGATTATTTCACCCTGTCTTTTTGCTGGTTCTGCTATACCAGGATTTGTTTTGGGGCACTATTTTATGGTTGTTTGAAGGTGAATATGGGAGGCTTATGGCAATTTATTGCTTTCTCCACCATCTTGCCTCACCTTAACTCATTTCTATATAACAAATGTTCATATTGCACTCACAGACTAAACATTAATTCTATGTACTCTAAGGATCAGACATTCTTTGGGGATCTAGAGGATAGAACTAGTAACAATGTATAAATGTTGTGGGATAGTAGATTAAAACTCCATATAGGAAAAAAAATCTTAATAATTAAATTTAATTTGTGATGAATTACATAAAATATTGGACTTAGGTTCTGAAAGACCTGAGTTGGAGTCATGACTAAGATACTTACTAGCTGTGTGTTCTGAACAAGTCACTTAATCTTCTGTGCCTCAGTTTCATCATTTGCAAACTGGGGACAATAATAACATCTAAATGAGTTACTTATATAAACTATTTTGCAAATTTTAAAACACTTTATAAAAATCTTTACTGCTATAACTACTACTACTACTACTACTACTACTACTACTACTACTATTAATCTGGTACAAGTTTATTTCCAAAGATGATTAGGAAAAAAAAGTGTGTGTGTGGGGGGAACCTATATGTGTTAAAATATTTATACTAGTTTTCTTTGTGATGGTAGAGCCCTGGAAATTGTGTGGATGCCTGTCAATTGGGCAATGGATAACCAAGTTGTGGTACACACACACATACACACACACACACGTACACATATACATATATGTGTGGATATGTGTGTACATATATACACATGCATAGATATATACATACATATGTGTGTATGTGTGTATATATGTACACATACATATGTGTGTGTATACATACAGATACACATACATATATATTTGTGTATGTGTGCATATATATACACATACACATATAATGGAATGCATCTATGCTATAAGAAATGATGAACTCATTGATTGTAGAAAAACATGGATAGATTTTCATATAATAATGAAAATGAAATGAGCAGAACCAAGAAAATGTGTACTGTACAGCAATATTGCTTTAAACAACTTTGAGTGATGAAGTCATTTTGATTACTATAAATATCCAAATTTACTGCAAAGGACTTCTGAAGGAAGATATTATCTGCATCCAGAGAAATAACTGATAAAAACAAGTATGTATAGAATGTCTAATAGTGGCTATCTCTAGGGTGTGGGAGAAGGGCAGAAAAAAAGGAAAAAGTTACATGTAACTTTATTATACATTTAAAAGGCATAACAAGTTATACATAATAGATTTGAAGTTTCATGTGCAATCATATTTTTAAAATTATTATTCTACTGTGTTAAGGAAATACTTTCATTATTTCATAAATTAAAAAAATAAAAAAACAATGAACAGGATGTCTGATAAGATGGTAGGTTTCCTTTCACTAGCTATTTACAAGCTGAATCTTAATGTTTAAGGAATACTGTAGAAAAGATTCAAATACATGCTTATGGTCTGAGTTGCAAACATGACTGCTTGGCTCCCTTCCCAATTTGGAATTCTATCATTATCCTTCTTATCTCACAAGTTCTAAATCTTGAAGTTATCTTCCACTTCTCCCTCTCCCCTACTTATCTCAACCCAGCTTTCCAAACAATATATACTGATTATTCTATAATAAAGTATTTTTGGAGATAATACTATAGTAGGTACTTGTTTTTGAAACAAATATATTATTATTCAGATCATAGGAAGAAAAGCTAAGGATAACACAAAAATATTTAAGTCATTCTACAAATTTATCTCTACAAACATAAAATCATAGCTGCTCTATTGGTAATAGCAAACACAACAACAACAAAAAAGTAAAAAAATTGATGTTTGTAATGACTGGAGATAGCTTAAAGCATAATGTTATAGGAAGGTAATATGATATAGCTTTATCATAAGAAATGATAACTATTAAAAATAAAGGAAATAAAGAAGGACTCATGAAATTATACAGAATGTAGAAATCAGAATCAGAACAAACCCTACACACTCAATAACTTTTTAAAGGAGACAATTTTAAAAAGAAGAAAAATAAATGAGATGACAAGGATTGAATTTTAAAAAGAAAGTATAGGGTTGTTTTTGAAGGCATTTTAAATAATTTTTTGATGGTTTTAAATATAACCGTTTTACAATTTTGGCTTTTTTTAAAAGATATATTAATTTATTTATTTTTAGTTTTCAACATTCACTTCCACAAGATTTTGAGTTCCAAAATTTCTCCGCATCTTGGCCCTCCCCAACCCCAAGACAGAGTAAATTCTGAATACCCTTTCCTCTAATTTGCCTTCCATTTTATCTCCTTACCTTCTCTTATCCCCTTCTATTTTTGCTATAGGGCAGGATGGATTTCTATACCCCATTGCCTGTATATCTTATTTCCCAGTTGCGTGTGAAAACATGCATTTGTTTAACATTTGTTTATTGAAACTTTGGGTTCCAAATTTTCTCCCTTCCTCCCTTGCCACTCACCCTCATTGAGAAAGCAAGCAACTCGATACAGGTTATACTTGTGTAGTCATACAAAACACTTCCATAGTAGTCATGATGTGAAAAACTAAGTATATTTCCCTTCATCCTGCCCCGCCACCTGTTCATTTTATTCTCTCTTTTGACCCTGCCCCTCTTCAGAAGTGTTTGTTTCTGATTATCCCCTCTCCTCTATCATCCCCCCCCGGCTCTCTTATCCTCTTCCCCCTTATTTTCCTGTAGGGTAAGATAGATTTCCTTACCCAATTGAGTGTATATGTTATTCCCTCCTTAAGCCAAATCCAACGAGAATAAGATTCAATCATTCCCTCTCAGCTCCCCCCCTTTTCCCTCCACTGTAAAAGCCTTTTCTCCTCTCTTTTATGTGAAATAATTTATCCCATTCTACCTCTTCCTTTCTCTTTCTCCCAGTATAGTCCTCTCTTACCCCTTAATTTTATTCTCCAGATATCACCCATTCATCTTCAACTTACCCTGTACCCTCTATTAATCTATGTATGTATGTAGGTATGTATGTATGTGTGGAGGAAAGGGTATAGGTTATATAATAATTTATTTCTGCCAGTATTATTTTGAATGTAATGTTTTATAAACCAAGAAGTTAACTTGGAGTTAAATTTATAGTGGTATATATATATAAATCAGGTGTCAGTAAACAACTACCCGGTCTACTCAATAGGTGTAGTCTACAGACTATAGATAAAGAATGTGTTTTTTTTTTTACATTTAAAAATGAAGTTTTTATTGAATTAAAAAATGTGAAAATATTCCTAACTCAAAGACCAAAATAGCCAGTTGCCTACGCAAAAACGAACACTAACAAAAGCAGACAGCTAGGCCAATGTCTACTTATTTTTCGGTGACCTCTGATTAAATGATAGATTGAAGATACAATGTATCACTTTAAGAACTACCCTGGAAGTGTGGAGTTGGTGTAGAGAAAAAAAAAAAGTTAGCATTTGAATTAATTAGGGTAAGGGGAAAAGAATATAATCTGAAGGAAGATAGTAAAATTTAAAAAAATGTGTTGAGGGCAAAGTAACTGATTACTCAAAAACTTGAGTATGAGGGCTGCACAGCTCCTTAATTTATGTTTTAAACTTCTGGTCTCAACTAGAGTTGAGGTCTTTGATGATTTTTTTTTATCTTCAATTCAAGTGAGAATGGAAAGCATAAGCAAAAGAAAATGCAAAGTTGTGCAAAAATCAAGTACTATTCTTAAATCTTTTCTGGGTTGAGGTGACATCAAACATCTGAAATGTATGAAAAAAATAACACAATTATATGAATTTTTCAAATATGTAGGCATTTGGCAATAAGTAGATCAAAGTAAAGAGTAAATCTCTGAAAGATGCAAATTTTGGGGGGAACACATTTTATTGTGCACTCAGATTTCATGCTACCTGAAATAGCTATATTTTGTGAAAAATGATTTCTAGACTCAGAGCTCTACCCCCCAGCCTTCTGCTTCAAAGTTCTTCAGAAGGACATTGCCGATGAGATTGCATTGAATTTTCTTGTCAAACCTGAATTGATTTTATTCTGCTTGGGCTCTGGTGGAGACAGATACTTCTGCCTAGATAGACCAGGGCTGGGAGTGGTCTGGAATGATGGTGAGTTGATATAGGCCCATTTTACAAAGGTATATAACCCTTTACCCCCAAATCCCAAATTGAACCAGTTCTGAACTGGCCCTCTTAAGTGGGGGGCAGTTTTTGACTGAACTCCCATGCAATGCATGTCAAGCCAGTCTGAGAAAATTAAACTGTGGATTCATGCACCCTAATTTTGTTTGTCTCTTTTCTTAGAACAGACTCTCTAAATTGTTGGGACTGGATAATCTCAACGGCTGAATAAAAATAGTATATTTAAGGCATATTATTGGAATTTTTAGCAACTGTTTCTTTACTATAGTCAGTATCATTCTCTTTGTCCCCAGTGGCAGAGCTGCTCTCTCCAAGGTCTTGTTGGTGGGCCAGTCCTTCATTTTTGTATCACCCTAAAGGTTTTTCATGTGTTAATAAAAACTCATTTTTTAAAAAAATGGTATTCATTTTGAAATATTGATCTAACTTAATTTTTGAAGGATCATTCTTTTGTATATTCTTTAGAAACATGTTTGTATGATAATGATTATGAATTTTCTTACATAAGTATTTCTTTGAGGCCCTTATGTGCTATTTTTTAACCGAAGTTTTATTTATCGGTTTTAATAAATTTGAAGGTCTGTCATAGGTGCAACTAGATCTGTCATTTGATTCGCATAGGAAACTCCAGAGAATAAACTACAAAATTGGGTTTGCTACCTGTCTTAATGAGTAAGTAAGTGTGCTGGTGTTGGAATCAGAAAGACTCAGGTTTTTCTGTTCAAATTTTACCTTAGACAATTATTAGCTGTGTAACCCTGGGAAAATCTCACCTTCTTTTTACCTCAAGTTCCCCAACTGTAAATTAGGAGTAATGATATTACCTATCTTCCAGTGCTGATGTGATGATCAAGTGAAATATCATGTGTAAAGAATGTGGTAGCTTTTGAGTGAAAAATTAACCTTTAATTTAATATTTTTAGTATTAAATCCAGCCAGGGAAGCAGAACAGATCAGTATTTGTTTTGTAATTTAGTCTTAGATAGTTGTCTAGAGCAATGCAAGATTAAGTGACTTGACCAGGATTATATAGCCAGAAATAAATAGGTCAGAGGAGGGACTTCAACCCAGATACTCTCTCTCTCTCTCTCTCTCTCTCTTCTTTTTTTTTAGGCAATTGGGATTAAGTTACTTGCACAGGGTCACCCAGCTAGTAAGTGTCAAGTGTTTGGTCTGAGGCTGGGTTTGAACTCCGGTCTTCCTAATTTCAGGGCCAGTGCTCTATCGTCTGTGCCACCTAGCTGCCCCCTGATACTCTTTCTTTTTAAAGAATGTTTTTATTTTATTTTTTCTCAACTATATGTAAGAGCCATTTTGAATTTTTTTTAATTTTTAGTTTCATATTCCCTCCCTTTCTCCTTTCCCCCCTCCTTGTAAAGGAAAGCAGTTTGAAATAGATTTTATATATATATATATATATATATATATATATATATATTCAGTAGTTCAAAACATGTTTCTATATTAGCCATGTTGAAAAAAGAACACAGACAAAAAAGGGGAAAAAAGTACTATATATGCACATATATGTGTGTTTCTCTCTATAGAGATACATAGACATACATACATACCTACCTCTGTGGGTGTACTTTGATCTGCATTCAGATTCCACCAGTTCTTTCTCTGGAGATGGATAGCATTTTTCACCATAGGTCTTTCAGAATTGTTATCCCTTATTGTATTGCTGAGAATAACTAAGTCATTCACAGTTGATCATTATATAATATTGCTGTTACTGTGTACAATGATGTTATGGCTCTGCTCACTTTATTTTGCATCAATTCATGTAAGGTTTTTTTCCCAGGTTTTTCTGAAAGCATCTTGCTTGTCATTTGTTATAGCATAATAGTATTCCATCACAATTATATACCACAATTTATTTAGTCATTCCCCAATTAATGGGCATCTGTTTAGTTTCTAATTCTTCACCACCACAAAAAGGCCTGCTATAGATATTTTTGTTCATATAGATCTTTTTCCTTTTTTCTCTGATCTCTTTGGGAAATAGACCTAGTAGTGGTATTACCACGTGAAAGAATATGCTAAGTTTCGTAGCATTTTGGGTATAGTTACAAATTCCTCTCCAGAATTGTTGGACCAGTTCACAACTCTGCCAACAGTTTATTAGTGTACAATTTTTCCTCAACTTCTCCAGCATTTCTCATTTCTAATAAGCATCGGTTGGTTAAAAGAACTCTAAGAGTTATTTTAATTAGCTAATCAAATCTATAATGATTTAGAGCATTTTTACATGACGATTTATAGTTTTGATTTTTTTATCTGAAAACTCCCTGTTCATATCCCTTGACCATTTATCATGTAAGCAATGGCTTTTTTTTTAAATGTTTAACTCAGTTCCCTATGTGTTTGAAAAAATGAAAAAAAAATCTTATTGTATTTTTAACTATTAATTAATTATCTATAGTACCTTTTAGCACAATGTAATTTCCCTGATTATCTCTTTTAATTGTCTATTTTTGTTTTTGCTTTGTTTGAGTTCACAAATTCTACCCTGCCTTTTTCATTTCAACTGAAGAATAATATTCTGCTTCAGCCCTTTATTTTAACTCTCCATGTGTGTCTTTCTGTTTTAAATGTGTCTCTTGTACACCATATATTATTGGATTCTGGTTTCTAGTCTATTTTACTATCTGCTTTTATTGTATGGGTGAGTTCATCCTATTCACAATCACAATGATGATTATTTACTATGTATTTCCCTCCATCCCTTTTTCTTCTGTTTCTCCTCTCTCTTCTTTCCCTATCTCTCCTCAAAAGTCTGTTTTGCTACTGACCACTGCCTCCCTTAATTCACCTTCCATTTTATCATCCCCCATTTTTTTCTTCCCCCCCCCACTTCCTTATTGAGTCATATAGATTTCTATCCTCAACCAAGTGTATGTGACTGCACATGAGTATGAATTTATATTCTTCCTTCCTTGAACCAAAACTGATGAGTGAGGATAAAGAACCTACCCTCCCCCCATGTTTAACTCCACTGTAAAAGCTCTTTCTTGCACACCTCTTCTATGTGGGAGAAAAAAATTCCCTATTCCTCCTCTTCCTCATTCTCTCAGTGAATATCTCTTTCTCACTCCATAATTTTTTTTTGAGATTATCCAACATAATCTACTCACATTCTTGTACCTCTGTCTATGCAACCTCATTCTAACTCCCCTGGGAGTTACATGCATCATTTTCTCACATAGGAATGTAAATAGCTCAACCTTATTGAGAGTCTTTTATGATTTCTCTTTCATATTTATGTTTTTTATGCTTCTCTTAAGTCTTGTGTTTGAATGTCAAAATTTCTAAACAGTTCTGATCTTTTCATTAGGAATTTCTGAAAGTCTTCTATTTCATTGGATATACATTTTTTCTCTCAAAGAATTATACTCAGTTTTGTTGGGCAAGTGTTCAAATAGCATTTTCTTTGAAGCTTTGCTTATGTCTACTTTCACATTACTGTCTTCTTCATCTGTTTCTTCATCTTCCGTGCTATCACAGTAGTTTTTTTTTTTTGATCAAGTTCTTTTGTTGTTGTTGTTGTGTGCTCCTTTTTTCAGCCTATTTCTTGACTTTGAGCTTTATGTTAAAGTTAGACTCTCATCACTGAGGGGTCACTTCATGCTTTTTCATCCTGCTATTTTTCGAGCTAGTTCCAGGGATCTGTAAGTTTTTTATGCTTTGAAAATAGTGCAATCTCTGAGAGAGGTATGGTCACTGCTTTCCTGGTTTGTGCTTTATTCTTTATCCCCAAAGTGCTCCTGGATCCCCTGCAGCAGCAGGTGCTAGTCCTCCTCTTTGTCTTGGAACTGTGACCAGAGCCTTTCCTCTATTGTGACCAAGCATAAGCTTTTATCTCTGCCACGGAACTGTGGCCCAGAATTGTGTAAGAGTAAAAGATTTGACAAAAAGTACCAGTTCCTGCACCCACTGTCAGTAAAAACCTGTAAACTCTTTCTGATCAGTAGTCTTACCACTGCTTGGGGCTCCTGAAGCTGCTTCTTCTGTCACTGTCACATCCAGCTACAAGAACTGACTCCTCTTGCTCTACAAGTTTCCTAAGTTGTCTTAGTCTAGAAAAATGTCCCATCTTAATATTTTGTTGGCTTTAACATTCCAGAATTTGATTTGAAGTGTTATTTTAAAGTTATTTGTAGGACAGTGTTGTGAGATTTCAGTTGGGCCTGCTGCCTCTATTCTGCTATCTTGGCTCCACTCCTATTAATTTCTTTCTTCTTCTTCTTTTTTTGAATAGGTACTTTTTATTTTCTTTATTTATTTTTAGTTTTCAAAATTCACTTCCACAAGATTTTGAGTTCCAAATTTTCTCCCCATCTCATCTCTCCCTCCAAGATGGCATGTATTCTGAATAGCCCTTTCCCTAATCTGCATTTCCTTCTATCTACTCCCCTTCTCTTATCCTCTTCCTCTTCTATGTTCCTGTAGTGCAGTATAGATTTCTATACCCCATTTCCTGTATTACTTATTTCCCAGTTGCATGTGAAAACAAAATTTTTAACATGTGTTTTTAAAACTTTGGGCTCCAAATTTTCTTACTTTCACCATCCCTACACATCCTCATTGAAAAGGCAAGCAACTCAATATAGATTATACAAGTGTAATCATGCAAAACATTTTCATAGTAGTCATGTTGTGAAAAACTGAGTATATTTCCCTTCATCCTATCCCAACTCTTATTTATTCTATTCTGTCTTTTGACCCTGTCCCTCCTCAGAAGTGTTTGCTTCTGATTACCCCCTCTCCCAATCTCTCCTACCCTCTATCATCCTCCTGCTGTCTTGTCCCCTTCCCCACCCCACTATTTTCCTGTAGGATAAGATAGACTTCCATACCCAATTGAATGTGTATGTTATTCCTCCTTAAGCCAAATCCATTGAGAATAAGATTCACTCATTCCCTCACACTTTACCCTGTTTCCCTTCTATTGTAAAAGCTTTTTCTTGTCTGTTTCATATGAAATAATTTACCCCAATCTACCTCTCCCTTTCTCCTTCTCCCAGTATAATCCTCTCTCACCCTTTAATTTTATTCTCCAGATATCACCTATTCATCTTCAACTCACTCTGTGCCATCCATCTATCTATCTATTTATCTATCTCTCTCTCTATCTATTTATCTCTCTCTCTCTCTCTCTCTCTCTCTCTCTCTCTCTCTCTCTCTCTCTATCTATCTATCTATCTATATACATACATATAATTTTTTTCCCTCCAACTACCCTAACACTGACAAAAGTCTCGTGAGTTACAAATATTATCTTTCCATGTAGGAATGTAAACAGTAGAATCTTAATAAGTCTTTTATGATTTCTCTTTCCTGTTTACCTTTTCATGTTTCACTTGAGTCTTATATTTGAAAGTCAAATTTTCTATTCAGCTCTGGTCTTTTCCTCAGGAGTGCTTGAAAGTCCCCTATTTCACTGAATGACCATTTTTTTCCCCTGAAGGATTATACTCAGTTTTGCTGGGTAGGTGATTCTTGGTTGTAATCCTATCACCTTTGTCCTCCAGAATACTATATTCCATGCCCTCTGGTCCCTTAATGAAGAAGCTGCTAAATCTTGTGTTACCCTGATTGTATTTCCACAATACTTCAATTGTTTCTTTTTGGCTGCTTACAATATTTTCTCCTTGACCTGGGAATGCTAGAATTTGGTTATGATATTCCTGGGAGTTTTCCTTTGGGAATATATTTCAGGACTGAATTCTTTCCATTTCTATTTTGCCCTCTGGTTCCAAATTATCAGGGCAGTTTTCCTTGATCATTTCTTGAAAGATGATGTCTAGGCTCTTTTTTTTTTTATCATGGCTTTCAGATAGCCCAATAATTTTTAAATTCTCTCCCCTGGATCTATTTTGCAGGTCAGTTGGTTTTCCAATGAGATTTTTCATATTGTTTTCTATTTTTTTCATTCTTTTGGTTTGTTTTACACTGTCTTGATTTCTCATAAAGTCACTAGCTTCCAATTGCTCCATTCTAATTTATAAGGAAGTTTTTCTTCAGTAAGCTTTTGGACTTCCTTTTCCATTTGACCAATTTTGCTTTTGAAGGCATTTTTCTCCTCACTGGCTTTTTGAACCTCTTTTTCCATTTGGATTAGGTTATTTTTTTAAGGTGTTATTTTCTTCAGTATTTTTTGGGGTCTCCTTTAGCAAACTGTTGACTTGTTTTTCATGATTTTCTTGCATGACTCATTTCTCTTCCCAGTTTTTCCTCTACTTCTCTTACTTGTTTCTCAAAATCCTTTTTGAGCTCTTCCATGGTCTGGAACTGATTCATATTTTTCTTGGAGGCTTTGGATGTAGGAGTTTTGACTTTGTTGTACTCTTCTGGTTCTATGTTTTTATCTTCTTTGTTACCAAAGAAAGATTCTATGGTCTGACTTTTTTTTGGACCTTTATTTATTCATGATCCCAGTCAATTACCTGAGTTTCAAACTCTTTGTTAAGGTAGGATTCTGCTTCCAGTGTGGAGAATGTACTGTTCAAAGCTTTATGAGTTTTGTTCAGCTGTTTTCAGAAATACTTCTAGGGACTTGTAAATTTTCAGTTCTTGCAAGGTGGTATGATAAGGGGTGAAGTGTTTACTACTTGCCTTGCCTGTGCTCTGGTCTTTGAGTGACCACAAGCACTCTCTTCTGCCTTGGAGCTGTGAGGAGAATTTCCTCTCTACTACCACTATAAGCTCCACCACACCAGCCCTCTTCCTCGCCTCAGGACTGCCACACAGAACAGTGACCCAGATCCAAGCACAGGCAAAGCAAGAGAATTCTGCACCAGCAGAGTGATCCCTGCAATCCCCCTCTGATTAACCACTTGATTCTCCCTCAGTTTACGGGCAGGCAACTTGGGAAGCAGCTGCTCCCCCAGGGCCTAACTTGGGGACTGGGACTGGGACTGAACTTCTCTCTCTCACTACAGTCATGGATTTTTCCCACTGACCTTCTAAGTCCTCTTTTTAATTGGATAATTAAGGTGTGAAGAAGTTGAGAAGGTGAGTTGAGAAGTCTAGAAATTGCCACAGTTGCCTGTGATTCAGTCCACTGAGGCCTGCTCCAGGTTTGCTGAGGCCTACATTGCCTGCATGCCCATGCTGAACTGTGCTCCTCTTCCCACTCAGCATGATATACCTTTTTGATCAACCATCCAGGCTATCTTGGGCTGTAAATTTGTTTTACTCTGTTTTTTTGTGGGTTCTGATGCTTTAGAATTTGTTTGGAGTCATTTTTTATAGGTATTTGGAGGAGTTTGGGGGAGAGCTCAAGCAAGTCACTGCTTTTACTCTGCCATCTCCTATTAATATCATTGTCCATCTTTATTGCCTGCGCAAGATACATAAACACTTACATACATATATAAATATATACAACAACTACACTTGTACATATTTATAAATACACACATATATATGTATGCACACATATATTCATACATATACATAAATATTATGTAATTTAAAAGTGATTTCTATGCATTGTCTATCCAACTTTATATTACATTCTAGACAATAGGCTTCTTCATTCTGTTCTTTATTTTCCTACAAAGATAGCTAGGCCCAATTATTTTGAGGGATCCTGTACATCTTTTAGGAAATTACACAATGTTTCAGCTCCTCATGTAATAACTATAATGTCATCTTCACACCTTAATTATCCAATTAAAAAGAGGACATTAAATTAGCTAAGAGTGAATTGATATGCAAATGTATACCAGAAATTAATATGGTGATCATGTACCATATATCTGTATTACTGGGCCTGACAATGTTCATCCCAAGCTGGCAATCAGGGTAATGACTAAGCCAGTTAATATCTTAATGACATCCCCAGCAGTTCCTCAAAATTAGTTGTGGCAGTCCCAAACCTGCTGTAGTCTCAGGGAACATCTTTTAAGAGAAAGAACAGGCAACCATGGCCTTCTTTGTCAGTGTTAACTAACTTTTATATTTCAACCTGTATACAGCTCAGTTCTAGATGGCCTTTGTGATAGGGCCTTTGTAGGATAGAAGAAAATATCTTGGTTCTTTGAAGAAATCTAGAGTCACATAGACAGTTTAAAAAGGATTCTTGAACAATTGGGATACCTTATTTGCACTTGGGAAGAAGGTAGAGCAAAACTGAGATTGGAAGAATATCACATCACACCACATCATATCATATAATATAATACAACATAACACAGCACAATACAATACTATACTATGCTATATTATATATTATTATATTATTTGTTTACGTGTGCATATATTCATTGTTAATTAATAGAAGCACATTTACAGAATCATAAATTAAGATCTGGAAGGGAGATTCAGAAGTCATCTAGTCTGACCCTTTCATTTCACAGATAAGGAAATTGAGACATAGAAAGAGGATGTGACTTACTCAGGGTCCTGAAGCTAATAAATGTTTGAGGTGTGATTCAAACTCAGTTCTTCCTAACACAGAGTATGGTACTCTACCTATACCATGCTGCTTCTATTACAGGAAAGATGTATTTTAGTATAAGGAGATACTATTGAGGAAACTCTTTCATAAGGAGCTAAATGACACCTTAAAGCATGTAGCCAAGCATTTTATTTATGAAGACAAGGCAACTTTGATTGATATGGCCATGTAAATCACTAATCATTCAGAAGGTGTGAAGTGGAGGCCATGCGGGGAGGAGAATTCAATACACCGAGGCCTTAAGGTAGCAGGATACTAAACCGATAGCAAGCAGCGGAGCACCATCTGCAGTCTCAGTCAATGTCTGCAAAGCTAGCCTATGCTCATGTTGCGAGCTGCTTTTGAACTTCCAAACACAAAAATCACTTCTGTAATCTGATTTCCCATGGATATAGCAGTTGCAGTATTGAAAATTACATTTATTTTGTTATAAATGTATAATTATTCAGTAAGTTATGTTTCTTATTTTGAGGCAAAAATGATTCCTGTAGCAAACAAGTTTGTGAACACAAACACATACACATCCATAGAAATACTTCTATACTCTTTTGATTCAAGTATAGACCACCAATTTTTGCAATATTTCTTAACTGAAAATAAAGGGTAAGCTTATAATTTGAAAGGAAGAGTTAGGAAACCAGGAAAACATGAGTTTGAATCCTAAAACATTTACTACCCATGTGATCCTAGGTAAGCTACTTCACTTCTATGTCTCAGTTTCTTCATCTGGAAAATAAGGAAATTGAAATAAATGACATCTTTCAGCTTTAAAATTTTGTCAGTCTTCTTAATGAAAGGCATATCTTTAGAAACATAGCTACTGAGAATCTTTTTTCCATCTGCCCTGAGATGATTTTAAACATATACAAATAAAGTCCAAAATTTGAGTATAAATTTGCTCATATAAATTTTTAGGAATACTATTTATCTACGCTGTATATTATACCATGAATAAAAGATAAATTACCTTGGTTTTTAGAAGGAAAAAAGTCAGGAACACAAAGGAAATGTTTAAGATCTGTGCTCTTACAATTATACAAATATGACCCTATAAGATTTGATGACTGAGAGCCCTGGTTAGCATGTAAATTATAATCCCAAATTAACAGAACTATATAGGAGAATCTTTAATACAGCATCTTTAAAAATGTTTTTTTTTACATTGTTATATAAAAAAATGTGGATCCATAAAATATTTTTCTTATTTATTTTCAGCTGTCTGTGATAGTTTTTCTTTTAACAAATAACTAAAAGAGATAGTTAAGTTTAAAATAAAACAAAATCAAAAGGTACCCAGGTTATCACAGTCTGGGCCACTGAAATATAGCTCTGATTCAGTAATAGCATCACTTAGGTTTAAGATTTCAAGCTTTGTGACTTCACTTCTCAACAAAAAGTAGTAAATAATACATTAACGGAGTAAATTGATAATATAATTGTAAATCATAGAGTTTCATTCTTTGCAAATAAAATTTGCGTTGTATTATTAAAAACTTAGATGGCAGTGTTATTAAAACAGTTGAAAGCTTCTCACCCTTCCCCTCCCTGATTTACTTCATGTACTCATAAATGAAACAAAATAACATTAGTAAAATGGGATTTTCATTATGGTTGGTAGTTTTGGTATTAGAAATTGATTAATAATTTTATTTGAATTAAAGAACCCATCCAGTGTATTTTGAAACAATCACCTCTGACTACTTAAAGTAACTAAAATTTTAAAAATTGTAATAGCATTTATAAAAAAAGGCAGCTAGGTGGCCCATTATTTATAGTACTGGGCCTAGAGTCAGGAAGAATGGATTTAAAATGCAGTCTCAGATACTTACTAGCTGTGTATCCCTGGGCAAGTCAGAAAATCTCCATTTGACTTAGCTTCCTTAACTTTAAAAATGGGATAATAGCACCTACCTCACAGAGTTAAGATCAAAGGAGATAAATATAAAAAGTATTTTGGTTCAGTGCTCATGCATAGTAGGTACTCCTTCTTTCCTACCACAATGGATAGAATGCTGTACCTGGATTCAGAAAGGTATGATTTCAAATCACCCTCAAATACTTATTAGCTATGTGATCTTGGTCAAGTAGCTTAACCTCCATTTTGCCTCAGTTTCTTGATCCATAAAAAGATGACTTTAATAGTATTTGCTTCACTAGATTGTTGAGAGGATTAAATAACATAATAATTTAAAGCCCTTTGCAAACCTAAATGTGCTATATAAATGCTAGGTATACTATTCTCTTTTTCAAATTAAATCAGCCCATGTGCTTTAGGTTTAATCTTATTTGATATAGTAGGCAAAATTTCAGAGATGTCTATGAAGAAAATATTATCTAAGGAAAAATATTTGTTTTTGCTATGTTTACTGTATTATGTTTAGAGAAAATTTGTACCCTATATAAAAAGTGGTTTGATTGTCTGTTTGCTAATAGAGGATTGATTAAACTACTCTTCAGTAACTGCAAGAGGTCATTTATGTCAGCCTGAAGCCCTAAGAGACCAGAGGAATTTGAAAAGAAAAGGAGTCAAAAAGGATCATAAAAATGCACAGACACACACACACACACACACACACACACACACACACAACACAACACATGAAATGAAGACAGGTTGGAATATGAAGAACTTAAAATGACCTTCATATGATTAATTTCCATTCTTTTCTAAAATTCGTTTTTATTCATGTCTTTTTTTAAACATTGCCAGAGTTTCTCCTAGTATCTCTCTCATTCCTCTTCAAAGAGAGCTATTCCATATAACAGTCTTTTTTAAAGATAAAGACAAAAACCAAAGGAAGAAAAGAAAATCAACATAACTGATCAGCATCAAAAAAGTTGATAAATATATGCAACATATAGCATCTGTGGATCTGTCACCTCTGCAAGTGTATTGGGAGTGTATTCTCATCTCTCTTCTTTAAAATGATACTTGCTCTTTCTATTTTCTTTGCATTCATTTTTTTATGTGTGTGTGTGTGTGTGTGGTTGCTCTTTCCACTTATGTTGTAGTCGTATTTATTATATATTTTTGGGGGGCTGGCTATGCTTACTTCATCCTACATTATTTCATACACATCTGATTGATTCCTTTTCAATAAGAAGAAAAGAATTTGAGGATTTCAGGGAGTTGGGCTTTCACCATGCTATTTACAATTGTTTTTGAGTTTGTAGTTGAAAAGAAATGTTGAAGAGTTGCAGAGATTGACTATACTCTTTTTCTAGTGTCAAATAGAAAGTATGATCTTGAAGTAAATTGCAAATCTAGGTTTGTGTGGCCATTTTAGATAGAGATAATTTAGACAAAATACTTAATTTATTAATTGTCACCTTTCAATTTAATGTTTCAACAGCAGTATATGAGGATCCAACTGATAAATGGTAAAATAATACGAACAGGCAGTTTTCAGAGGAAGAAATTAAAGCCATCTATAGTCATATGAAAAAATATTCTAAGTAACTAATGATTAAAGAAATTAAAATTAAAACAACCTCACACCTATCAGATTGGCAAATATGACAGAAAAGTAAAATGACAAATGTTGGTGAAAAGGGGGGACATTGGGGGGGGTGGAGCCAAGATTGTGGAGTGAAAGCAGTGACTTGCTTGAGCTCTCCCCCAAATCCCTCCACATACCTGTAAAAAATTGGCTGTAAACAAATTATAAAGCAGCAGAGCCCACAAAAAGACAGAGGGAAACACATTTCCATCCCAAGATAACCTGAATGGTTGATCAGAAAGGTATATCATGCTGGGCTGGGAGAGGAGTGCAGTTCGGTGTGGGCGCGCAGGCCACAGTGACCCTGGAGTAGGCCTCAGAGGACTGAATCATGGGCAGCCGTGGCTGTTTCCTGACTTCTCAACCCATGAATGGCAAAGCTTACAAGGTAAGTGAGAAAAGTCTGTTTCTGCAGTGAGAGAGGGGCTAGATTTCAGCCCGCAAGTCTAGAGTGTGTCCCCGGGGCAGCAGCTGCCTCATGAGCTTCCAGCCCACAGACTGAAGAGGAATTGAGTGGCTGATCAGAGGGGGATTGCAGGGATTTCTTTGTATGTGCTGAGGCAGGAATCTCTTGCTTTGCCCGTGCTTGGATCTTGGTCACAGTTCTGAAGGGCAGTACTAAAAGAAGGAGGAGTGTTGGTGTGGTGGAGCTTGTCATGGAGGTGGACAGGAAGCACCTCGCCACTTATCATACCACCTTGGAAGAACTGAAAATTTACAGGTCCCTAGAGGTAGCTCTGAAAACAGCTGTACAAACCCCCGAAGCTTGGGACAGAACATTCTCCACATTGGAAGCAGATTCTTACCTGAACAAAGAGTTTAAAACTCAAGTAATTGACTGGGATCATGAGTAAGCAGTGCAAAAAGAGTCAGATTATTTTATCTTACTTTGGTGACAAAGAAGATCAAAACATACATCCAGAAGAAAACAACAAAGTCAAAGCTACTACATCTAAAGCCTCCAAGAAGAGTATGAATCAGTCCCAGGTCTTGGAAGAGCTCAAAAGGGATTTTGAGAAGCAAGTAACAGAAGTAGAGGAAAAACTGGGAAGAGAAATGAGAGTGATGCAAGAAAATCATGAAAAACAAGTCAACAGCTTGCTAAAGGAGACCCAAAAAAATACTGAAGAAAATAATACTTTAAAAAATAGCCTAACCTAAATGGCAAAAGAGGTCCAAAAAGCCAATAAGGAGAAGAATGCCCTAAAAAGTAAAATTGGCCAAATGAAAAAGGAAGTCCAAAAGATTACTGAAGAAAATACTTCCTTAAAAATTAGAATAGAGCTATTAGAAGTTAGTGACTTCATGAGAAATCAAGGCACTGTAAAACAAATTCAAAAGAATGAAAAAATAGAAAACAAAGTGAAAATATCTCATTGGAAAAACAACTGACCTGGAAAATAGATCCTGGAGAAAGAACTTAAAAATTATTGGACTATCTGAAAGCCATGATCAAAAAAAGAGCCTAGACATCATCTTTCAAGAAATGATCAAGGAAAACTGCCCTGATGTTTTAGAACCAGAGAGCAAAATAGAAATTGAAAGAATCCACCAATCTCCTGAAAGAGATCCCCAAAGGAAAGCTCCTAGGAATATTGTAGCCAAATTCCAGAGTTCCCAGGTCAAAGAGAAAATATTGCAAGCAGCCAGAAAGAAACAATTCAAGTATTGTGGAAACACAATCAGGATAACACAAGATTTAGCAGCTTCTACATTAAGGGACTGCAGGTCATGGAATATTATATTCTAGAGGGCAAAGGAGATAGGATTACAACCAAGAATCACCTACCCAGCAAAACTGAGTATACTCCTTCAGGGGAAAAAATGGTCATTCAGCAAAATAGAGGACTTTCAAGCATTCTTGATGAAAAGACCAGAGCTGAATAGAAAATTTGACTTTCCAATACAATACTCAAGTGGAACATGAAGAGATAGATGAAATGAAGGAAGGAATGAAGGAAGGAAGGAAGGAAGGAAAGAAGGAAGGAAGGAAGGAAGGAAGGAAGGAAGGAAGGAAGGAAACTTTTAACTAAAGTTCCATATTCTTCAGGAATTTCCTCTCTGCACAACAGGAAATTTAAAATATCTGTATACTCCATAGGTGTTCAGCATCTGAATCCCAATTCTCTGTAGGAGGCCTCAACCCAGAGAACTGTGAGTTTCTTCCAGTATCCTACTATCCCTTCCCATTTAGTAGTTTCTTATTCTATCTTTTGAAAGAAAAATAAAAGGTCAATGGAACCTAATATTTATTATATTCTTCATATCACTTAATCACTTTGTGACTCAGTTTCCTCCTCTCTAAAAAAAAAGGTTTGACTAGATAACCTATAAGGTCCATTTTAGCCCAAATGAATAAGTTAATAATGCAAAAATCATATAACTTTTCCATATCTGTGACCCATCCCAACTTTTCTTGGAGCCCAATTTGAATGTTCTTCTTTATTATATGGATATTTTCAGCCTGGAGAAAAGAACTAAGGTGCAAATATTGTGTCTCCAAAACTGATTTCAATAATTTATGAAGATCATTCAGAAGAGAGAACAACATTATGGTACTTCAGAAGGCCAGGCTAGAAGCTGTGACACAATTCAGTTCAACCGTTTTTAATAGAATGAATGAATAAATTAAAAAAAAAAGAAAAAAAAAGACATCACCAGTTATATACTTGATCTTCTTTGAAAATGAAGGATGGGGCAGCTAGGTGGCACAGTGGATAGAGCTCTGGCTTTGGACCCAGGATTATCTAAGTTTAAACCCGCCCTCAGGTACTTAACGTTAGCTGTGGGACCCTGAGCAAGTCACTTAACCCTGACTCTCTTGCTAGAAAGAAAATGAAGGACAAACAACAATCTGTAGCAAATTGTAGAATCTCTGAACTGGAATAAAACCTACTAAAATCATCTGGTCTAATCCCAGGTAGGTAATATTTTCCCCGTGTAACAAATGAGGCCAGTTAAGTAATAGCAGTAGTTCATGAACAGTCTTCATCATCCTAATAAATAATGACAATGATATAAAAAAAAGAAAATGTGGGATAATTGGAACACTAATGCATAATTGGTGGATTTGTGGACTGATTTAACCATTCTGCAGAGCAGTTTTGAACCAGGCCCAAAAGGTTATAAAAGCGTGCATACCCTCTGATCCAGCAATATCACTTCTATGTCTGTATCCCAAAGAGATTATAAGAAAGAGAAAAGGAAACACATGTACAAAAATATTTATAGCAGCTTTTTTCATGGTGGCCAAGAATTAGAAATTGAGGGTATACTCATCGTTTGGAGAATGGCTGAACAAGTTGTGGTGTATGAATGTAATAGAATACTATTGTGCTATAAGAAATGATGCGCAGGAGGATTTCAGATAAACCTGAAAAGACTTACATAACTCAATGTTGAGTGAAGTAAGCAGAACCAGAACACTGTATACTGCAATAGTAACACTGTGCAGTGATTAATTATGATAGACCTGTCTCTGCTCAGCAATACAATGATCCAAGACATTTCCAAAAGAGTCAGGATGGAAAATGCTAACGATATCCAGAAAAAGTACTGTGGAGTGTGAATGCAGATTGAAACATAGCATTTTCACTTTATTTATTCCTTTTTTTAAATTTCTCATGATTTTTCCCTTTTGTTCTGCTTCTTCTTTCACAACATGACTAATGTGGAAATATGTTTAACATGATTATACATCTATAACTTATATCAGATTGCTTGCTATCTTGGGGAGGGGGGAGTGGAGGGAGAAAAATTTAGAACTCAAAATTTTACAGAATTAATCTTGAAAACTATCTTTACATATAAGTGGGAAACAATAAAATACCATTGAAGGGAAAACAGCATATGAGGAGAATCTGCCAGGTGGTTTGCTTGAGCAGCCTATTTGTGCTCTCAGAATATTTGGTTCTATAGACCTTACATTGATTTCATCTTTTGATGGAATTGTGGCAGTACCAGCCCATTTGTGTAGACAGTCTACATCACCATCTAATGGCCAAGGCCTAGCTTTTCAGAAACTAGCCCTTTGCATTAAAAAAAGAATCTAAGGCAGGGGCTTTTAAGACCACTTTTTTGTGTCCTGGATTCCATGGACAGTCTGGTGAAGTCTATGGGCCTCTGATCCAAATAATGTTTTAACTGAAAAAAAAACTAAAACACATAAATTTATATATGAGGGCATGCGTGTATACATGTATATATACGCGTGTGCGTGTGTATGTATAACATCTTTAATGAAGATTATATGGTATCACAGTTTTAAAATGATCATACATTCATTATCTGCCTGTTCATATTCTTTGACCATTTATCGATTGAGAAATGACTTGTATTCTTATAAATCTGACTTAATTCTCTATATATTTTAGAAATGAGGCTCTTATCAGAGACATTGGTTGCAATTAAACATTGTTAATTTTTAAGGAAGTATTTTCTTCAGTAATCTTTTGGACTTCCCTTTCCATTTGGCCAATTTTACTTTCTAGGGCATTCTTCTCCCCATTGGCTTTTTGGACCTCTTTTGCCATTTGGGTTAGGCTATTTTTTTTTTAGGCAATTGGGGTTAAGTGACTTGCCCAGGGTCACACACCTAGTAAGTGCCAAGTGTTTGGTCTGAGGCCAGATAGGTTAAGCTATTTTTTAAGGTGTCATTTTCTTCATTATTTTTTTGGGTCTCCTTTAGCAAGCTGTTGACTTGTTTTTCATGATTTTCTTACATCACTCTCAGTTTTTCCTCTACCTCTCTTACTTGCTTTTCAAAATCCCTTTTGAGCTCTTCCAAGGCCTGGGACTGATTCATATTTTTCTTGGAAGCTTTGGATGTAGGAGTTTTGACTTTGTTGTCTTCTTCTGGTTGTATGTTTTGATCTTCTTTGTCACCAAAGTAAGATAATATATTCTGACTCTTTTTGTACTGCTTACTCATGATCCAAGCCAATTACTTAAGTTTTAAACTCTTTGTTCAGGTAAGAGTCTGTTTCCAATGTGGAGAATGTACTCTCCCAAGCTTTGGGGGTTTGTGCAGCTATTTTCAGAGATAATTCTAGGAATCTGTAAATTTTCAGTTCTTCCAAGGTGGTATGATAAGGGGTGAGGTCTTTCTTCTCCACCACCACAACAAGCTCCACCACTCCAGCATTCTTCCCTGCCCCAGGACTGTCCCTAAGAACTGTAATGCAGATCCAAGCACAGGCAAAGCAAGAGATTCCTGCCTCAGCACAGGCAAAGAGATCCCTGCAATTCCCCACTGGTCGACCACTTGATTCCCCCTCAGTCTGTGGGCCGGAAGCTCAGGAGGCAGCCACTGCCCGTGCTCAGGACTGGTGATTGAAACCTAGCTTCTCTCTCTCACCTCAGTCACAGGCTTTTCCCACTGATCTTCTAAGTTGTCTTCAGGTTTGTGGGTTGAGAAGTCAGGAAACTGCCACAGCTGCCTGCAATTCAACCCTCTGAGGCCTGCTCCAGGGTCGCTGTAGCCTGCGTGCCCAAGCCACATAGGGCTCCTCTGCCTGCCCGGCATGATACACCTTTCTGATCAACAATCCAAGCTGTCTTTTGCTGGAAATTTGTTTCACTCTGTCTTTTTGTGGGTTCTTCTGCTTTAGAATTTGTTTAGAGCCATTTTTTATAGGTAGTGGGAGGGTTTTGGGGTAGAGCTCAAGCAAGTCACTGTTTTCTCTCTGCCATCTTGACTCCACCTCATAATCAAATATTGTTGATAAAGAGACTAGAACTGAATAGAAAATTTGTCTCTCAAATTCAATACTCAAGAGAACCATAAAAAGGTAAACAGGAAAGGAAATCATATAACCTTAATAAGGTTAAACTGTTTACATTCCTACATGGGAAGATGATACTTGTAACTCATAAGAATTTTTTCATTATTAAAGCATCTATAAGGCTTATACACGGACAGAGTGCACAAGTGTGAGTTGAATTTGAAGGGATAATATCTAAAAATAAAATAAAATAAAAGAGAGAGAGTAATGTACCAGAAAAAAGAGAGAGCAATGTAGAATAGGGTAAATTATCTCACATAAAATAGGCAAGAAAAAACTTTTACAGTAGAGGGGGAGAAGGAGGAGGTGAGGGAGAGAGAGTCTACCTTACTCTTATTAGAATTGGCTCAAAGAGGGGATAACATATACACTCAATTGGGAGTAGAACTCTATCTTACACTAAAGGAAAATAGAAGGTGAAAGGAATAGGAGAAGGTAGGGTAATACAATGGAGAACAGATTGGGATTATATATATGCATTTATGCAACCCATATCCATAATAGTCATGTTGTAAAAAGAAACAACAAAAAAACTCAAGAAAAATAACATAAGAAGTATGCTTCAATCTGTCTTCAGACATTGTCAGCTCTTTGTCTAGGGATAGATAGCATTTTTTATTATAAGTCCTTCAGTGTTGTCTTGTATTTTCGTATTGCTAAGAATAGCTAAGTCATTCATGGGGGATCATTTTACAATAATGCTTTTATTGTGTACATTGTACATTTTACTTTGCATCAGCCCATGTAAGTATTTTCATGTTTTTTTAAGTGAACATCCTGTTAATCATTTCTTATAGTACAAAGTATTCCATCACAATCACATATCACAACTTGTTCAGCCATTCCCCAATTGATGAACATCCATTCAATTTCAAATTCTTTGCCCTCAAATAAGAGCTACTATAAATAGTTTTGTATACATAGGTCCACAACTCCACTACCAATACATTAAAATCTCATTTTCCCCACATCCTTTCTGACATTTGCCATTTGCCTTTTCTATCCCATCAGCCAACCTAATAGGCATGAGGTAGTACCTCAGAATTGTTTTAATTTGTGTTTTTCCAATCAATAGTGAGAAAGATTATTTTTTTTCATATAGCTATAGATAGCTTTGATTACTTCATCATTTTTTTTTAGCATTTAGCTATTGGGGAAGGCTTCTTATTTTTAAAAATTTGACCCAGTTCTCTATATGTTTGAGAAATGAAGCCTTCATCAGAGAAACTTGCTTCAACAGTTTTTTCACAGTTACTATTGCTAACTGTATTTACCTCCATCCTATCCTTGTTATTCTATTCTCTCTCTTTTTTCACACTGTTCTTCCTCAAAAGTGTTTTGCTTTTGACTACCCCCTCCCGCAATCTGCCCTTCACCTTCTCTTTTATTATCTTCTTCCTTTTCTACTTTCTTGTAGAATAAGATAGAGTCCTATACCAAATTGAGTGTGTATGTTATTTCCTCTTTGAACCAATTATGATGAGAGTAAGTTTCACTCACTCCAAGTCACCTCCCCCTTCTTCCTCCTTCCTGCAAAAGCTTTTTCTTGCCTCTTCTATGTGAGATAATTTATCCCATTCTACTTCTCCCTTTTTCTTTCTCTCCATACATTCCTCTGTCACCCCTTAATTTTATTTTTAGATATTATCTCTTCATATTCAACTCACACCTGTGCCCTCTGTTTAAACATACTCCTTTTAACTACCCTAACAATGAGGAAAGTCTCATTGTTACAAATATCATCTTCCCATTTGGGAATGTAAACAATTCAAACTTCTTAAGTCACTTATGATTTCCCTTTCCTGCTTGTCTTTTTATGCTTCTCTTGAGTCTTCTATTTGAGAGTCAGATTTTCTATTCAGCTCTTATCTTTTCATTAAGAATGCTTGAAATTCCTCTATCTCTTTGAATTTCCATTTATTCCCCTGAAAGATTATAGTCAGTTTTGTTTGGTAGGTGATTCTTGGTTGTAATCCTAGCTCCTTTGCTTTCTGGAATATCATATCCCAAATCCTCTAATCCTTTAATAAAGAAGATGATAAATGTTTTGTTATGCTGACTGTTACTCCACAATACTTAAATTGTTTATTTCTGGTTGTTTACAATAGTTTATCCTTGACCTGGGAACTCTGGAATTTTGCCATAGTATTCCTGGGAGTTTTCATTTTGGGATATCTTTTAGGAAGTGATAGGTGGATTCTTTTGATTTCTATTTTACCCTCAGATTCTAGAACATCAGAGCAGTTTTCCTTGATGATTTCTTGAAAGATGATGTCCAGGCTCTTTTTTTGATCATGGTTTTCAGGTAATCCAAGAATTTTTAAATTACTTCTCCTGAATCTATTTTCCAGGTCAGTTGCTGTTCCAGTGAGATATTTCACATTGTCTTCTGTTTTTCCATTCTTATGGTTTGTTTTATTTTTTTTCTTGATTTCTTATAAACTCATTAGTTTTCATTTGCTCCATCCTAACTTTTCAACAATTATTTTCTTTAGTGGAAATAGTTTGTGCCTCTTTTTCTATTTTGCAAATTCTTTTTTTTAAGGCATTCTTCTCTTTGTTGACTTTTTGGACCTTTTTTACCACTTGGCCTAGTCTGTTTGTTTAAAGTGTTATTTACTTAAATATGTTCTTCTGTCTCCTCCAAGCTTTTAACCTTATTTTCATGATTTTCTTGCATCACTCACATTTCTCTTTCCAACTTTTCCTCTAACCCTCTTACTTGATTTTCAAAATCTTTTTGGAGCTCTTTCATGGCCTGAGACCAATTCATTTTTTTTTCTCACAGGCATTAGATGTAGTCACTTTGACTTTGTTGTCTTCTTCTGAGTGTGTGACTTTTGTTCTTCCTTGTCATTATAGTAACTCTCTATAATAAGAGGGTTTTTGTTTGTTTGTTTGCTCATTTTCCAAGCCTATAACTTGATTTTTAACTTTTTGTTAAAGTAAAGCTATGCTTTTAGGGTAGAGGGAGTACTGTCCCTAGCTTCAGGGGTTTTATACAGTTATTTTCAGATATACTTCTAGGGACTTGTAAGGTTTCATTTCTTCCAAGGTAGTATGATCTAAAGAGAGGTGTTTACTACTCTTTTGGCCTGAGCTTTGGTCTGTAAAGGACCACAAATACTCTTTTCTGCCCTGGAGCTGAGGGGAGTCCCTCCCACTGTGGCCTCAAGCTCTGGTATGCTAATGTTCCTCCTCACCCTGGGACTGCAACCCTCTCCTGGGACCTGGATTGAAGTATGAACAAAACAACAGGGTCCTGCCTCAGTGCTAACAAAAAGATGCCTACAATTTTCTTCCATCCAATTACTTGACCCCCTCACCACATATGGACTCAGAGTTTCAGAAAGCAGATGCTACTGCTTTCTCTGCTAATTCAGTCACTCCCAAGGCCTGCTCCAGGTTTGTGGGGGCCAGAGATGTTCAGGTGTGGTTTGTGCTTCGACTGCCTTGCTCTCTCACCTAGGTGCAACAGGGCTATCCTATTGTCCTTCAAAGTTGGCTTGAGATGGAAATTTGTTTTACTCCATCTTTTTGTGGGTTCTGCTGCTGTAGAATTTTTGTAGAATCAATTTTAAGGGTATTTGGAGGAGTTTAGGGGAGGGCTAAGGTGAATAAAGGAAGGGTTCTTTACTCTGCCTTCTTGGCTCCGCCTCTGAGACCTTTCTTAATTTGGCAGAAACAAATTATTAGAAATGAAGGGTAGACCAGTACCACCAAAAAAGTCTTCAAGAGTTAGGGGGAAGGGAAGAATTTTTATACCTGTGACATCATCATTATTGGGACTTCCTAGTATGAAATGTCTCACATCAAAGATGATCAACAATGCATCTGTCTTAAAAGTTATTTGAAGCCCTTGAATGTCAAATGACTTGTTCATCATTATACAGTAAATATGAGGAGAAGCACTAGAATCCAAGTATCTTTCCATCAAATATGAACACTATGATCATCTTCCTACTTTTGAACCATTATCGAACCATTAGTGCCATTACACCTGGGAAATGCATGCCAATCAATTCCCCTCTGGTTCTACATATCCTCTCTGTGACTTTCCAAAAGAAAACTCCTCTCCCTATATATGTTGTCTCTCTCTATTATGATATAAGTTCCTTAAAGGTAGGACCTGTCTTTGTTTAGTATTTGAATCCACAGAATTTAACATAGTGTTTGTCAAACAGTAAGAACATGGTAAATAGGTTATTATAAAATAAATCCTTTATTCATCCATTTATTGTTAACTTCAAAGCAATCCCTCTACCCAAATTCCAGTGCAGATTTATATGATTATCTGAGCTAATTTATAGCAATTCCCTCTTATAAAGGCTTCTTAAAACTATAACCTATAAAGTTCTTGAGGACACTCATCATAGATAAAAGAAAAATAGTCAGAAGTCAAATTTCAATTATTGTCAAAATGAATTACTTTTGTTTACTATACATGAACATTTACATTCTATTTGTAATTTGTCTACAACTTTCCTTTTAAGTCACTCTTAAGTGTTTCCAAGTGAAACATATATTACTTTAAGAAAAAAATGCTTAACTGTGATCTCTCCCTACAATTCAAATTTATCTGTAATAAGTAAATATCTGTGTAGCAGTCAGTTTTAGAAATCCAAAGAGTCTGCTGTGATCATAACAAAAACCTGAACTCTGAAATATATACATAAAAGATTAAGAAAAGTAGAAACCAGAATACAGTTAAGGCGATTTGGTGGTTCAGTGGATGGAGCACTCATCCTAGAGTCAGAAAGACCTGGGTTCATATCCAGCATCCAAACATTGACTAGTTATGTAACCTTGGGTAAGCCACTTAACTCTATTTACCTCAGTTTCCTCATCTGTAAAATGAGAATACTAATAGAACCTCTTTATTGTGAGCATTAAATAACGTAACACTGATAAGGTGCTTAGCACAGTTCTTGACACATAGTAAGTGCTACATAAGATGTTGTCTGTAATAATAATAATAATAAATGAATAACATAATAAATAAATATATAAAAATAAATAGAAATAATGATAATAAAATAATAAGTAATAATAAACACAATAATAAATACTAAATAAAATGAGTGAATGAATAAATAATGTAAAATAAATAAATAATAGATAAATAAGAAAAATAGATAAAAATAATGAATGATGAAAGATAAATAATAATAAATAAAATAAAAATAAATAAGTGATAAAAATAATATATAATAAATACATAACTGATACGGTGATCAGAAGAAGAGATTACATAGCAAGGATTTTATAAAGGGTTATTTATCAGGAGAGCAAGAAGGATATATTTGAAAATGACTGTGATATCAAAACCAAAGGCATCAATAAAAAAAATGAGAGATCTTCTTGGGATGAAAATATAAATAAATGAACATATATATATATATATGTATGTATATACACACATACATGTGTGCCCACACGTACATAATATATGTATATATATGTATATATGTGTGTGTGTGCGTCCATATGCATACATACATATGTATGTATATGTGCATATGTATATACCCAGTTGAGGCATGTCCTCAACAGTCTTTGGGATTCTCCTTATAGCAGTTGCTATATTCTTCTACATGGATTATGACACCATTTTGGCAAACTGATGAGGTCTGCATTGTACCTTGTGACAGAACCCCATTTTAGTAGGCTGATACATTTGAAATTGGAGTGGAATTTTTGGACCATTTTTCTGATGTCCACATTTTATAGGTGAAAAACAAACAAACAAAAAACAAAACTCTGAGGATGAGATAATTCAAGCAACGTGCCCACAATTCCACAAGGAATAAGTGAGGTCTTTGATGCACCTGCACCAGACTCTCAATACTTTAAAAAAGTATGATTGTCCCTTTTTTTTAGATGTGGAAAATGAGTCCAGAGTTGTCCAGAGACTTATCCATGATCATACAGCTAGCAAGTGAAAGAGAAGCAGTTAAAATCCATGTTTTTAAAAATCAAGTTCAATATACTCTCTACTGCTTCTGAGTAGTTACAGTGGCATTTACCTATTTAGATGTTGAAGTATTACTGTTTTAAAAATATTTTAAAATAATTAATGAATAATGTAATTTGATATGCACATAGCACCCATCCAAAGGATCGCAAAAATTTACATATATTATTATTATTTTTTTATCTTTTGCTCTTCACAACAACCCTGTCAAGATTTGGGTATGTTTTTTTTTCTTTCTCTATTTCTCTGTTTTATTATTTTTTTTAATCTCTCTATTTTACACATGAAGAAACTGGAGATCAGAATGATTAAGTGATAATCAGAGGAGCAGACTTTTAGAGTTAGAAAAGCACTTAGAGTTTATAGGGTAATGGGGATCATGGATTTAGAGGTGGAAGAGACCATAGAGATCATTGTGTCCATCCTCCTCTTTATTTAACAATGTTGAAACTGATTCCAGAGAGATTAAATGATTAGATTTAGGCATAAAGTGTCAAATTAGGATTCAAACACTGGTCATCTTATCTCCAGGCCCAGTGACCTATCTACTATATTATGTTGCCCCTCCCATGGTCAAATAATAAGTATATACTGGTGGAGGAATTAAAACTCAGGTTTCATCTAATTCTGAGTTCAATACTCTTTTTGCTCTAACACACTTAAGATAATAATTCTGTTTTTTCTCTTTCTCTTTCCCAAATACATCCCAGTTTTGTAATTTATATGATTATTATCATTAGCATAATTATTATTAATTAATTTCTATTTTTGATTGGATATTCTTATCTTTTGCAGATTGGAAGTTCAAGGCTATTCACTGCCTGATCCCACTTTGATTACCATGGGAGCTTTGACCTGTCCTGTTTCCAAACCAGGCTTGTTTGCCCCCTCCTTAAGCAACTTGGTGGCTCCCCACTTCCAGAGTCTCACTATATTCATACAAAACTTAGTGCAGACACTTATTAGTTGATCGCACTGAAGCTCAAAACCCCTGGTCTCAAAAGATATGATTAAGCCATATTTATTTTGCTATTTTTTTCCCTTAAAAAAGGCACAGCACCTTTTTATATTCTTTCTTTCCTTCAAAAATATGAAATGCTTTATGAATTTGCAAATCATCTTTGTGCAGGGTCCATGCTAATCTTCTCTGTAATGTTCCAATTTAGTATATGTGTTGCTGAAGCAATCAGTGTAATTAGTTTTTCAAAGTGCTCCAAATATGTAATCTCATTGGATTCATGTAATAATCTTATAAGGTCATTATGATCAACATTTTTGTGGTCATTTGTAAGATGGTTACATTTTCAAAGAAAATGAATATTTTATCTTTGCATCACTTTTGATGCACATTTCATAATTTGTGGTGCCAGAAATGGAGAGAACCAGGAATTGCTAAAGTTATATATAACTCTCAATTATCTTTGCTTTCATAGGACATTTGAAACATTCAGAAGATTCTAATGCTACAACTCCAAAGGAGCATGATACAGGATATGAATATCCTAAGGCTAGTACACTGTAACTCATTATATGGAAAATGTGACAATAATATTCATAATGTTTAAAATTGTCTCATAATCTTGGATTTATTATTCACCAATATTGATACTCACATAAAAACATTGAAGAAAATTCCCTGTCCTTTAAGAATCATTAAGGCTTTAATCAAAGGAGTTTTGAGAACTTTAATATGATCATAGATTTATGACCCAATAGAATCTGCGAGACCCACCAATCCCAATTCCGCTAATATCATAATGAGTAAACTGAGAGCTAGGGAGGTTAAGGCAAGTCACTCAGAGCATAAACATCAGATCCCAGACTTAATCCCAGCTTCTCAGGCCATAAAAACAATATTCCTTCTACGTTTGCTTTGATAAGGGAAGTGGTATTAACTATACTCTATTTTTTAAATCTTATACTAAAGTGAATTCTTGTAGTCAAAGGGGAAAAAACTTTCTGTAGCTACCTTTTGCTATGCATTTAATTGAAATATAAGCAATTTCAACAATATCTTCCATGATGAATCCGTTAAAATAACCATAGGCTTATTTTACTCTGTCTTTGCACTACTCTAACTTTGTAACAGTGTTCTCTATTATTCAAAGCTTTTACTGAGTTTTCAATGTGACATTAAAGTAGAGGAAATGATAATAAATATAATTCTGAACAGAAGAAAGGCTCTGTTTTTTTATTTTAAATCAGGGGAATCAAGAGAACTACAGAGGAAAACAAAATTATATAAAGAAACAGGATGAACAGAATGAAACACAAATGACAGGAAGAGTAGTGTTATATATTGAAAACAATCAGACTATTGGTTAGGAGAGCTGGATTCTAATTCTAATCCTGCCACTGACTGAGAGTAAGGCACTGAATCTGTCTGAATTTCAGTTTTCTCATCTGCAAAATTAAAGATGGAGTTAAGTTGCTCTCAGTCCTAAAATTCATTTATTCAATAAAAATTTTAAGTAACTATATACTACTGTGCTAGACACTGTTAACTATGCTCTGCATAGATGCAATTCTTCCCTAGTGCCTAAAAATCTTGGAGAGGTAATACAAAACTTCTATTTTGATATTTATTGATTGTCGATATTTGTTGATTGTTGATTGTTGATAAATATTGTTGATATTTATTAAGATTTATATTGATATAGATAGTATTGCTGGGTTGTTTTGGATTAGGTAATACACCTCTTATTCATTAGCAAAGAAACCTTACCTGCATATGCTACATTATTCAATGACAAACCAAATTCAGAGTATGATTGATAGACATATACACATATGTGTATATATATGTTTATGCATATATGTACATACAAACATATACATATACATATTTCTCAGTGATGGGGGTCAAAGCCAAATACTTAAGTATATTCCTGTTTTACTTTCTAAGGCCTCATATTCTATCAAGAATTCACTTTAATTAGTTACTCAACTGAAGCACCACCTTTGAGAAGCCTTTCCTGATTTCCTTAGCTATTTGCCTTATTTTGTATACAAATCCCAAGAAAAATCTGAACTTCACCTTACTACACCTATAGTAACAATGCAGTGTCTTATTGGTAGTATACTCTTTCTATTTCTATTTCAAATAATATATAAAGTTGAACCCTGAAAAACTTTAGACCTTTGACTTGTGAGTATGGATACTCACTCTGCCTAAACCTATTTATATCCTCTTGTGAGCATGGAAGCTGCACAGTGAAATCGTCTCTATTTCTCCTCTTCCACTTATGAGTAGTAATAAAGTTTGTTAAAGCTATCTCTGTACAGGAAGGTGTTCTTCTGTATTGCCTGAAGTACAAATACACTCCTTACTGGTCTACCTACTAAGTACCTGTAGAACCTTCATCAAAATTATCTGTAGCTCACCTAAGCATCCCAAATCAGGCTTCATCCTGTAACTCTTCTGTCTCACTCTTTGATTAAAAACTCCTTATTATGTATTGGAACAAATTTTATAGATTGCTGATTTTCAAGTCCTTCCACATTCTCATCTCATTTTACCTAACCAACTTTATTTGTGTGCTGTTTTCTTTGTGTGTGTGTGTGTGTGTGTATGTGTTTGTGTGCTCATAACTCTCGTTCTTAATTTCTAAACAGGTATGTCTAGAACTCTCAAACTAAATCCCCATGTTAATGAATGGTGAGGAGTCCTACATAATTTTGAATCACAGCTGAATTTCTTGAGTATGTTAGGATAATTGTTTCATCATCCTCTCACTAATTTTCAAAAACTGAATGTCCAAACAAGACAATACCAATCTAAATGAGTAGTTTCAACACAGAAGATATTTCATGAGAGGGAATCTATTGTCTCTCTCTCAAAGTTGATGTCTTGTGCCTGAGGGTTTACATAGCATCATAGGATCATAGAATCATAGATTTAGACAGCATGTAGTGTAATCATGTCATTTTGCAAATGAGGGAATTCAGGAAGGGCAAAATGAAGTGACTCATCCAATGCCACAATCATAGGAATTATCAGAACTGGGATCAAGCCCAGGTCATCATGACTCGAAACTCAGTATTTCTTCTGCTTCACCATTCTTCTATTTGCATAGTATTTGTTCTCCCATTGCAAAACTACATTTCCACAATAGGGATAAGCAACATCCATTTCGCTTGCAATACTTCTGTGAGAGAAAAAAATAAGTTAAGATGCAAATAAGAATGATAATGTTTTCCTGAGCAGTAATACTGCTTTGGGGAATTTCCTATAGATTATTGAAATAAAACTCTTTAAAATGTGTAAAAGGCTTTCAGCTGCTTGAAGTCAAGCACTAATTTTAATCTAAACTTTAAAGCCAGAACATATCCCAATTCTTGACAGAGGCTATCAAATAATGAATGCAATAAATTTGTTCATTGCTTTCCTACACAAAAAGAGTAATATTTGGGCAGTAAATTGCTTATGTGCAGTAGTACTTCTATTTGTATGAATGTCAACTTTCATCTAAATATGTAGCAACCCCTCAATAAATAATGAAAATCCTGGTTTAACACCATTGACAGTGTACACAACAACCCACATAAAGCCCTTCCAACTGAAAGAAATCAATTACATTTAATAATCTCCCAAGTCCTCTGAAAGCAAATTGAAAAGGAAGATCTTTTTTATTTAAATAAGTGGAACAGCATGTTTGTAAATAAATAACTGTAGATATATATATAAAACTGAGTTTTGTTAAAATCCATTTTTTTTTACTTGAAACCAACTGGGTACATGCCATTTAGCACATTTAGTTTGCACAGTGGAGGATAGTAGCATACTGGGCTTTATTTATAAAAAAAAAGATTTGGATACAAAAATAACATGCTGAATCAGGCCAGTGTATTGAGGCAGACAGAAGTAAAACTGGAGATTAATATTTTATAAATATTTCCTTCTGAGTTAAAATTGGTAAACTGATTTCCCATACTCATTCTCAAATACTATTATCCCATTTCCATCAGTTTGGAGTCAATAATGCAAAGTTACAGATGCCAAAAAGTAAATGACAAACATTGTTCAAGACTGGGACCTCAACTATATAACAAAGTAGGCTTCATGTTGCTGGTCCCAGAGTTGATTGTTAGTGGATAATTATCCTTTTTGGTGTACTAGGTCCAGTTCCTAGAAGTTGTGATTTATTGGAAAATTTAAAAATAGACCTGTGATTCCCATGGCAAGGGAATGTCTCAATAGTTTTTAAGGAAAAACTACCTTAACCTCCATGTGGTAAAGGGACAAGATATTGCCCCTACCATACCTTGGTTTGAATCCTGGCCTTCTGACTTCTGATGTATCAGTGGTCAGTCATTTTTTTTTCTATCTGGACATCATTTTCCTCATATAAAAAATAAAGGACTATGCCAGATCATTCTCAAGTCTTATCAGATTTTAAACATGATGATACTAGAATCCAGTAACATCATTTTATAGATGAGGAAATTGAAGCTTGAAAAGATAACATCTCTTCCTCAAAATGGTACTGGTTATAAGAATTAACAATAAAATTCAAAACCACATAGAATCTTAGATTTTCAATTGAAAGGGAATTTAAAGGTCATTTGGGATCTCTTTGTTCCTCAGTGAGCCCATCTTTACTCCCACTCATCTAGATACCACCATGATCTCCTATTTTCATTAGAGAACCCTATGAACTTCTAAGTCTTGCCATAGGTCTTTTGCTGCACCCTAATGACCAACTAGCCTTTCCATTCAATAGAAAGCTCAGTTTTTCATGTATGTTGTCTCTCCTCAATTTGATTGTAAGCTTTTTGAGAGGAAGATTTGTCTTGCTTTTCTTTTGTTTTCTTCATTTGCCAAATAGTAAGCACTATTTTATATACATCCTATTCCATCTATTCTACCCCATTTATTTTACAGATGAGGAACAAAGCCAAAAGTGGTTAGGTGGCTTGGTAAAGTTTAAACAAGAAGAAATCATGTGATTTGGGGTTCAAACTCAGATGCTACTATTTCAAGTTCAGAGCTCCGAGTTCAGTTCTTTTTATAGTACACTACAGAGGGAATATCACAGAGAGCACACAGAGAGCTCATTTGCTTGTGATAGAAGTACATAACATCCCTAAAGTGATGGGATATTGTTGCTGAGAATGGCAAACCACTCCCTTATCTTGCCAATAAAACCCCAAATGAGGTCACAAAGAGTCAGACAGGATTGAAATGACTAAACAAGAACAAGCTTTTCCTATGATGAATTTACTTAGTTTGCATGTTATCTTGCCTATTATAATTTAAACTCCCCTAGGGCAGGAACTATCTTTTACTTTCCTTCGTATCACAACCCCCTTTACCAGCCTCACTTTCTCCTTCATAGCCATCTAGGTCCAATGGGAAGATATATTTATTCCCCTTATATATATGCTGTATATATTTGATTAAGTATTTGTCTCCTTGATGAGCACTTAAGCTCCAAGAAAGCAGGGATAATTCATTATTTGAATTTGTATCCACATTGGCTTTCAAAGTGACTAGGAAAGAGTAGGTACTCAGTAAATATTTAATTGATTGATTTTATTGCATTGATTCCTCCTACGGCAGCTGCATCAGCATGTAAAGCATAACTTTAAGGACAGAGATTACTAATCCCTCATACCAGTTTATAAACAATTTGTTTGTGCCTGGAGGACTTGCTTCCTGTTTCTCAAGGTGTGAGAAAATGAATGCTTCAAACTCAACCTCATTACCTAGGGCTTCATTTAAGTAAGTTGCTGTCTAAGATTTGCATAAAATTTAGAATTTACACAGTATTATAAATTATATTAATCTAAGTTCTATGACAATGAAACATCTGTATCTATATTTTAAAATATGCAAAAACAAAGTATGAAACCTAGTTGGACCAAAATCAAGCAATAAAACACCTTGTAACTCATCTCCCTGGATTTTGTCCAGGGAGAAAATAGTGCAGCAAAATTTCCTTAGCAAGGTGAACATGTATTTAAAAACCTTTCCTGAATCCTCCTTTTATTCCTGCTCTTCCAATTTGTCCTGTATAACATATATTACTATAATTTGGTTGGTGTTTACTAATGGGAAAAATGAAATATGTGAAAGAAGTTCTTGCTATGCAATTTAATAGAATGTGATATAGCAAGCAACATAAGGAAGTATGTCTTTTAAATTATGGTGGATTTTTTATTAGCAAAAATATGCCTCAATTTTCATTAGTATTCTAAGGATGATTCACCTCAGAAGTTCTCTATCATCAATGTGAACAGGTGTTTTTAAAATTTTGATTTATTTGGTCTATTAAAGAACATACAAATGCAATTCTAAATAATGATGGTTAATACATGGAAAAATATTAGAAATTCTAAAATACATAGCTGAATATAAATTAACTATATTAAAACTAAAACTAATCTGAAAAGAATGGTCTACTAAGAGGAAATCAGATTTTTCCTCCTTTTTAAAAGTCTTTTGATTCCATTTAAAGAATGGGAATCTGATAATAACAAAGGGTCCTATGCTTAGCATAAATAGATCATACTTAGAGATTATAAAGAAAAGAAAAAACAAACTAGAATATTTAAAGAAATTTTGTCCTAGTAATTAATTTTTTGGGAAGTCTTGATTTTCACAACAAATTCGGAAATCATGTTGTTGAAAAGCTATATACCCTACACTTTCTTTCTGATTTCCATTGATTTATGATTATTTTAACTTGCCTATGGAATTTTTTTAGTTCCTTATGCTTCAGAATCTCTTAAGAAATAGTGGAAGTGAATACATCAGAAAATGTAAAACAGGAAAATCAGATTACCTGTAAACAGAATAGAAAATTTTAACATACTGCCCTTATTTACAGATAGATTCAGGTAAAATAACTGGAGAAATATTTTTAAAATATTATTGATAGAAAGGGATGTAGTGAAGAAATATTAGGAAACTTGTTTTTTTATTTTACAAATTCAGTATGTTATACATAATTTCTCATTCCTGCATGTATACATAATAGAATATTCAAAATATGCATACACATTCATATACACCTAACATACATATGTTTATTTAGAATTTTATTTTGCCCAGTTACATGTAAAAACATTTTTAAACATTTGTTTATAAAAAAACTTTAATTTCCAAATTCTCTCCCTTCCTCCCTATTCAACCCCCCCATTGAGAAGGCAAGCAATTAAATATGGGTTATTCATCACTTTCTATGGGGAAAGATAGCATTTTTCATCATAAGTCCTCCAGAGTTTTCTTGGATCATTGTATTACTGAGAATAACTAACTCTTGCACAGCTGATCATCTTACAATATTCCTGTTACACAGTACACAGTATATGTCACTTAGCATCAGATTCTGCATGTCTTTCCAGGATTTTCTGAGACCCTGCTGCTCAACATTTCTTAAAGCACAATAACATTCCACATCAATCACATACCACAATTTGTTTAGTCATTCCCCAATTCATGGGCATAACCTCAATTTCCAACTCATTGCCACCAAAAAAGAGCTGTCATAAATATTTTTGTATACATAGATCCTTTCCTTTTTTTTTTCCTTTTAGTCCCTTTTGGGATACAGACTTAGTAGAAGTATTGATAGGTCAAAGTTATGCATGGTTTTATAGCCCTTTGGACATTAGTTCCAAATTGCTCTACAGAATAGTTGGATCAGTTCACAACTCCACCAGCAGTATATTAATGTCTCATTTTTCCCACATTCCCTCCACATTTATCATTTTACTTTTCTGTCCTATTAATTAGTCTTATAGGTATGAGGTAGTACCTCAGAATTGTTTTAATTTGCATTTCTCTAATCAATAGTGAGTTAGAGCATTTTTTTTCATATGTCTATGGATAGCTTTACTTCATGTCAAGGCTGTTTATAACTTTTGATCATTTAGCAATTGGGGAATCACTTTTATTTTCATAAATTTGACTCAGTTCTCTATATGTTTGGGAAATGAGGACTTTATCAGAGAAGCTTGCTTCTATTTTTTTTTCACAGTTACTATTGTTAACTTTATTTCTGTCCATCCTATTTCCCCACTTGTTTATTCTATTCTCTCTCTGTCTCTATTAACCCTCTCCCTCCTTAAAAGTGTTTTACTAAACTACCTCCACCTGTAATCTGCCCTCCTTTGTATCACCACTTTTTTCTTATACCCTTCCCTTCTCACTTTCCTGTAAGGTAAGATTTATTTCTATATCCAATTGAGTGTATATGTTACTCCCTCTTTGAGCCATTTCTGTTGAGAGTAAGGTGTATTCACTTCCTCTCACCTCCCCCAATTTCCTCTCAACCATAACAGCTTTGTCTTGCCTCTTTTAAGGGAGAAAATTTACCCCATTCACTGTTTTCTTTCCTTTTCTCCCAGGGCATTCCTCTTTCACTCTTTATTTTTTCTTAATAACTTGTCCCTTAATATTCAATTCACACCTTTACCCTCTGTCTATTATATTCTTAACTGCCCTAACAATGAGAAAGTCCTTATGTGTTACAAGCATCATTTTCCCATGTAGGAATATAAACAGGTTAACCTTATTAAGTCCTTTATGATTTCCTTTTTCTTGTTTACTTTTTATGCTTCTTTTGAAACTTCTATTTGAAAGTCAAATTTTCTATTTTGCTCTGGTCTTTTTATCAGAAATTGTTAAAAGTCCTCTCTTTCATTGCATGTCCATTTTTCTCCATGAAGGATTACATTGTTTTGTTGGGAGGGTGATTGTAATCACTCCCTTGTAATCCTACCTGCTTTGCCCTCTGGAACATCATATTCTAAGCCCTCCTCCTTTAATGTAGAAGCTGCTAAATTTTGTGTTATCCTGACTGTGCCTTCATAATACTTGAGTTTTTTTTTTCTTTCTGGATGCTTGAAAGATTTTCTCATTGACCTTGAAGCTCTGGAATTTGGCTATGATATTCCCAGGAATGTTCATTTGGGGAATTCTTTCAGGAGGTGATCAGTGGATTCTTTCAATTTCTGTTTTCCCCACTGGTTGTTGAATCTCAGGAGGGTTTTCCTTAATAACATCTTTTTTTTTTTTTTTTACATTGTGATTTATTTATTTATTTTTAGTTTTCAACATTCACTTCCACAAGATTTTGAGTTCCAAATTTTCTCCCTATCTCATGCCTCCTCCCACCCAAATATGACATGTATTCTGAATAGCCATTCCCCTAATCTACATTCTCTTCTATCTACTCCCCTTCTCTTATCTCCATCCCCTTCTATTTTCCTATAGGGCAGGATTGATTTCTATACCCTGTTGCCTGTATATCTTATTTCCCAGTTGAATGTGAAAACAATTTTTAACGTTTGACTTTGGGTTCCAATTTCTCCCTTCCTTCCTCCCCACCCACTCTCATTGAGAAGACAAGCAACTTGATACAGGTTATACACATGTAGTCATGCAAAACACTTCCATAGTAGTCATGTTGTAGAAAACTAACTGTATTTTCCTTCATCCTATCCCCCCATTTTATCCTATTTCCTCTTTTGACCCTGTCCTTCCTCAGAAGTGTTTGCTTTTGATTATCTCCTCCCCCAATCTGCCCACAGCGCTATCATCCCCTTGCTCTTTTATCCCCTTTGTCCCTATTTTCCTGTAGGGTAAGATAGATTTCCATACCCAATTGAGTGTGTTTGTTACTCCTTAAGCCAAATCTGATGAAATAAGATTCACTTATTCCCTCTCACCCTCCCCCACTTCCTTTCCACTGTAAAAGCCTTTTCTTGTCTGTTTTATGCGAGATAATTGACCCCATTCTACCTCTCTCTTTCTCATTCTTCTGGTATAATCCTCTCTCATCCCTTAATTCTATTCTCCAGTTCTCACCCCTTCATCTTCAGCTCATTCTGTGCCCTTCATCTATCTATCTATCTATCTATCTATCTATCTATCTATCTATCTCTATATACACATAATTTTTTCCCTCCAATATCCTAATACTGCCAAAGGTCACATAAGTTACAAATATCATCTTTCCATGCAGGAATGTAAACAGTTCAACCTTAATAAATATCTCATGATTTCCTTTTCCTGTTTACCTCTTCATGTTTCTCTTGAGTCTTATATTTGGAAGTTATATTTCCTACTCAGCTATGGTCTTTTCATCAAGAATGCTTGAAAGTCCTCTATGTCAATGAATGTCTTTTTTTCCCCTGAAGGATTATACTCAGTTTCGCTGGGTAGGTGATTCTTGGCTGTAATCCTATCTCCTTTGACCTGCGGAATATTATACTCCAAACTCTTATTTATGTATTTTTAGGGCCTGGACAAGCATGGTGGATCTTAGACTTTATTATGAAATCCTGAAGTTCACCCCTCAGTCTTAATATTTAGAAAATTTTAGGAGCAGCAGCCTCAGCAACAACAACAACAAATCGTAGCCAGCATTTACAGCATGTTAGATTTGTAAAGCACTTCACTTTAATTTTATTCTCTCAACTATTTGGGGAGGCAGGCTTTTTACTATGCCAATTTACAGATGAGGGAGCTATATTAGTAGACTATGGTTAGGTGGCTTGCCTAAGGTCTCTTATGAGACTGTTAGAAAGGAAGTGAGTGAAGGGCAGTAGATATGGAAAGGTGGTAGGAGATTGCTGCTAGGATCATCACAGATTTAGAGTTGAAAGGGGCCATAGAGATCATCTATTGAAAATTAACAGGATTTAAGTCTTATCTGTCTTACCATACCACCTTCCTTTTGCAAGGGCAGTATTTTGTAAACCTTAAAGCCCTCTATAAATGAAAAATATTTAAACTGTTATTTGCATGTAAGCTATCAATGTCTTCATATACTGTTATTCTTTATTTTAATGTTTCAGAAACCCTCTCCTTTCAGTGAAGAACACTGTTTTAATTCAGACTTGTTTCAACTCCCTCACATTCATCTTCATCTCCCAAACTTGGATCATGGCAATATCCTACTAAAAGATGATTCTGATTCTAGTTTCTTTTATATTACATGTTCTATTTGCATCATGATACTCTTTTGCTCATGTTTTCTCTTTAATTAATTTCATTAAATATTTCCCAATTACATGTAAAAATAACATTCATTTTTTACAATTTTGAGTTACAAATTTTCTTGCTCCTTCAATCCCTCCCCCACCACACATGAATTTGAGTAAATAACTTAATCTCTCTGGGTTTCAATTTCATCAAATATAATATAAACATGCAGGGAAATAGTATCTCCATTTAATTAGTTTATTATTCTCTCCTTCCCCCCATGATTCTTCTTAAAATAAAACCTCTTCTTAACTATTAGATATTTCTTCTGAGATTGGTACTTTTAAAACTAGAAGCCAGTATTTGGAAGTGATGAGGTCTGACAACCACCAGCCTTATGCAGACCCTTATTGATGCTTGTCTAGACTATTACAATAAATTCCTAAATGGTTTTCTTAACTCTAGTCATCTTTCCTCTATTGTTCACAAGATAAGTCCAATAATTCCTTATCTTGACCTTATTATTTCTTTGTTCAAAGACTTTCACTGTCTCCTATATTTAACTTATTCATGTATAGTTTTTGCATTCTGTCTCACTTATTATTATATTTATTATAATTCCTTGAGAATTCCTTGAGAGCAGGGATTTTTATTTCTTTTTTTTATTTCCAGTGCCTTGTACAGTATCTGATACATACTAAGGGCTTAATAAATTCCATTGACTTGACAACTGGATAAAATATAAACTCTTTAACCTAATATGTAGGCCTCTCTCACAGACTAGCTTTGAAATAGCTTTCTGCACTGATTTTACACTATTACTCACTCATTAATTTACTCATCTTTCCAGTCAAGCTGTAAAGTACTTGTTTTTTAATTTCATCAGATCGAAACTCAACTCTGAACATTTGCATATACCATCCTGAAAATCTGGGCTTGACTCATTCGTGTTCAAATTTTACAAATACTTATTAACTGACTTACTTTCTTTCAAGATCTTACTTAAGTATAACTTTTTCTATGGAGCTCTTGCCAATTTGCTAAATTTGGAATAATGCCTTTTCCTCCCAATTTTCTTGATAAAACTCCTTATAAATATATTTAGAGCTGGAAGAGAACTTAGAGTCTATCTTGTGAAATCCCTTAAGGTTATAAATGAATTAACTGAGGTCTAGGGAGGTTAAGTAACTTTTTCTGTATCACATGGTAATGCTCATTGTAGCTAGATACCCTTTCCAGAATAGCAAACCACTATTCATTTCAGTTGTAAATATGTTTAGTTAGATAGATAATAATACACCATATATTTGTGCTTATGTATGTTTTATGTACATATGCATGTATATAAATGCATACGTGTACATATAAGTGTGTGCATATTTACATATATGTATATGTGTGTATACACATACACACATGCATATATACTTGTGTGTGTGTATATTATATATATATATATATATAAGCTGCTTGTGGGCAAGAACTTTTCATTTGTCGCTTTTCATATTGGTATCTTCCTCTAACACAAGGCATTGCAAATAATCATAGCAAAGCAGTTTAAAAAAATGCAAAGCAAACACTATGAAACCTCTTCTACTCTGTCCTATCAATTCTAAGACACACAGACTAAGAGAGAGATTTCCACAAAGCTTAATAAAATGACAAATAGGATCCAAACTTCCTGTTTCAAAATTGAATTAAGCACATTTATTTTAAAAGCTAATTGAAATCCATTTGAGAGTAGTCAAATTAATTATGATTTTGGGTAAGAAACTGAAGAGCTTGTACTAATCAGTCACTAAGTATCACTAAGGCCACTTGAGCTCTTAATCATGTGGTCCAATCATATTTTTCCTTAATATACAGAAGAATGGTCTTCTACCATATTGGGAATAATACAACAGTCATCCCCTTCATGACTGAACCTTTAAAAAGATGCTGAAAAGTAGAATTCTTTGTCTAAAGAATTTCATTCTTCCTTAAGAAGAAAAATAAATGAATGAATGAATGAATGAAGAGTTTCCTATCAGGTCACTCTTGTGCATACTCTGAATAAAAGTATTGTGAAAAAATTATGTATGGTGAAAATATTTATGAGAAAAAGAAAAAAAGATGAACGATGAAAATGTCAAATTGAAAAAGGTAATTTTGCTATTTCTCTTTTTCTCCTTTTAACCAAAAACAATGCTAATATATGGTCACTGTATTAAAGGTTCCAGGTACCAATAAAAATAGATGTATTCCTTTCCATTTCCTTTCAATTCTCTCCATATATATTTGGTTATCTAAAATTCTATTTACTTCCTTAACTTCCTTCTTTTTTTTTATTGCTTAGATTTATTTAGTTCTGAGAGGGAAAATTAAAGTCCTCCAATATTATAGTACTACTATCTCTCTGTGCTTGTAATTAATATAACTTTTATTTTAAAAATTTGGTGCATATAGATTCAGTATTGATATTTCTTCATTATGGTACCTTTTATCAAAATGTATTTACCTTGTTTATAGCTTTTAATTAAATATATGTTAGACATTAGATGTATTCCTTGTAAACAATATATTGTTGGAATCTGATTTTTAATCTATTTTACTTGTCATTTCTGTTTTATGGGTGAGTTCATCCCCATTCACATTGAAAATTATCATCACTATTTGTGAATTTCCATCTTAATTTTACTCATTTTTAACCCTCTGTTTTTACCCAATCCCTGTTATCTCTTCTTTTCCTTTTAGTCTTCTATTTCTTATTTTAGCTACCTCTCTCAGAGTTCCTCCCTTATCTTCTCTCCCCACTCTCCTAATCTTAATCTACACACCCCTCCAAAAGTCCTTCCCTTATCTTCTCCCCTTCTTTCTATATCTTAATCTGTCCCCTCATTTCTTTCTTTTTTGTTTTTATAATGATTTTACTAATTTATTTTGATTTATCAACAATCCTTTCCATAAGCTTTTGAGTTTTAAATTTTTCTCCCCTTCACCGACCCCCTCCCTCCCCTAAATGGCACACAATCTGATATAGGGTATACGTATACATTCCTATTAAACATATGTTCACATTAGTGAAGTTGAAAGAAAGAATTAGAACTAATAGGAGGAACCACCAGAAAGAGGAAACAAAACAGAAGAAAAAATAGCAAATAGTATGCTTCAATCTGCATTCAAACTCCATAAGTCTTTCTTTGGATGTGGATAGCATTTTTCATCATGAGACCTTTGGAGATGTCTTAGATCCTTGCATTGCTCATAAGGGCTAAGTCTAGCAATGTTAGTCATCACCCAAATTGGCTGTTACTATGTACAACTTTCTCCTGGTTCTGCTCACTTCACTCAGTATTAATCCATAAAAGTCTTTCCAGGTTTTTCTGAAGTCTATCTGCTCATCATTTATTATAGCACAATAGTATTCCATTCATATATCACAATTTGTTCAGCCATTCCCCAATTGATGGTCATTCTCTCAATTTCCAATTCTTTGCCACCGCAAAAAGAGGTGCTATAAAAATTTTTGTACATGTGGATCTTTTTCCTATTTGTATGATCTCTTTGGGATACAGCCCTAGAAGTGCTATTGCTGGGTTCCCCCCATTTCTAGAAGTCCTTCCCCCTCCTGGTCCCCTAGTTTTCTCACATCTCTACAAGTTCAGAACATTTTCATAACCTTCCAGATGTACACATTGTTACCTCTTCAACTCAAATGAGAGTAGCATTTCAACATTACAATCCTTTCACCCCATTTGCTTCTGTATTAGCTTTTCTTTTAATGCCCATTTTTAATGATATAATTGCTCCTTTTACCTTTTTGTACTGAATTTTTTTTAGAATCACCTCATTATATACAACTCTTCCCCAACCTTTCTTTCAAACCTTTCTTTCAAACCGGATAACATTTTCATACATAATAAGTAAACAGTTTGACCTTAATGAGTGTCTTATAATTAGTCTTCAATGTTTTCCTTACATTTGTCCTGGACCTTTCATATCAATTTTTCCGTTGAATTCTAGTCTTTTTTGTTACAAATACCTGAAAGTCTGTCAGTTCATCAAATTACATTTTTTTTTTCATTCAGGATTATAGTCAAATTCACTTGGATTCAAACTTAGCTCTTTTACTCTTCCAAAATATAATGTTCCAGGATCTGTGGTCTTTTAGTGTAGAAGCTGCTAGGTCTTGTGAAATCCCAAACATTTCCACAATATTTTAATGATTTTCTTTCTTGTTGCTTGCAATATTTTCTCCTTAACTTCAATTGCCTATATACAGCAGCTCTTTTAGTGGTGACAAAGCATTAGAAATTGAAAGGATGCCCATAAATTTGGGAACGGTTGAAAAAGTTGTGACATATGATTGTGATGGGATAGTATTGTGCTATAAGAAATGATAAGCAGTATGCTCTCATTAAAAAAACAAACAAACATGGAAAGACAAGAACTGAAGCAAAGTGAAATAAGTAAAATAAGAAGCATATTGTACACAGTAACAGCAACACTGTATGATAATCAATTATGAATTATTTATCAATTTTCAGTCATATAGTTATCCAAAACAATTCTTATGATGAAAGGACTTATGATGAAAAAATGCTATCCATCTGCAGAGAAAGAACTGATGGAGTATGAATACAGATCAAGACATGCATTTTTAAACATTTTCTTTTCTTTTCTTTCTTTGCTTTTTCTTTCTTTCATGACATGACTAATATGGAAATATATTTTGTATGGCTACATATGTATATTCTATGTCAAATTGCTTGCCTTCTCAATGAGGGGCAAAGGGAGGGAGGGAAAGAATTTATAACTCAAAATTTTCAAAAAAATTATAAAATGTTTTCACATGTAATTAATAAAAATAAAATATTAAATAAATGTATTAAGAAAGAATGAGATGAGAGATAGTAGGTAAGCTGATGGAAATGGTAGGCTCTAGTGATTTGTTGTGCCTTTTTGAAAGATAGGGACACTTGAGTGTTTGTGGGAAGCATGGGATAAGCTATTAGAAAGGGAGAGATTGAGCATTAGAGAGAGTGTAGATAGTTGTGTTGGTAATCAACTGTCGAAGATGTGAGGAATTGATATCAAGGATATTTGTAGATATGTCATCCATGACAAGCAAAAGGACTATCTCATCATCAGAAAATAGATTAATAGGGAATATAGGATGAGGGGGTGCTTGATGATGTACATGGGATATGACAGAAGCAAGGGAGAAGGGGTCAGTCTTTACAAATTGTCTCATTGTCCTTCCAGGGAAATATGAGGCCAGGTCATCAGTAGAGAAGATGGAAATGGTGTTGTGTGAGACTTGAAGAGAAAATAAAAAAAAATTTGTAAAAGCTGTTTTAATGAGTAGTATAGAGAATAAGTTAATGAGGAGTGGTATGCTTATCTTTTTTTTTTAAGGAGGGCCCAATTGAAATCAGATGGCATTAATTCATAGTGGATTCATTCAGCAGTTTCATGATTTCCTCCAGCTCCATTCAGCAGCACTTTTGTTAAAGTAAGGAAGTAATATACAATTAGGGTTTGGCAAGGTGAGATTAGTGATAAAACAATGGAAGAAAGAATTCCAAAGAAAAGGTTAGTGTAGAGTCGAACAGGTTCACCAAGAATTCAGCATCAGAAAAGAGGAGAGTGTATTCAGAGTAAGGGAAATGGACTATGACTGTATTAAGAGATTCACTTCAGGAGAACTGAAGCATAGGGAAAAAGAAAAAAAAAAGGTGCTTAATAAGATAAAGAAAATTCAACCTTGTTGAATATGGAAATGGCATACTTGTCTATGAGAGCAAGACCATGGGTATATTCATCATCTTGTGTAGTTGAGATGGATTAGAGTAGTAGGGAAAAAAAAAAACATATACTGAACTGGAAGAGCAGACAATAAGATTAGATGAATGTAGGAGTCAGAGATTGCATGGTTGAATCAGCTGTTAGGCTTGGTTTGAAGCTACGCAGATATAGAATCTTATTTCAGTTTGAACCCAAACAGTTCAACTAGAAGTTTAGAGCTGAGTGGATAAACTATGGGATAGGAAGGAGGTTCAAGGTCATTTTATCTGGAGACAAAGTCTTAAGGATGCTGTTTCATGTGAGGAGAAAAAGATGGGGGAATGGCAGAGAAGATGACAAATTTCTGAGATGAGTGACTTCTGAGGATTTCTGAGCATTCTTATCTTTTCTGTAGTAAAAGTTACTTTAACATTAACTTTTTTGATGATTTCATAGAAAGAAGTCACTTTTGTAATGAAAACAATAAAAAATATAAAATGTCATTTTATATTATTGACTAAAAAGATTGGAATATCTTGATTGGTGAATTTTTTGTTGAATTTATCATATATCATACACTTGTTTACTAAAATGTTTATATATATATATATATGTTAATGAATTTAGTAAAAATAGATACTGGATGATCCATAAACAAAACTGAACAAGAAAAAGTGTTTTTTAGGTCCAAGTAATTAATGATAATACTAATAAAAATCCTGAAAAGCCAAAACTTATCAGTTAATTATTCATGTTTCTGTTTTCATTTCCAGTTGTTCTGAAGCTTACTGATGTTGGCACTCTGCTAGCTTTAAGTACCCTTTCAGTACAGCCCAGCCAAATTAAACTGTCACTTTCTATTAAAAAATCTATAGAAGGAGATTTTTAATCTACTGATTTGACCTTTTTAAAGGCAAGAAAAATCTCTGTCAATTTGATGAGAGAGAAAAAAAAGAAAATATTCATGTCTTTAGTAAAATCATTAAAAAAGTTCTAATGAACTGATTTAATTTGATATTACCTTTTACATTCTTTGGATACCATTATATTTAGTAAGATAGAATGGGGTAAATGAATGAATTTTAAGTAATTCTAGGCAAAGATAAATATGGTTAAAATAATAGAATTACTGGAAATGGATATCCTGAGTTACCGGTGATGACAAAAAGTGCGAGGATAAAAATTGTCCAACCCCACTATAAAAGAGACTGAGTGAGAGCTCTGAGCATGGTCTCCTCTAATGAAGTGGCCCTTGGATCTTCCTCATGATCTGAGATGCCCCCTTCTTTCAGTACTCTGTTTTTATAGGGTTTGATAACCAAATATACAAATGAGCATGGCAAAATACTGATTCTCGTTGGTTTGTATACATTGCTCTTGAGGGCCAAAAATGACATATCAGCAGTGGGTTCACAGGTTGGGTGAAGCATGGAACATCTCCACTAACTGGCCATAAGATGATCATAAGGTGGTCACCTGCTTATGTTAGACAAGAAAGGATGCTCAAGAGGTACAATAATAAGTTGGGCAACTTTCCAAAGCATTAAGGCATCCCACATATGCTGGGTTTGGACAAGGAATTTGATAAAACAGGATGGAGATATCTGTGTCAGAATTCTTGTGGTTGCACAAGTGAGCCTCATAATTTGGCAAACAAGTAGTGGACATTACATTAAAGTTTGAGGCCCACTATAAGAACCTATTACCATGTGACTTATGAAAAATATCAAACTGATTAACATTGATTGGAATAGATTAGGGGTCCAAATGAATTATTTCTCACAAAAAGGTATTTTTTTTTGTACTGGATTAATGCTAGTGAATGAAAAACAGGTTGATATGCTCTCTTCTCACATGAAATAGAAGACCATAGTCAGTAAACAAAGGAAAGAGCAAAGGGTACAATGATTATGAAAGTTAAGAGAGAAATGGGGAGTTTTGGATGTGGGAAACAGAAACTAGATTCACTGAGAACCAAATAGGTAAACAGTTGTCATTTAGTCATTTCAATCAAGTTTGACTTTGTTACCCCATTTGGGGTATTCTTGGCAAAAATACTGGAGTGGTTTGTCATTTCCTTCTCTAGCTCATTTTATAGATGAGGAAACTAAGGCAAACAGGATTAAGTGATTTTCCTAGGGTCACGTAGCTAGTAAGTATCTGAGGCCACATCTGAAATCAGGTATTCTTGACTACAGGATGGGCATTCTATCTGCTGTACCACCTAATTAACCTAGGCATATATGCTGGTAATTAACTGAAGTTATTGTTTTTTTTTTTTACTTTACATTCTAGAGTTTTCATATCATCTACAAGTATTAATGATTTTTATTTTGGCTCATATTTATTCCTTCCATTTCTTTATTTTGTTTCATTGCAATAATTAGAATTTCTAATGTTATTTGTGACAAGCGAAATCTGAAATAACTGAGGAAATAAAGTTGTTATTTTCTAATCATATTGATCCATTAAGTAATACATGGCAATTGCATAACAAATCAGCACTAGGCCTCCTCAGTTTGGCACTGGACATGGAAACAGATTTTATGCATTAAAGGAAAAGAATTAACAGCGTATACACCAGGATAGATAAGGGTTTTTTTTTTTTTTAATGAATGTGAAATAGCATGTCAGTCAATTCCTATGATTATTAAGCCAGTGGAATTTATAAGAAAATGAAACTTAGGTCTCAAAATGGAGTCAATTTTAGGATGTGGAGTCAGGTTGGTTCACATAATTGCTACAATTCTCTCATTTATCAAATAATAATGTTGGAAGTGTCTATCACTTGTTTAACCTCTTGATCTTACTCGAAAGTTCTCTAGTTTGTATCTATTACAGATTATACTAGCTCTTAATTTTAAATAATACCATTCATGATATTCATTGCTTCCTGTGTTTTTTAAAAAGTATTTAATATAAATTTATTCATGGAAAACTCTTCCTATTTAATTATATGGTTATTAATATTTTCTGTTATAATTTGCCTAATGTTGAAACAAAATTTGTATTCCTTGTATAAACCCAAACTGCTTATAATACATAATCTATTAAAAATGTTGCTATTATATATTTTCTACTACTTTATTCACTGTTTTTGCATTAATAATAATTAGAAATATTGATCTGTCATTTTCTATCTTTCCCTTATATAGCTGTCATTTAGGTTACTAATTCTTCTGAAGAAAGAGTTTGGTAAGGTTTCATCTTTATATATTTTGAAGACAATTTGTATATTTCAGTTAATTTTTCATTGAGTGTTTAATACAATTAATTTCAAAATCCATCTGGCCTTCCCTTTTCCCAGCTACCATTTTGTGAAGTCATTTGTGTAACCACTATGCTCTGGGCTCACTGTCCCAGAGCAAAGCTGGCTATATATCCCTTTAAGAGTTCTAGGAATGCTGTAAGGGGCAGTTGAGTTATCTCTCTTCTACTACTCTTAGCTTGAGCTTTACTTCTCCACCCTTTAGCCAACAATGACGGCTCTATTTAAAGTTCCATTTATTATCAATTAGTTCTTGCAAAAGGATATTTTCTTAAAATATATAGTAACAACAAAAGTACAAATTATTCTACTCTCCCAAAGATAAGTTCTTGACTTTGTACATATTGTTTCCACTATTTTATGCCAAATTATGATATTGCTACAGAATGAGTCTTCCTGTGAATCTTCCTTCCTTCCTTCCTT
>NW_020954599.1:23659509-23680296 GCF_900497805.2 Vombatus ursinus
CCTCAAAAGACATGGCTAGATTTTTTTCTTGCTTTTTTAATTTGCATTTTTTGTATTTATTTAGTATTTAATTTTTTCACCAGTTATATGTAAAACAATTTTAATATTTAATAATTTTTATATTTAAATATAATTAAATATTTAATTAATAATATATAATTAAATGATACAATGAAAATTAAATATTTTAATATTTAATATTTGTTTTTAAAACTTTGAGTTCCAAAGTCTCTCCTTTTCTCCCTCTCTATCCCCACATTGAGAAGGGAAACAATTCCAAATAGGTTAAATATGTGTAGTTATGCAAAACATATCCATAATAATCATATTGTGAAAGAAAACATAGGCAAAAAAAAAAACTCAAGAAAAATAAAGTAAAAAAAAAACATGCTTCAATTTGCATTCAGACATCATCAGTTCTTCCTCTGGGAATGGATAGTATTCATCATTCTAAATCCTTCAGAGTTACATTGGATTATTGAATTGTGAGAATAGCTAAGTCATTCAAGGCTGATCATCTTCCAACATTGCTGTTACTTTGTATCCAGTACATTTCACTTTGCATCAATCCATACAAGTCTTTCTAGGTTTTTCTGAGAGGATTCTGCTCATCTTAGAGTACAATAGTATTTCATCATAATTACATACCACAACTTGTGTGTCATTCCTCCATTGATTAGTATCCCCTCAATGTCTAACTCTTTACCCTCAGAAAAGAGCTGCTATAAATACTTGTGTACATATAGTTCCTTTTCCTTTTTTTATCTCTTTTGGGATACAGACCCAGTAGTGGTATTGCTAGGTCAAAGATAGATTTTATAGAATTTATAGATTCTTGGGCATAGTTTCAAATTGCTCCACAGAATGCTTGGATCAGTTCACAACTCCACAAACAGTACATTAGTATCTCATTTTTCCCACATCCCCTCCAATATTTGTCATTTACCTTTTCTTCCCTATTAGACAAACTTAATGTTATGAGGTAGTACCTCAGAATTGTTTAAATTTGCATTTCTCCAATCAATAGTGAGTTAGAATATTTTTCCATATGTCTATTGATAACTTAAATTACTTCATCTGAAAACTGATTATATCTTTTGATCATTTCTCAATTGAGAAATGACTCTCATTTTTATAAATTTTACACAGGACTCCTTATGTTAGAGAAATAAGGTCTTTATCAGAGAAGCTCACTTCATTTGTTTTTCACAGTTATTATTGCTAACTGTATTTCCCTCCATCCTATCCGCCTTAGCCTGGTTTATTCTATTCTCTCTCTCACCCCATCCCTCTTCAAAAGTGTTTTGTTTATGAGTACTCCTTCCATCAATCTGTTCTCCCTTCTATCACCCCCATTCTCTTATCCCCTTCCCCTTCTACTTTGCTGTAGGGTAAGATACTGTGTATCTTATTTGTTTTTTGAGCCAATTCTCATAAGTGTAATGTTCACTCACTCTCCCTTACCTTCCCCCTTTTACATTCCATTGTAAAAACGTTTTCTTGCCTCTTTTATGAGAGATAATTTACCCCATTCTACCTCTCACTTTCTCTTTCTCCCAGTACATTCCTCTCTCACCCCTTAATTTTATTTTTTTTAAATATCATTCCTTCATATTCAACTCACACCTGTGTCCTCTGGCTATATAAATTCCTTTTAACTACCCTAATAATGAGAAATGTCTTATGAGTTATAAATATCATCTTCCCATGTAGGAATGTAAACAGTTTTATCTTATTAAGTCCATTATGATATCCCTTTCTTATTTACCTTTCTATGCTTCTCTTGAGTCTTGTATTTGAGGGTCTAATTTTCTACTTAGCTCTTGTCTTTTCATCAAGAATGCTTGAAAGTACTCTATCTCATTGAATATCCATTTTTCCCCTGAAGGATTCTACTCAGTTTTTCTGGGTAGGTGATTCTTGATTGTAATACTAGCTGCTTTGCACACTAGAAAATTATATTCCAAGATCTCTAAACCTTTAATGTAGAAGCTGCTAAATCTTGTGTCATAGTGACTGTGGTTACACAATGCTTGAATTGATTTTTTTTCTGGCTTCTTGCAATATTTTCTCCTTGACCTGGGAACTCTGGAATTTGGCTATAATATTTCTGGCAGTTTTTATTTTGGTATCTCATTCAAAAAATGATTGGTGGATTTCTTCAATCTCTATTTTATGTTCTAGTTCTAGAATACCAGTACAGTTTTCCCTAACAATTTTTTAAAGATTAATTAATTTATTGATTTTTAGTTTTCAACATTCACTTCCACAAGATTTTGATTTCCAAACTTTCTCCCCATCTCATCCCTTCCCAACCCTAGGAGAGCGTGCAGTCTGAATAGTCTTTCCTCTAATCTACCCTCCCTTCTATCTCCTTCCCCTTCTCTTATCCTCTTCCCCTTCACTTTTTCTGTAGGGCAAGATAGGTTTCTATACCCCATTGCTTGTATATCTTGTTTACCAGTGGCATGTGAAAACAATGTTTAACATTTGTTTTTAGAACTTGGGATTCCAAGTTCTCTCCCCTCCTCTCTCCCTCCCCACCCACCCTCATTGAGAAGGCAAGCAACTCATACAGGTTATACTTGTGTAGTCATTGAAAACACTTCCATAGTAGTTATGTTGGGGAAAAAATAATTATATTTCCCTTCATCCACATCCTGCCCCACATTTATTCTGTTTTCTCTTTTGACCCTGTCCCTCCTCAGAAGTGTTTGCTTCTGATTGCCCCCTCCTCCAATCTCCCCTCCCCTTTACTCTATCATCTCATCACTTTCTTATCCATCCCCCCCCCACTTGATATACCAGATCCAAGAGACATATAAGGTCCATATCAAAGACTAATTACAAGGCACTCAATAAGGACAGACTATTTGCTATTTATATGAGGAACTGTAAACCTATTCCAAAGACTGCTATTAGTAATTGGGTAGTTTGAATAAAAGGATTGGAATAGACCTGAGCATCATATTATTCTAAAAAACAAAACCATTCAGGAAAAGGTAAAGGGAGTAATTGTCTTAAATAGATGAGATGCAAGAGGAAGAACTGATACAGAGGGATTAGATAGGGGATGAAGGCTGTTAGCTCTGGAACCCTGCTTTCAGGAATGGGTTTAAGAGGGAACAGTACATGTACAAATCAAAGGACATAAAAGTCTTCTAAAATCAGAAAGAAATAAAATCTAAGGGGATAAGGAAGGAGAAGATGATAAGGGAAGAACTTTTAGAGGGGAGTGTGAGGGAATAGGATAAGGCAGAGTACAGAAGGGTGCTTGGATTAACAGAAATGGAGGATAAGGGAGAAATCCTGAGGGGGGTTAGATTATGTAATAGGAGGTCAAAGTAACAAGTACAAGTAAAGTAACGGACTCAGAAGAATTAAGAAATAAGAGATACACACAAATATAAAATAAAGATCAGCAGTAGAATTTATTAAAGAGAAAAAGCAGAGGTAGTAATCATGATCTGAGACATAGTTAAAGATAAAATGGATGTAATCAAAAGAAAAATAGGGAAATTATACTATATGTCAGCAATATTAATCAATATGGTTTTAGACTATTTAAAATAATGACATTATAAGGTTGGAATATTGCTGTGATCTAGGAAATGATGAGTCGGTCGACTTAAAAATATGGAAAGATTCAGATTTATGAAGGAAGAGGTTATGCACACTCAGAAAAATAGAGGACAAATAAGTATAATATGATCTTACAGAGATGTATATGAATTTATATATATATACATGCATATGAGTATGATTTTAAACATCTAAGTATATCTATGTGTATGTAAGTGTATGTATGTATGTGTATATGTATATGTGTGTATATCTTTGTGTGTATATGTTTATATATTATGTTTGCTTGTGTATGTGTATATGTATAAATAAATACACATAAGCATATATGTGTATATATATACACATACATATTTATGCTTATGTTTCTATGTGTGTTTGTGTGTGTATGTGTATCTCTACACTTAATTGTAGCTTTCTTGGGGGAGGTGGGGAGGAAGGGGGAAAAAAGAACAAAGTAAAAATGTACAGCAGAGAACAAAAAAAAACTTAGGAAGGAACAAAGAAAAGATAGCTCTGAACACAGTGCATAGTATTTATTATATGGGATTTTCTTGAAAGGGAAATTTATTGTTGTATATTTTGAATCCCCTCTCGTGTTGTTTTATGCATAGGTAAGTGTTTTCCACTACATTTTCTTATTCTGTATTTAAGTTTTAATATTTAAGTTGAAAATAAATTAACAAAAAAGAAAGAAAGAAAGAAAGAAATCTCAGTGACTCCAAGCCTAATAGGATCTCAGGATTAACCTGCATGGTGTCTGTTTTGCATCTGTCTTTTTGGATGTCACTCTGGTTATTGACTTCCTACTTTGTAATAGCTCTTATATAACTTCTGATATCACAGTATTTTGAAGCTGCTTGGAAGGCTCTAAGCATGTGTATACTGTCCAGGGACCTCTGAATTGTCTCTCCACTTCCTTTCACAGTAACTAACAGGAAGGTGTGTGTGGCCTCTGCTTAGGGTCCCTGATGGACCATAAAAGAAATCCCACTGGCTTCATGACCACACAGCATGTACTTGCTGAGTGTGCCCATTAGGCTTTTGGCCATTTACTTGTGTAGTCAAGATTAAGTGTGCATTATTAGTAGTGTTTCTTTTTGTTTCATTGATCATTATTTTTTTTTGCATTATAAATGTTTATTATTTTTTTAAAAAACAGTATTTCATTTTTCCCGTTACATATAAGAAATTTTTTTTTAAATTTTTGTTTTTAAAACTATGAGTTCCAAATTCTCTCCCTGTCTCTCTCCCTCCCCACACTCCTTCATTGATAAAGGAAGCAATTTTATACATATTATACATGTGTAGTCTTGCAAAAAATTTCTACTTTATTCACATTGTGAATAACACAGGCAAAAAAAAAAGACTCTCAAGAAAAATAAAGTAAAACAAAACAAAACAAAACTATGCTTCAGTCTGAATTCAGACACCATCAGTTCTTTCTCTGTAGTGGGATAGCATTTTTTCATTGTAAGTACTTCAGAGTTGTTTTGGAGCTTTGTATTGCTGAGAAGAGCTAAGTCATTCACATGATCATGTTACAATATTGCTGTTACTGTGTACACAATATATTTCACTTTGCATTGGCTCATTTAAGTCTTTACAGGAATTTTTTTTTTCTGAGAGCATCCTTCCAATCATTTCTTATAGCACAACATTTTTTATAACAAGCCATAATCACACAACAAAATTTCTTCAGCCATTCAACAATAGTTGGATTGCCCTCAATTTGCAATTCTTTGCCAATAGAAAAGAACTGCTATAAATATTTTTGTATATATAGATCATTTTCTTTTTGTTTTTATATATTTTGATATACAGACCTAATAGTGTTATTGCTAGGTCAAAGGGTTTGCATGGTTTTAGAGCCATTTGGAAGTAGTTCCAAATTGCTGTATGGAATGGTTGAATCAGTTCACAACTCTACTAACTGTACTTTAATGTCTCGTTTTTTCCCCAAATATCATCCAACACTTGTAATTTTCCTTTTATGTACTGTTAGCCAATCTCATATGTATAAGGTGGTACCTCAAAATTCTTTTCATTTGCATTTTTCCAATCAAAAAGGAGTTAAACATTTATTTTTTATTTGAGAGGGGTGGAGCCAAAATGGAAGAGTAAAAGCAGTGACTTGCTTGAGTTGTCCCCCAAACCCCTCCAAATGCCTCTAAAAATGTCTCTAAACAAATTATAAAGCAGCAGAACCCACAAAAAGACAGAGTGAAACAAATTTCCAGCCCAAGACAGCATGGATGTTTGATCAGAAAGGTCTATCACACTGGACTGGGAGAGGAGCTCAGTCCAGTATGGTCACACAGACAAAAAACAGACCCCAGTGAAGCTGGAGCAGGCCTCAAAAGACTGAATCACAGGCAGCTGAGATGGTTTCCAGACTTCTCAACCAATGAACATCAAAGACAACTTACAAGGTCAGTAGGAAAAGTCTATGACTATGGTGAGAGAAGCACAGTCCCACTCCCAGTACCTGAGCCAGGCCCCGGGTGGTGGCTGCTTCCAGAGCTTTTAGCCCACAGACTGAGGGGGAATCAAGTGGCTGATCAGAGGGGAATTGCAGGGATCTCTTTGCTGGTGCAGGATTCTCTTTCTTTGCCCATTCTTGGATCTGAGTCACAGTTCTGAGTGTTGGTCCTAGAGCGAGGAGGAGCACTGGCATGGTGGAGTTTGTAGTGGAGGTGGAGAGGAAATCCTCCTCACAGTTGCAAGACAGAAAAGAGTGCTTGTGGTCACTCACAGACCAGAGCATAGGTCAGGAGAGGAGTAAATACCTCGCCCTTGATCATAGCACCTTGGAAGACTGAAAATTTACAGGTCCCTAGAAGTATCTCTGAAAACAGCTGCACAAAATTCCTGAATCTTGGAACAGTACATTCTCCATACTGGAAGCAGACCTTTACCTTAACAAAGAGTTTATAACTCAAGTAATTCACTGGGATCATGAACAAACTGCAAAAAAAAAAAAAAACAAGTCAGACCATAGAATCTTACTTTGGTGACAAAAAAGATCAAAACATACAACCAGAAGAAGACAACAAAGTCAAAGCTTCTACATCCAAAGCCTCCAAGAAAAATATGAATTTGTCCCAGGCCATGGAAGAGCTCAAAAAGGATTTTGAGGAGCAAGTAAGAGAAGTAGAGGAAAAATTGAGAGTGATGCAAGAAAATCATGAAAAACAAGTCAACAGCTTACTAAAGGAGACCCCCCCCAAAAAAAATACTGAAGAAAATAAAATCTTAAATAATAGCCTAACCAAAATGGCGAAAGAGATCCAAAAAGCCAATGAGGAGAAGAATGCCCTAAAAAGCAAAATTGATCAAATGGAAAAGGAAGTCCAAAAGCTTACTAAAGAAAATACCCCCTAAAAATTAGAATAGAGCAATTGGAAGCTAATGACTTTATGAGAAATGAAGACACTGTAAAACAAATCCAAAAGAATGAAAAAAACAGAAGACAATGTGACATATCTCTTTGGAGAAACAACTGACCTAGAAAATAGGTACAGGAGAGAGATTTTAAATATTATTGGACTATCTGAAAGGCATGATCAGAAAAAGAGCCTAGACATCATCTTTCAAGAAATTATCAAGGAAAACTGCCCTGATATTTTAGAACCAGTGGGCAAAATAGCAATTGAAAGAATCCACCAATCTCCTCCTAAAAGAGATCCCCAAAGGAAAACAATATTGTAGTCAAAGTTCCCAGGTCAAGGAGAAAATATTGCAAGCAGTCAGAATCAATGCAACTATTGCAGAAACACAATCAGGAGAACACAAGATTCAGCAGCTTTTCATTAAGGGGCCACAGGGAATGAAATATTATATTCTGGAGGGCAAAGGAGATAGAATTACACCCAATAATCATCTACTCAGAAAAACTGAGCATAATCTTTCAGGGAAAAAAGGAAATTTAGTGAAATAGAGGGCGTTCAAGCATTCTTGATGAAAAGACCAGAGCTGAATAGAAAATTTGACTTTCAGATACAAGACTCAAGAGAAATATGAAGAGGTAAACAGGAAAGAGAAATAATAAGAGACTTATTAAAGTTGAATTCTTTACATTCTGCATGGAAAGATGATATTTGTAACCCATGAGTCCTTTGTTACTATTAAAATAGTTGGAGAGAAAAAAATTATATGTATAAATACATACAGATAGATAGATAGAGAGAAAGAGAGAGACAGAGAGGGCACTGGGTGAGTTGAAGATGAAGGGGTGATATCTGGAAAATAAAATTAAGGGGTGAGAAAGGATTATATGGAGAGAAGAAGAAAGGGAGACGTAGGATGGGGTAAATTATCTCACATAAAACAGACAAAAAAGACTTTTATAGTGGAGGGGAAATGGGGGAAGGTGAGAGGGAATGAGTGAATCTTATTCTCATCAGATTTAGTTTAAGAGAGAATAACATACACACTCAATTGGTTATGGCAATCTATTTTACCCTTCAGGAAAATGGTGGAGAGGGGACAAGAGAGCAGGAGAATAATAGAGGGCAGGGCAGATTGGGGGAGGGGGTAATCAAAAGCAAACACTTTTTTTTGGCTAGGCAATAGGGTTAAGTGACTTGTCCAGGGTCACATAGCTAGTAAGTGTCAAGTGTTTGGTCTGAGGTTGGATTTCAACCCAGGTCCTCCTGACTTCAGGGCTGGTGCTTTATCCACTGTGCCTCGTAGCTACCCCTGAAGCAAACACTTTTAAGGAGTGACAGGGTCAAGAAGAGAATAGAATAAATGGGAGGGGTGGGATACGATTAAGGGAAATATACCTAGTTTTTTCACAACATGACTACTGTGGAAGTGTTTTGCATGACTACACATGTATAACCTATATCAAGTTGCTTGTCTTTTTCCCCCCCATTGGAAATGTGTTAGTTTGAATAAAGGGCTTAGTTACCATTTTACTGCAATTTTCTTATGTGTTACTAGCCTGCAGACATGTTTTCTGTAATCACGCAAATGTGAATGGAATTTTGAATGATTAAATGAAAGAAAAGTCCGTTTATTGCAGAGGTTCATTTCACAAGGTAGCCAATTTGGCTTAGAGAACAAAACTGTTCAAGAAATACTCCATGTGTTTTTGCTCATTTTAGAAACCATGAACCTTAAGCTGCTCCTCTTTGACAATGTCATCCTCCAGGAGAAACTGGCAAATGTTCTTTCTCTGGTCACCTTGAAGCTGGATAATCTCACCATATTCCGGATGTTCAATCACAGCACCATTACAAGCAAATTTCTTTTTGAAAGCTTTCATAAGTTTATTTTTGTCATAATCATTTGCAGTCCCCTGAATAGTAGTCAGAGTCTTTCTGCAATTTCGTTTTTGGATTCTTATATGAATGTAATCACCAGTCCCTGCTGGGAGTAAGTCGTCACTCTTAGTTGCATCAACAAAGGAGTTGAAAGATTGGAGGTTCTGGATAGAGGACATGCGATATTAGTGAGAGTCCTGTGAGGGAATAAAATGCCTGCGAGGAGAGCCCAGGAGGACCTGTGACAGGAGGCTATGGGAGTGAAAAAGGGGGAGATAAATAAAGGAGGGAAGGCAGCGGGAGGGGGAAGCAAATTAGAGACCGGCAGACGGTGGCGTCAGAGGCAGCGGAGCCAAGAAGTGAAGGAGACCGGAAGGAGGAGGCTACACAGCTTCTGAGCTGCTTGTCTTGCTAATGAAGGTGGGTGAGGAGGGAGGAAGGGAGAAAATGTGGAACCCAAAGTTTTAAAAACAAAAGTTAAAAAAAAAATTGTTTTCACATGCAACAGGGAAGTAAGATATACAGGAAATGGGGTATAGAAATCTACCTTACCCTACAGGAAATTTGAAGGGGAAGGGGACAAAAGAAGGGGGGGAAAGATAGAAGGGAAGGCAGATTAGGAGAAAGGGTATCCAGAATGCATACCATCTTGGGGTGGGAGGAGGGACAAGATGGGGAGAAAATTTGGAACTCTAAATCTTGTGGAAGTAAATGTTGAAAACTAAAAATAAATAAATTAATTAAAAAAATAAAAGTATCTTTCATTTGACTATAAATAGCTCTGATTACTTCATCTGAAAACTATAACTTTTGATCATTTATCAATTGAGAATGACTTTTATTGTTATAAATTTGACTCAGCTCTGTATGTTTGAGAAACGAAGCCTTTATCAGAGAAAATTGTTTCATTTTTTTTTCACATTTACTATTGCTAAATATATTTCCCTCCATCCCATTCTGCTGTCCCCATTTGTTTTATTCACTTTCTGCTTTTGCTCTGTCCCTCTTCAAAAGTGTTTTGTTTCTGATGACCTCTCCCCTAATCTGCCCTCCATTCTACAACCCCATCTTCTATTATTCCCTTTCCCTCCTACTTTTCCGTTGGTAAGATATACTTCCATGCCCAGTTGAGCATGGATGATACTCCCTCTTTGAGCCAATTCTGATAAGAGTAAGGTTCACTCACTCACCCAACTTCTCCTCCATTGTAAAAGTTTTTTCTTACCTGTTTTATGTGAAATAATTTACCCTATTCTACTTTTCACTTCCCTTTTCTCCCAGAACATTCCTCTTTCACCCTTTATTTTTATTTTTTTATATCATCCCTTTTTATTCACCTCACACTTGTGACTTCTGTCTATACATACTTCTTCTAACTGCCCTAATAATGAGAAGTTCTTATGAATGACAAGTAATCTTCCCATGCAGAAATGTAAGCAGTTTAACCTTGTCAAGTCCTTTATGATATTCCTTTCCTGTTTACCCTTTTTATTCTTCTCACTGAGTCTTGAATTTGAAAGTCATTTTTTTTTGTTCAGCTCTGATTTTTGCACTGAGAATTCTTGAAAATCCTCTATTTCAGGGCAGCTAAGTGGTGCAGTGGATAGAGCACCAGCTCTGAAGTCAGGAGGATCTGAGTTCAAATCCAGCTTCAGACCAAACACTTGACACGTACTAGCTGTGTGACCTTGGGCAAGTCACTTAACCCGATTGCCTCACTAAAAAAAAGAAGAAAACCCTCTATTTCATTGGATATCCATTTCTTCCCCTGAAGTATTATACTCTGTTTGGCTTGGAAGGTGATTCTTGGTTTCAATCCTAGCTCTTCTGCCCATTGAAATATCATATCCCAAGCTCTCTGATACTTTAATATAGAAGTTGCTAAGTGTTGTGTTATCCTGATTGTGGCTCTATGATATTTGATTTTTTTTTCTGGCTGCTTGTAGTATTTTCTCCTTAACCTGAGAATGATGTATTTTGCTTTAATATTCCTGGCAGGTTTCATTTTGGGATCTCTTTCAGGAGATGATTGGTGGATTATTTCCATTTCTATTTTACTTTCTGGTTCTAGAATATCATGGCAGTTTTACTTTGTAATTTCTTGAAAGACAACTTGTAGGCCCTTTTATTGATTATGGCTTTCAGATAGCCTAATAATTTTTAAATTATCTCTGCTGGATCTATTTTCTAGGTCAGTTATTTCTCCAATGAGATAGTTCATTGTCTTTTATTTCCATTCTTTTGTTTTTGTTTTATTGTTTCTTGATTTTTCATAATTTCATTAGCTTCCATTTGGTCAGTTCTAATTTTTAAGGAATTATTTTCTTCAGTTAGCTTTTGGACCCCTTTTCCATTTGGTCAATTCTGCTTTTTATGACATGTTCTCATCAGCTTTTTGTACCTGTTTTAGCATTGGCATCATTTTTTTTAATGCATTTTTTTCTTCAGTATTTTTGTGTGTGTCTCCTTCACCAAGTTTTTGACTGTTCTTTTTCATGATTTTCTTCCTTTACTGTTATTTCTCTTACCAATTTTTCCTCTACCCTCTTACTTGATTTTCAAAATCTTTTTTGAGCTTTCCCATGCCCTATGTTTTTCTGGAAGAATTTGGGTGCAGGAGCTTTGATTTTGTTGTCTTTTTTTTTAGTGAGCATTTTGATCTTCTCTGTCACCATGCAACTGTATATGATAAGAATATTTTTTCTGTTATTTAATCATTTTACCAGTCTATTTCTTGACTTTTCATTCTTTTTTTAAAGTGAGATTCTGCTTCCAGGATGGAGGTTGTACTGTCCCAAACTTTAGGGGTTTTGTGAAGCTATGTTCAGAGATATTTCTAAAGACCTGTAAGTTTTCAGTTCTTCCAAAGTGGAGAAGAGGTGTTTCTTACCTACCTGACCTGTGGTCTGGTCTGTGAGTGACCACAAGCACTCTTTTCTGCCCTGGACTCTGGCTAGTGTCCCTGATCTACTATGGCCACAAGCACCATTATTCCTTCTCTCCCTGGTACTGCCACCTAGGAAGGACTGTGACCAGGATCTGAGTATGGGCAAAGCAACAGAATCTTGTCTCAATGCTATCCAAAAAAACCCTGTAATTTCCTTCTGACAGGATGTTAGACCCCCTTACAGTTTATGGTCTGAGAGCTCCAGAAGTAGGTACTATAGGTACTGATTCAGTGCCTCCCAATGCCTAATCCTTGTTTGCTAGGGCTGGATCTGTGCTCACCCAGCCTCTGCTAGACCATCCAGTGCTTCTCAAATTGTGGGTCATGACTGTTAATGGGGTTGTGTAACTGAATGTGGGGATCACCAAAAATTTGGAAATAGTAAAAGATTTTTAAACACACTATGACAAAAAATTAATTCAAAATCAAATGCATAATAAATCTTAAGTGTTTTTGACACTGCTTGACCATGTTGCATTGTACTTCTTCACTGCAGCCTTTGTTCTGAACACACAAAATGTCCACCAATCAGTGCTCATGCAATCACGCCACTTAACACCAACAAACATTGCTAGGAAAAAAAAAAAAACTTTGCTCAGATTTGAGGCTATTGTATGTTATGAATTGCAGTGTTTGTACTGCACAAAGTTTTCTGCTATTACAGAAGCATAATAGTTTAATTAGGGAAAATAAAGACTTTTCAAAAATATTTTCTGGTCACCATTCCTCAGCATGTTAGTATCAAATTAGCATATCTTTGGATTGTATTGTGTTACAATGTTTGATTTTAAAAATTGCTATTATCTCCTACTTTTATAGAAACATAAGTGTTTAATTGCAGCAAGTAACAACAAAAGCCCTTTAATATTTCTCCACTTTCACCACTGTATGTGTATCTAAGTGTGAAAGTAATTTTTAAATTATGTGCAAAAACTGTAATTTCATAAACTAAAGATAGATTTTATTTGAGAAATTATTAGCAGTATTTATTTATATTTTAGAAAGAAAATATATTTGGTTGCTAAATTTAGATAGAAGAGGCAAAAATGTTAATGACAATGTGGCAGAGTCTTAACCACCAGGTTGTAGCACAGTTAAATTGACACAAAAAAGAAAATATGGTTAATCATGTGGCTTTTAAGAGGGTGAAATTTAAACACATTATTGAAATTGAAAGATGAAGTTGTTTTGTTTTTCATTGAGCAGAAATCAGATTTTGTTAACTTTTTTTTACTTACAGATTTCAAACTAGTGTTCTTTTTCAGATATTTAAAAAATGATTTAAATATGTCACTTGAAGAAAAAATGTAACACATTTATGTTAAAAGATAAAATTGAAATTTTTACTAAAATGTTAATATATGGAAGATTAGGATAAAAATATTTCTTTAGAAATGTTTACAGCTACAGATGATTTTATAATTGAAAATAATCTTCCCAAAGATTTAATTGTAAGATAGCTGTGTGACCCTGGGCAAGTCACTTAAACCCAATTGCTGAAGAAGAAAAAAAAAGATTTAGTTGTTAGAGTTATAATTGATCATCTGAAGTGCCTGTAGACAGTTTCTGAAACACTTTCCTTCAAATTTTGATTCTAAAAAAAACCAAAAAAAACATAAGTTGGGTTCATAAACAATAATCAGTTGAAATAAAAAAAAAGCCATTTGCCATTAAAAACTCAAGAAGAATTTGCCAAGTTATGAAGTGACACAGGTTTAAAACTTGAGTTTCTTAAAAAAAATTATTAAATGAATTTTGACTTGGGATTAGGACAGAATTTCCAATGATTTCTGAAAAGGCCCTAGACTTACTTCTACCATTTGGTACCACATATTTATGTGAAGTGACATTCTCAGCTTTGATGATTATAAAATAAAAAATCAATCGATTCTGAAAAACATTGAAGATGCTTTACATCTCTCAGTATCAAATATTCTGCAAGATTTAATTATTTATGTAAAAATAAATAAACATATCCAACTCATTAGTATGCAAATTTGCTTTCATCTTTAATAAATGGTAAAATGATATGTACACCAAATAATTGTTTTAAAATGTTTTTAATTAGTTATCATCAGTAAATGTTTGATTTATATTCCTATTTTATATACCTATATTCCAGGGGTCCTGTAAAAAAAAGAAAAAACTAGTGAACAGAAAGGGTTGTGAATGGAAAAACTTCAAGAAGTCCTAGACTATGCTACACTCTCATCCATTTGTGATAGACCTTTCTTGCTGACCTTCTAAGTTGTCTTTCCTGGCAAAATTATTTCAACCTGTTCTTTTGTGGTTCCTGCTGCTCCAGGAATTGCTTTCTGACATTTTTTGAAGGTGTTCAGAGGGGTTGTGGGGAGAGCTCAGGACTCTTGCTGCCTTTTCTCTGCCATCTTGGCTCCACGATTATTGATCATTATTTCAGCAGGCACTTATTTAATCTTTTTGTACTGTTTCCTTTGAGGGGTGGGCTCAGCTACACCTTTGATAACTGTCTTTGCCAAAAGGGTAGAACACTTTGTTTACTTCCATATTAGGGTTTAAAATTCTTACTTTGTTATAATAAGGTACTTTAAAATGTTCCTGAGTTAAAAAAAAAGAAATTACCATTTCTCTTAGTGATAAAAATACAAATAAACCAAATTAATTTCATAGTAAAAATTTTCCCTTGAAACTTGTGAATTTCATATTTTTTTAAAACAGTATTTTAAATTAATCAACAAAATTCCTTAAATTCACAATATTATACAGAATAATAAAAATACTAAATTTACTAAAAACCTGATGTTTTGGACAATAAGTTTACAAATATTGTTAGCATGTTTGTTTGTTAACCACAGCAAAACCCTGTTCTACAAGTTAAGTGGAGAAAAATTAAAACTTTTAATCATTTGCCTCATGTATAGAATATTTAAAATTTCATTTTTAAAGATATAGATATTTATAAACATAGATAAGTAAATATGAACATTACAAAGGATGTACTGATATATAAAAATCTTTATTCTTTTATTGTAGATTATTTCTTTATAATTTTAAATTTTTATTTGAATGAACTATGAGATAAGAACACTATTTCTATAGATTATTTGTGAAATGTGCTAAGCACATGATAACTGTTGAGTCAAAAGTGAGGAGTGCTGTTGTTTAAATTTGAAAATCACTGAGATGGGTAAAGTCTATCTGTGAAAATATGTATCTGTCATTTGACTTAACTTACATCCTTGAACCTCTTAAGTTGCAAACTTTAGGTACTATCAATTTATTGTATGGTGTGGTAAGACTATACTATGTGATCACAAAATAATCCACAAATTTTGGGAAAATAAGATAGTTTTGAAATGGATATTCAATTTGAAAGCTTGTTCATTGTTATCCCCTTATTTTGGGAATGTAGAGAATGAATAAGAATCTTCCCGGAAAGTACTGAAAACTTTGAACAATTTCACTATAATGAAATCTCTCTTTCTCTCCCTTTCTTTCTTTTCTCTCTCCCCCTCTTCCTGTGTCTTTGCCTCTCTTACCTCTGCCTCCCATTCTACCTTTTATCCCAACTCTCTAAAACTTACCTTTGACTCCTAATTACCAGGTTGCTGCTGCCATCCTAGACCTAGCAAAAAAACAAAGACGAACAAACAAAGAAAAAAATGCTTGGAAGGCATTCAGAAAAGGTTGAACCAGGTGAGTTAACATTATCTTTTTTTTATTCCCCAGGGAAGCTGTGAGATTACTGGATGATGACTAAACTTTGTAAAATCCTTTGAAGTAGTGGAAGGAAAGCTGCTATAAGAATATAAATGGGAAATCACTGTACGAAATGCTGAGAAGAAATGATATTTTAAATAACAAAGAAGTTGGTTTCATTAAAATCATTAGTTTGGTTTCCATTTTTTTTCAGCTAATTTTCTATTAAAATCTGTGATTCTTTTAGGGAATGGTTTGAAACATTTTTCAGTATTGATTTTTTTTCCAACTGTGGTTCTTATAGTTTCAAAGCTACAGGGGATGTCAGAAGTAGTTTTGTTCAACCTCCTCAATTTTCAGATAAAGAAAGTGAGACTAAGATAGTGTTTAATTAATAATAGCTATCATATATATATATATATATATATATATATATATAACTTTAAGGTTTGTAAAGCACTTTTCATGTGTTATCTCTTGATTCCTCACAACTCTTGAGTTAGGTGCTCTTATGAGCATTATACAATTGAGAAAACTGAGGCAGACAGAGGTTAAGTGCCTTGTTCAGAATCACATACTTAACTGATGCAGGATTCGAACTCAGGTCTTCCTCATTCAAGTACAAGTGTTCTTTCTACTTTGTCATTTAACTATCTTTAACAGGATTTGTTTAACCTGAAAAACCCTGTGTCCAGAGGAAGTGAGAGTATAAACAAAGCATTATATAGTTTTTGTTCATCTTAGATTAATTCCTTCCTGGTAAGTATGGAAGTCTTATCCCCAGCAGGTTGGACAGTAGGTGATGTCTTCTTTGGCCAAGATTTAGATCTTTCTTTTCTTTTTTTTTTCTTCACTGCTTTCACCTACTATGTGCCAGACACTGTGCTAAGTACTTAAAAATTTCATATGATTCTTACAACTAGTGGAAGTAGGTATTATTATTATCCACATTTTACGGTTGAGGAATAGAGGCAGAGAGAGTCTAAGTGATTTGCTGAAGGTGGTACTGCTAGTAAGTTTCTGAGGTAGGATTTGAACTCTTATTTTCTTGACTCCAAGTTCATCACTCTATCCAATGTACCACCTAGCTACCTAAACTTGTGAACACCAAACTTTTTCTTCAAAAACTTCTTGCAAATCTGAATTTATTATTTTTATTTATCACACTACTGTAGTTCTAGGCATCCAGAATAGCAAACATGTTATCTATCAATCAATGTATATATTAATTAATTAATGTATTTGCTGTTTATTGTCCCTTATACCCATCAACTAGATCTCGCCAAAAACTGGCATGCCCCTGGTGACATAGCCTCCCTGGCCACTCTTTCCAATAATGGTTGTACCTTCTCTCATTCTTCTCAGATCACTGATCAAGGTTGAGGAGTTGGAATTCTTCTTGCCCCCCATTTTTACTTACATTCTTTACCTTTCTCCATTGCAAAGTAACCTCTCTTCCTTTGAGGTTCATACTATCAGAGAGAAAGTGCAAGATAGAAGTACCTGGCACATTATGGTCCATGGGACCATAATGGGGTCATGGGGTCATGATCAGTTGGACATGACTGAACAAATGAACAACAGCAACCAATCAAAAACCAGGTACCCATCTCCAGATCCCTAGATCATTCCTCTTCCTTCCTCAAGGAGTTTGATACCTGACATGATTATTTTCCTCTTTTTCCCAACTTCTATCCTCATACTAGGGTATTTTCCCCCAATTACCCTCAACAACTCAGTTCTTTGACGTACTCACTTCCCTTAAGCCACTCTTCTACCGCACCTTAGCCATATACAAAGATGGTCATACGGCATCACCCAACACATGATATATGTTTATGTTGAAGAATTCTGAAATTCCTTATCTGACCATAATCTATTGGTTTTTCAACTCTCCCTCAGCTTTCCTTTACATAACCTTACTTTTCATCCACATTGGAACCTTCAGCCATTTGGCCTTCAGTTTTCTTTCAGGTCATCTTCCCTGCACTAGCCACTAACTCTTCTCTTGATTCCTTGGTGAACCAATTAAACTTCACACTGTCCTCCTCTTTTGAATCCCTATAATAATATTATCCTTTACACCCAGCTAAGTCTCAGTCTTGCCTCACTCTCACTGTGCATCATCTTCACCCCTACAAGGTTGCTGCTGAACAAAGCTAGAGAAAATCACACACTCTTTCTGACTGTGTCTGCTACAAATTTATGTGGCACAATCTTAACTGGACCCTCACTGTTTCTGGCCAATCTTATTACACTTCCCTTATCAACTCACTTTCCTCTTTACAGTAGATCTTCCAAAGCTTTTTCATCACCTCTAAAACCTCCCATGGCTCTCACTGGTCCCTCTCTTTTCCCCGTTTTTTATTTATCTCAGTCATTTCCTCTTCTGATTTATTTTCTACTGCCTACAAACATGGCTCCACCATCTTAGAAAACAACAACTAAAAACAATAACAACCACCACCACCACCACTTTTTATTCCTGATTTTTTCCAATGTCTTTTCTTAACCTTTGTGGCTAAGCTCCTTGAAAGGACTGTCTATAATAAGTGCCTCTACTTTATCTCCTCTAACTCTCTTTTTAAGTCTTGACTTCCATCTTTATCATTCCACTAAAACTGTTCTTCCAAAGTTACTAATGATTGTTTAGTTGCTAAATCCAATGGTCTTTTTGCAATATTTATTCTTCTTGAACTTTCTGCAGCCTTTGACACTGTCAATCACTCTCTCTGCCTTGATAGTGTCATTTTTTGTAGCCATTTGCTTGATCCTCTTTCCGATCAAGCCCTCTAACTGTGGGTGTCCTTCAGGGTTCTTGCCAAAAAATCTCTTCTTTTCTCTCTCTATGCTACTTCACTTGGTGATCTCATCAGTCCTTATGGATTTAGTTGCCGTCTTTTTGCTGATGAATCTCAAATCTACCTTTCCTGCCTCCAATCTTTCTTGCTGACCTTTAGTCTCCAGCTGCCTTTCAGACATCTTTAACTGGATGTCTAATAGACATATTAAACCTGGTTAGTTCAAAGCAGAACTCATTATTTTTCCCTTTAAAGTCTCCCCACATCCTACCTTCCCTATAATTGTAAGGGGCAAAATCATCTGGCTATTCTCTTAGGCTCCCATAGGGGTCATTCTGGATTCTTTAGCATCATTGCCTGGCCATATCGAAGGCCTGTTGATTTCATATCTGTAGCATTACTTGAGTGTGCCCACTTTTTTTCTTCCTATATTGCATCTTGCACCTATAATGTAGGCCCTCATCACCTCATGGCTTTATTATTGCAATAGCCTGCTGGTATGTCTGTCTGCCTCAATTCTTATCCAAATACAATCCACCCTCCATTTAGCCACTAAAATGATTTTCCTAAAGCACAAGCGCAATCACGTCCCCATTGCCACTCAACAAACTCAAGTGGCATCCTATTACCTCCAGGAGACAATAAAATTTGCTTGATTTAACATTCAAAACCCCCTCCTACCATTCCAGTCTCATATTGCTCCCTGGCATGTACTTTTTGATTCAGCGACACTGGCCTCCTGGGTGATCCATGAATAAGTCACTCCATCTCTAGGCTTTGGATGTTCTCTCTATCTATCCTTCATACCTATAACACTATTTCTCTCCTCTGCTCTGCCTATGAAATTGCTTTACTTTAAAAGCCAGCTGTCATCGATAGGAAACCTTCCCCAACAACCCCTCTTAATTACAATGCCTTAACTCTCTTATTTCCTATTTATTCTATATCAAGCTTGCTTAGCATATATTTGTTTTCATGTTGTTTTCCCCATGAAATTGTAAGCTCCTAGAAGGCAAGAACTATCTTTTGCTTCATTTTGTATCCACAGCACTCAGCACTCAGTGTTTAATAAATGTTTATTAATTGATATCCAATCAATCATCAGGTCTTCTCAATTTTACCTTAGAGAGGCTGATTTGAAAATTTGTTTTGTTTGACTATACAGGTTTGAAACAAAGGCTTTCTTTTTCTTTCCTTGTTAACTAGGAATAAGGTACAATGGAATAAAGAGAGTACACATTTTTGCTAATTGGAAAAATAATAAAATTTAATTTTAAAAAATTTATTTTAGAAATTCCTTCCTTTCCCCTAACAAAAACATCACCCTAGTTTACCACTACCTTACCCCATTGCATATATTACTATAGTAGCTTTCGAATTCACCCTTCTGATTGATCTCCTCTCTAATTCAGTCTTCATAATGTACCCAACATAATCCTACTGATACAGAAGTATATGCATATGAATCCCCAGCTTGTGGCTAAATTAAGGACTAGTAGAATATAAAAGGTTTATTTGTTGTTGTTATTTTTCTTTTGTATTCCCGCCCAACCTCCTAGCACTTAATGTAGTAACTATACATAAGAGGTAGTTAAATGCTTCGTGAATTGAGTTCAATTGGTTTCCCAATTTTCTTATTTTGACAATTGAGTACTTCTATGTATCTATGATATCATTCATTCTGGGAGCAATCCATCCATATCTTCTTATCCAGTACAATTGTTGTCCTATATCTTTCAAAAAAAAAACAACTTCATAGATACATTCCTGGAGCACAATGTAATCTTTCTGAGAATTAACCATTGTTTCTTTTGCTTGTGTATCCCTAGAAGTAATCTCAACTCCTCTGCATAGGAAGAATGTAAGAAATCTGTGGTGAAATGGAGATTTCCTGTGGTTCTTTCATCTGTCTTGGACTAATCAATTATTCTACAGGACTGTTTTTTTTTCTTCCAAGGATCATATAAATTTTACATGTCCTTAGACTGCTTTCTACAGCACTTCTCATTCTTAAATCCTAATTGATAATTAAAAGTAATCAACTTACAACCTTCATGAAGCTTTCTATTGCCCAATGGATCATCAATCACCAGCATTTTCTTCTGTAACTCTATTCCATGATTTGTATCTATATAGTAGCATGCATTGTCCAAAAGATTTAACAAATACATTTTTTTATTTTCCTGAAATTCAAGGTCTTATACAATACTATTCCATTCCAAACTATCTGAAATCTTACTAAATTATACCCCTTTTCATTCACTAATCCCATTCTCCCTACCCCAAACTCCATTCTTTTTCATAAATGCATTTCCTGTGCTAAAAATGTGTTACATATCATACCCTGCTGATGTACTTATTTTCTTTAAAATTAAGCTAACAAGGTACTTCCTTCAGGAAAGTTGCATTCAGCTGAAAATGAGCTTATTGATGGATGGCTTTCACATTTATCTCTGTGTCCTCAGAGCCTACCACAGGGCCTTACATATGAAGATATTTAATTAAATTG
>NW_020954599.1:23680306-23727531 GCF_900497805.2 Vombatus ursinus
TACATGTAGAGTGCAAAAATAGTATACTCCTCTTAATTTATTTCCCTACTCTTAGTACTTCCTCTCTAATATCTTTAACAGAACCACCTGATTTATCTTCCTAAAATATTATTAATAATATAAATTTCATATTCTAAGATTTCCAATGGATTGCTACTGCTGACAAGAAAAAGTGGCAGGCTTGGAGTCCAAGGTTCTGCAGTTAAAATTATCTCAACCCACCATTCCAGCTTTATGTATTACTAGTTTGTTCCCCTAATCCAGAGGTGGAGAACCTGAAGCCTTAGGGACACATGTGGCCATCTAGGGCTTTAAGTGCAGCCTTTTGACTGAATCCACATTATACAGAACAAATCCATTTACTTTTATTGACACATTTTTGTTTTTCTTTTATAATTATATTTTCTTTTTAAAATGAATGCATTTTAAATACCAAAGAATAAATTAAGTTTCAATCAAATAATCCTTCCAAATTGATTGGCACAATTAGAACATCAGTAAGCCATAAGGGATTAACTGATGGTTGCTACACTCATTATTTAATTCTAAATTCCCCCTTGCTCCACCACCATGTGAGACTGTCTGGTGAGAGTTTATGGGGGTCAAGCACACCAGTCTATTATCAACTTTTGACAATGGTGAATTGTGTTTCTGTTTGAACTAAAATTTGTGCCAATCAATCATTCAATCACTTTATATGAATCAAGTGATATTATTGACTTGGTGCAGATTTTATACTTCATTCAGGTCATAACAGAAGATTTTTTTTGCTATGAAGAGTTAGTTGTTTTGGGCACACTTGGAAGCTATGAAGAGTTAGTTGTTTTGGGCACACTTGGAAACAGAACACAGGCAATGAATGTCTTCAACAAGTTTCAAGATAAATGTTATGAAGTTGAACTGAATTTGGTAAATTTAGTGAGTGTATGTAGAGACAGTGTACCTAAAACATGAAGAGTTTATTGCACAGATTTAAAAAAATAGTGTTAACAGATGCAGATGCTCTCATTTCTTTTAATTGTATCCTGCATCACAAAATCTCTGTGCTAAAGTTACTGTTTTAAGTCACACTTTGCTACAGGTTATAAGTATTGTTACCTATATTCATGTAAATGCAACACAGTATTGCCAGTTTTGTAACATGATAAAAGTGTGTTGGCTATCAGGGAGAGGTGTTAACAAAATTTTATCTCTGCAAGAACAAATAGTTAAATTTTATGAAGAACAGAATCAGCAATGTGAATTATTGAAAGAAGATTTCTATGTATTTCTTAGTGATATGTCAAATCAAAATGACTTGAATATTTCTTTGTAAGGAAAAACTGTCTATATACTATATGTGGCAAAAAAATTCAAACATTTTTTAAGAAGCTGTCTTTTTTAAAACACTTCTTCAAAAAAAATTCAGATGAATATTTTCTCCAGTTAGCAAAGGTTGTTGATGAGCAAGATGATATATGTGAATCATTTGACAAAAATGCAGTTGTTATAGGCCTATTAATTGGAGAATACAATGAAAGGCTCACTGACTTTGAGAATCATGACATCACACTCAAAGTAACACTTCAGCCTCACTTAGTTGATATAACCAAGACATCTAAAAAAAGTACGGATGGAATTGATTGAGCTCTCATTAAATCACATTTTAAAGTAATTGTTTGATGCTAAGAAAGATCCAATTGAAATACGGAAAAATGCAGTAAAATACCCATGCCTTCAGCAACATGCCTGAAAAATGTCTTCTTCTTTTTCACTCATTACTGCAAATCTACATTCTACTACCTAACTCAAATCAAGATGCTCTTAAGGTCACAAATGACTGATGCCTATCTAGAAGATCAACTGAAAATGCAGTCCTCCATGCTACAACCAAATATTCAAATGCTTTCCAACAACAAAAAAAAATAGATGTAACAAAGTTATTAAAAAGTGAGTTGACTCTAAAATTAACAAATAGTTTTCATTTTTTTAAGATTAGGTACAGAGCAGTTAAAGTTTTAGAACATAATGTATTTTTTTAAGTATATCTAATTGAAGTTTCTTGAATGCAATCTTATTTGATTACAGCAAAATATTAGTGTGGCCTTCCAACATGAAAAGTTTCCCTACCCCTGCCTAATCCCTATGCTCAAGTCAAAGTAGGCTATTTACTATTCCCTGATATGACATAAATTTAAGTATGTGAATATGATTATACAATTACAGATGGAAGGGACACAAAGATCATCTATTTCAACTTCCTCCCTACTCTTTTCCCCCCATTACACACCTGAGATAACTGAAATTCAAGAAAAATTAGTGACTTGTTTTAGGTCTCCTAGGTAGCAAAATTCAAATATTTGAATCTAAATCATGAAGTTCTCTGAATTCATTGCTATTTCCTTGTATCATAAATTATTTCATCATATTTATATATCTACCTATACTTCTTTGTAAGATTCATTTTTTTTCCCTCAAATTATTTATCCTAGTCTGGTTCAAGGGTCAGCTCAAGTCTGACTTCCTTTCTTTTCATGATGTTTTCTTTTTCACAACTAATGGTGAGTTTTATATCCTCAGAATTTTTTTTAGTGTTTGTTCTCTATTCTGCTTGTGACATACTTCACATACTGTTTCCTGTCAGTAAATCAATAAACATTTCTTAAGTGCCTATTATATGTAGGGTACTGTACTAAGAGGTCATGTTAAAAAATAGTCAAAAGGCAGTCCCTATTAAAGGGAATAATCAATATGATAATGTATGCTCATGAAGCAATGATGTCAATTCTTATATATCAATCCCATTCAGCAAGTATATTTTAAACTACTGTGCTTCTTATTTGTGATAAAAAGAGATACAGAAGAATAAAAAAGAAATAATCCTTGGACAAGTATCTTGCTATTAATTATATTATACTTAATGTTATGTGGACAATTACACAGGTGTATCAAATACCTTGCTTCTTGTAATTGAGTTTATGACTATTCTGAATTGTTATGTATCAATGTGACACTCAGGAAATTATGGGCAACAGTTCTCTTTGTGATAATGATTCAGTTCCAATTCAGTTTATTTGTTTATCTCTCAAGAAGATTTTGAGGACTATATTTTTAGGGTAGCAACTTTCTGTCTGTGTGAAAGATAACACACTTCTGGTGTACTCAATTTTGCAGCCTGAAGTGATGTGGTGGACAATTCCTATTATTTTCTCACATGATCTATACTGACCAATTATTCCAAAATGCTTAATGTTAACTTTAAGTTACCATCTATAATTCTTGGTAGCAATGATTTGTTCCTGAATTGTCAGGACCCCCCTTCTTTTTCTATAAACAAATCTTCAGGGGGCAACTAGGTGGCACAGGAGATAAAGCACTGGCCCTGGAGTCAGGAGGACCTGAGTTTAAATCCGGTCTCAGAACAGACACTTGACATTTACTGGTTGTATGATCCGGAGCAATCACTTAACTCCAATTGCCTCACAAAACAATCTTCATATTTCAGGCATTTGTTTAATGTTTTCTGGTGGATGTTATTGGTTGAGTTCATGTGAATGTTTCCCATTCAAGATCCTTTGATTTCCTGCCCCCCACAAAAAAAAGACAGTTCCTGCTATCAAGGATCTCACAGTCTAATGAGGGAGAAAGCATGCAAAACCATTTTATATAAAGAATTAAGGCATTGTTACTTTGTGGTTTTTTTAGTGTTTTTTATTAATTTATTTTTGATTTATCAATAATCACTTCCATATGCTTTTGAGTTTAAAATTTTTCTCCCCCTTCCTCCCCACCACCCTCCCCAAGATGGCATACAATCTGATATAGACTATACATTTACATTCATTGTTACATTGTTAAATAACTCTTTGCATTTGTGTTTAGAAAATCTGCTTCAATGACCTCAGATCCCAAAGTTTTCTATTGGTATTATTTATATTAAGAGATTAGCTGTAGACTTATGTATTGCTTGGAGGCTGGGATACAATTTTAATACTTCAGAAATTGAGTCAAAGAATCATAGACTTAAGAAACTGCTTAACTGATATTATAGAAATACTTAAAATATAAAGCACACAATTTCTGACTATATGAAATACAGCGTGTCCCAAAAGTCTTAGTGTAATTTTAAGCTTTTAAAGCTTAAAACTCAATTAAGATTTTAGGTAAACTTGTATAATACATTCTGTCAATGGGGTAGACACTTATGCCTTCATCTCTACTCTTCCTCTTCCTTTATATTTGAAATCTTTTACAAACCTATAATTTTATAATTCCATTATATCCTTAGTATTGTTAGAAAGGGGAAAAAGATATTCCTCCTAAGGGAGATTTACACCAAAGAAAACTGAAATATTTCCATCTATATCTGTGCTTGTTAAATAAAGAGGCAGAGTGGAGCTGAGGTGATGATAAATACTAGAACACTCCTTTCATCAAGTTAATCCATTGTTCAGTGTAATTAACAAATCATTTTCTTATTCAGGTAACTTATTTTCCTTCCAGTTCTTTCCACAAGAACAATTATGTCATTTTAAAACAAATTTCTTCTAAATATTCATGAAGTCCTTGTGTAAGATCCATTTCTATTCTTTGAATTTCTTCTTACAGTTATTATGTAGTTAGTTTTGTACTATGTTTTGGTAGTTGTTCATATTCCCTTTGATTTAGTCATCTCTTCTTCATCTTTAAGGATGTTTTGTCAAGGACAGCCTTCACTGTCTGGTTTTTTTTTTTGTTTGTTTGTTTCCTGAGGGGAGAGGTGGGTGAATGAATGGGATATTTTGCATTACTTGGTCTCAGTCTGGATTGCCTGTGACTCAGGGGTGGGGAATTTGTGGCCTCAAGGCCATATGTGGCCCTCTAGGTCCTCAAGCGTGGCCCTTTGACTGAATCCAAACTTCACAGAACAAATCCCCTTAATAAAATAATTTGTTCTGTAAAACTTGGATTCAGTCAAAAGGCCATACCCAAGGATCTAGAAGGCTACCTGTGGCCTCAAGGCCACAGGTTTCCCACTCTTGGCCTAGGCTATTATGATGACTTCTACCTCCTAGGATTCCCCTCCTTCTGGGGTATAGAATAGCAAAGACTATAGTTTCTCATTATATTTTCTGATCATTTTTTCAATCTGATGAGAACTTTAGTATTTTGATGAATAGGAACAGAAAAACTATTGTAGCCTGACTCCAATCCATGTACTATCTATCTAGTGAGGAAGTCCATGGCTGCATAACATTTTTAATATTTTTAAAGTAATATGTAGTCTAGATCATGGCTCAAACTAGAGAAAATACGAACTGCATTATGTTTCACTAATCATTCTATTTAAACTTTTAATATTTTTATATACATATGTATGTGTGCTTGTGAGTGAATGTGTGTGTGTGTGTGTGTGTGTGGGGATGATACATTTGAACAGGGGAAAATGACAAGATTTTGGGATTATTTTATACATACATATATACACATAAATACATATATATGTGTATGTATATACATGTATACATGTGTGTATACATGTATATATGCATTTATGTACATACACAATATATTATATATGATATATATATAAACTATATATTATATACATGTGTATATATTTCATATATAAGTATGTGTGTACAATCCTGAAATCTTGTCATTTTCCCCTGTTGAAATATATCATCCATCGCTTTTCTCCTACACACAATATCAAGTCCAGACCTACATGACCTCCCAATTGATTGAGACACCTATCTCAATTCTTTGCTTCCAGATTTTTCTACTTATGATGTGTTCATATGTTTCGGTAGAATAGAATTCATTGAACACTGGTTTTGTCATGTTAATCCCATGTTCAATACAATTCAACAAATATTAATTAGGTGTCTACTATATTTGAGGCACTGTGCTAAGTTCTTGGGAATACAAAGACAAAACTAATAAAGTCCCTCTACACAATGAACTCCCATTTTACTTTTGGTTTAAACAAGAGAGTAAACAGAGTAATCTTGGGGGAGAAAAAACATCAAAAATAGATGGAGAAAGGAAGATTGTCAGAAATATAGTAACATCAGAGCTGAGCTTTTAACATAGATCCTAAGGACTCTCATTGGCAGGAATTATATACAAGAATCTGTCATTTTCAGAATTTCAGATCTCATATCACAAGTCATAAAATACAGTGTAATAATTCTTTCTAGAACGTCTCAAAGAAGTATTCATTTAATTTTTCTTCAACACTTAGCAGGATTGTGAACTTTTGACCTCTGAGACACCCTATTATATTTTTGGACAGTTGTGATTGTTCTAAGAACAACCAACATTTTGGTTCTTTTCAAACTAAAAATCTACCTCCTCAACTTTCATCCCATTTATTTGGTCATCAAATCCAAGCTACTCTACGTATTTTTCCCATCTACCTATCTTTCAAAGCACTTTACCACAATCTCTACTTTCTCATAGATTTACCTTACTGTGTTTCAGGCACCATGTTAAGCAATAAAGATATAAGTGCAAAAAGCAAGACAATCACTATTCTCAAGGAGCTTACATTCTAGTGGAGAAATACAGCTAATATAGGACAATACTGACTAAAAATAAGTCTTTTCTTCTGGGAAATCATTGACATGGGTATTGAGTGGAGTTGTAAGGCAACTGATTGAGACATCCTTTCTAGAAACCATATTGTAGGTTTTACTATTATTCTTGGAGCAAGAGATAGAAGGGGGACAGGTGTAGAGAGTCAAATGCTGGATAGCAATATAGTGGAACTGAGGGCAGGGAAGATTTGTTGAACCCTTACGAATCAAGAGAAAAAATAGATCAAAGGCCATTGGGGAAGTGTCATACCAATCAAAATACCAAATGATTATTTAATAAGACTAGAAAAAACATAATAAAATTCATCCAGAAAACCAAAAGGTCTAGATAGAATATCAAGAGAATCAATGGGGAAAAAAAAGTGAAAGAAGGCAGCCTAGTAGTACCAGATTTCAAAGTATACTACAAAGTGGCAATTATCAAAATAATCTAGTACTGGCTAAGAAACAGAGTGGTGGAATGAGTGGCATAAGTTAATTACACAATACACAGTAGTAAATCACCATAATTATCTTTGTTCAGTTGTTGCTGTCTTGTCTGACACTTTGTGACTCCACTTGGGGTTTTCTTGGCAGAGATACTGGAATGGTTTCCTATTTCCTTCTCTAGTGCATTTTTCAGTTGAGGAAATGGAGTCAAAAATGGTGAAGTGATTTGCCCAAGGCCACACAACTAGTAAGTATCTGAGGCTGGATTTGAATTCTAGATCAGGAGTATAATTTATTAGGGAAAAATCAGTGGTAATAATCATGATCTGAGGCAAGGTTAAAGCTAAAATAGATTTAATCAAAAGAGAAAAATAGTGAAATTACACTATATGTCAGCCAATATTGTTTTAGACTATTCAGAATAACAAGACAGTATAAGGTTGGAATATTGGTGTGGTATAGAAAATGGGAAGTTGGTGAACTAAGAAAAATATGGAAATACTTAGACTTATGAAGATGTTATCCACTTTTAGAGAAACAGAGATCTAATAAGTATAGTACAGTCTTATATAGACAAATATGAAGTTATATATCTATATGTGAGTATGATTATAGATATATAAGATATGTATGTACATATATGTATGTATATGCATATAGGTATATGCACATATGTGTCCATACATGGACGTGCCTATACAAATATGAATGCATACACAAATATACAGGGATGTATGCCCAAATACATGTATATGCATACATACACACTATACATGTGTGCGTATACACATACCATACATATGTGTGTATGTATGGGTGTACATACATACACATACGCACATATATGTGGATATACATATAAATTATATATACATATGTATATATTCACATACAAATAGATGTACATACATATATGCATATACATACACACATACATATAAATATACATGTGTATGTATCCATATTTCTACCGTTAATTGTAGCATTCTTGGGGGGAGGGAGGGAGAAAGGGAGAGAAAGAACAAAATAAAAAGTGCACAGCGCAGAATAAAAGAAAACTGCCAAGGAAGTGAAGAAAAGATGGACAGCTCTGAACACAATGTGTAGTATTTATTATATAGGTTTTCTTCAAATGGAAATGTATTGCCATATATTTTGAATCTACTCTTACATTCTGTGCACATGGCAATGTTTCTTCTTTCTTTTTTTCTAATTTTACATTCAAGTCTTAGTATTTACATTTATAATATATTTCTTTTTCTTTTCTTATTATGTATTTAAATTTTACTATATAAATTTAAAATAGATTAATTTTAAAATGCCAGAAAAACCAGAAAACTGTTTAACAGAAACTGAATGTAGACCAACATCTCACACTGTACACCAAGATAAGGCCAAAATGGATGTATGACTGTAGATAAGGGAAGAATTTATGACCAGAGAAAAGATAGATATGATTACAGGAAATAAAATCGTTAATTTTGATTACATTAAATTTAAAATGTTGTGTATAAACAAACCAATGTAGTCAAAATTAGAGGGAAAATGGAAAATATCAAAGTAAGTTGTTTTTCTTCTGATAAAGGCCTCATTTCTCAAATATAAAGAGAATTGAATCAAATTTAGAAGAATATGAGTCATTTCCCAATTGATAAATGGTCAAAAGACAAGAAAGGGCAATTTTTAGAAGAAGAAATCAAAACTATCTATAGTCATATGAAAAAATACTCTAAATCACTATTGATTAGAGAAATATAAATTAAAACAACTCTTAGGTACCACCTCATACCTATCAGATTGGCTAATGTGACAGAAAAGGAAAATCACAAATGCTGGAGGGGTTGTGGGAAAAATGAGACAATAATTCACTGCTGGTGAAGTTGTGAACTGGTCTAATCATTCTGGTACTAAGTCCAAAGGTCTATAAAAGTATGTATATGCAAATATGCATGCATGCATACACTCATACATCGTGCATATGTACATGTACATGCACACACATACACATACACTCACACACATGTGTACATATATATATACACCCATACACATATACATATATATATACATATATATGTATGTATGTATATACACATGCATATATACATACACACATACAGCTATACAGCTCTTTTTATGGTCACAAAAAGAATTAGAAATTGAGGGGATACCCATAAATTGGGAAATGGCAGCACAAGATGTGATTTATGATTGTGATGGAACACTTTTTTGCTATAAGGAATGACAAGCAGGAGGGTTTCAGAAAAACTTGGGAAATCTTATATGAACTGGTGCAAAGTTAGGTAAGCAGAACCAGGAAAACATTGCACACAAGTAACAACAATATTGTAACAGTGATCAGTTGAGAAAGACTTAGTTACTCTGATCAAAACAATGATCAAAATCAATTCAGAAGGACTCAAAATGAAAAATACTATCTTTCTTCAAAGAGAGAATCAATGAAGTCTAAGTACAGACTGAAGCATAATTTCTATTTCAATATTGTTTTTGGCTTTTCTATTTGTAACATGACTGATATGGTAATATATTTATGATTTCGTATTTATAATTGATAGTATATTACTTGCCTTCTGAAGGGGTGGTGGAAGTCCTAAAAGGTAGGAAAAGATTCAGAATTCAAAAAAAGATAAATTAAAATAAATAAATAAATGAATGAATGAATGAATAAGTAATAAAATAAATAAAAAATAAATGCAGTGTTTTTTTTTTAGATGAGGTCCTTAAGGATCCATTTCTATTTGATACTACAGTATTAAATGAGTTCTAAGACCTCTTCTATTTTGAACATTTTATGATGATAAGTAGCAATAATTATTGACAAATGGTGGTGGTTGACAGGAGGGGGACATTAGATCTTATTTGTTCAATGTATGTATAATAGCTAGGCTTCCAGACCTAACATATGAGGATACACACATTTTAATTTTGCTTACTTAGTACAATCTATAATTGTGTTGCTTCTGGCCTCTTATGCACATTGGTGCAAAATTCACTCTGTTTTGTAATGTTAATATCAGTTAATATCAGAGTGTGAATGAGTCTGTTATCTATCTATGGGACTTTCAGCAGTGATCCCAAAATTCTTCCAGAAACACAGGTTTATATTTTTAAAACCAATAGTATAACAATGCTGTTGGGTGACTATGAGTTAAGAAAAACTATGGTCATCACAGAATTATATATAGGAATCATTTCAAAGGCAATGGAGGGATAAATGAAAAGCATGAACAGGATGAAAAACCTAACAAATAAGTACCTATGAAGAACTAATGTGAAAGATGCAACCAAAGCAAAACAAAAATAGAAACAAATTATTTGGTCATTAGGCAAGTGTTGGGGATAACTAATGGAGTCCATGCATTTCCATAGCATCATGTGAAAAAAGAAAATATGATGAAGACCTTATTCGGCTGCATAGATCACTTGTTTCAAGCTTATGGGATGACAGGGACAAGTAACACCTTGTATGGAGATTTGGAAAGAATTTGATCTCTGTCATTGGAACATTCACAGTGGTAACATTAGGTTTCCATATAAATATTTTGAGGTGGTTAGTACATGGGCTCCAGAATACAAGTATTTTCTTAATATGATACATTCAGTGTAATATACATGTGTTTCTATTAGAAATCTAAAAACCTTTTAAAGGAAGTAGTTTTCACACACATATATTACACATATATACATACATACATACATACATACATACACCTGTATATGTGTATATATAAATTTTATATAATATTGCATTTTCACTCATTTAAACTAATTGATGAATTGAGGTAGGTTTAATTAGGACTTAGACAGAAGTGGAATTTCCTCATCTTTTTAACAATTCTTAGTTCCAAGTTATTACTTAAGAAAATAAGAAAAAATCAAAGAATATCATAATTCATTGATCATACATTCTTTTTTTTATTCTTGTTTAGTTGACATTTTTTTGAGATGAAAATTTGGTTGGCAAAATTCAAACCAACCTTTATTATTTTTTTTACATATGCCATACTTTTTGCCCCTCCCCCCAATAAGGAAATAATAAGAATAAATAACTGGGAATTCTTTTATCTATGTGTCTCAAACTTGAGGTTTAGATGTTATTGCTCGAAAGTTTTCCTCAATATTTATGTCTTTTCTCTTTTGTTCTCTTTGATTTGGCAAGGTTTTTCAGAAATTTCTGGATATTACATATTTATGATACAACAAATAAATTCAAACATCTGTTCAATATCTTTAATACTTTCTTACTTCACTATCTTATTCCTATATGTAATTGGCAAAAGGTGTCATGTCTTATATATCCCTAAATCTGCATAAGCTTAATGTTGTAATGACTTTTACTATAACTATGAAAATCTTCCTACTTTATAAGGATTTTTGTTTGATAATTAGTATCCTACATCATATATTTAGGCCAGGAAGAAATTCAAGGAACATCTAGTCCCACATTCTCATTTTATAGATAAAAAATTAGAATTCTGACAGAATGACTTTCTCAAGGTCACGCAAGCAGAAAGTGGAAGAGCCAGAATTAGGGATTAAAAAGAACACTACAGCATTGACAATGTGATAAATGGTTATTTACTAGCCTAAAATGGCTTAGTATTGTTGTTGTTGTTATTGCATGAAGTATTAAAAAATACTCTCATTGCAACTACTTGTTGAGGTTAACACCCTGGGAGGGAGGATAGTGCATGTATCACACCATTCCACATGTTAGCAAACCGGGATTCTGAGAGGATAAAAATGATTTTCACATAGTAATGCATTTAGTTCAGTATTGGATCTTGAACACAGCTATTTCTTGTCTCCAGGAGTATCTTTTGCATTATACCACATTTTCAGTGTGCCTCTTTCGGTGTTTAGATTACCAACTGGTAAATTTTGGATAACTTAATAAATATATTTTCCCATTTGGAAGTAGGAATAGAAGAATACTCCCAAAGCATCAGAACTATAAACAACTTTTATAGAAGATGAGTGAACTGAATAATTCACAGTTACTGTCTCATAACTCTTTCATTTTTCCTCTTCATCCTGAACTTTTAAATGTCAAAAAAAGTCATTTTCAAAGTTCAGAAGATATAAAATTGAAAGTATTGAAGTAATTTAGGTCAACAGCAATTTATGGAAGGAAAAAATGTTTGCCTTACTTCACCACTAGGATTGGAGTGGGGAGAAGGTTTTAAGTTAAAGTGATTAAGTTTAAATGATCAAGTCATGGAGTTTCTGTTCCAAGTAAGGACATTTAGCCACAACTACAAAATGTCTATTCATCCTGTACTGAGTTAAGTAAGACATGATCTCAGTTTGCTTTTGATCCAGATAGAAGGTCTAGGTTGTATTTTCTTTTTGTTCTTTAGTTGTGAATGTGTGCCTTAAGAGTTGTGGTCTTTAGGCTTATGAATACCCTAATATATCAGTTCCTGAATCTACTGATTTCCCATGAAATATTCCTACACTGGAAAAATATAGACACAGAGCACATTATACCATTTGGTGATGACCTTGCCATAACTCTCAAGTGTTCACTTTCATGTCCAAGAACTCTGGAATTACCTCATTTTAGCATATTTCCCCATTCTATATATTTATGCTATTGTCAAACTATGCCATTTATACCTTCACAAGATTTCTATAACAAAAATATAACCTTCATTCAATAACCTTCCTTTCTTTCCATTTAATTCGACCAAAACTTTAGTTCAGGTCTCTATCATCCCTCACTTAAACTACTGAAATTACCTTTTAATTGGTTTCTGTGCCTCTAGTATCTCCTTCTTTTAATCTATTCTATACTCAGCTGTCAAAGTAGTATTCCTTCAATATATGTTTGATAGTATTAAGACCTCCCTCCATTCTATAAATTTGAGTGGCTCACTTTAAATCTTGCATCAAAAATAAAATCCTCCATTTGGCTTTAATGCCTTTCACAACTTCATAGCCTGGTCCTTCCTACCTTGTTAATTTTTTACTACCTTATTCCCTTCTACATATTCTGTAATCAAATGGCATTGACTTAATTTGTGTTTCTGGCCCTCTGTCTCCTGACTGAGAATTTTAGTGAATTTTCCTCTATGTCTGTAACTCCTTCCTTCATCTTTACTACCTAGCTTCTCTGACTTCTTTCAAGGCTTAGCTAAAGTCCCATCTTATGTAAGAAGCTTTTCACAGTCTTCCTTGATCTTAATGCTTTCTTTCTGAGACTTGTCCCATTTGCTCTGTATATATCTTCTTTATACATAATTGTTTCTATATGAACTCCTTGTGAACAGAGACTTTTTTTAACTTTCTGTGTATCCTCAACACTCTGCAGAGTGCCTGGCACATAGCAGGTATTTAATAAATGTTAATTGACTTTACTTAAGTTGATTGAAATCAAGTCAACAAGCATTTATTATGAGTGTATCATGTGCTAGGTTTTGTATATAGAATAGAATGCTCATTCATTTCATCAATTAGTATCATATTCATTTCTTCAACTAATAAATAAGAACTTGGATGGATTGATAGGTAGATAGATAGATAGATAGATAGATAGATAGATAGATAGATAGATATAAAAAAGGGATCATGACTTATTTTGCATAAGAACTTCTCAGACAAGGAAACCTTCCTCTGCCAATTTAGGCTTACAACAACTTGGTACATTATAGGCTTAGAGAGTTGCTTATAGGTTGTGATATTTCTAATGTCAAAGAGTCTCAGTACGTGGGGAAGACAGAATTTGAACTCACAGCTTCCTTAGTTTTTTTCTTTTTAATACACTTGGCCATATTGCCTTTCCAGATCTATTTCTATCTGTCTATGTATGATTTTACATATGTTGCATTTCAGGCATGAGGGATCTCATATATCTTAAAACAATCATAGTAGCATTTTTTTTGCAAAAGGAAAAAAAATCTGGAAGGAAAATAAATAATCTTTGACTGAAGAAAAAAAAAACAATGAATAACAAGAATCCAGAGAGTCATATAAGTCAATTAAACTTCTTGAGCAGGAGTGACATGGTCAGATCTATGCTTAAAGCAGAATATCAGTTTAGAGAGCAGAACCAAGATGGCAGAGAAAAGGCAGCAACTCACCTGAACTCTCCTGCAAACCCATATGAATATCTTTAAATAATGTCAGAAAACAATCCTGGAGCAGCAGGAGCCACAAAAAGGCAGGGGCTGAAACAATTTTCTAGCCAAAGACAACTTAGATTGGCAGAAAAGGTCTATTACACCTAGATGAGAGTGTAGCATAGTTCAGCATAGGCCGTGCCCAAAGAAACCAGGAGCAACCCTTGGGGAGTCATGAATCAATAGTGGTAGTAGCTGTTTCTGCAGCTGTCACCCCACTGACTATAATGGGTATGAAAAACTGGTCAGAAGGAGGTTACAGAAGTCTTTTTTGCTGGCATAAGGGGCAAGACTCCATTGCTTTGTCCATACTCATATGTGGGTCACAGTCCTGGGTGATAATCCTGGGGAGAGGAGGGACACTAGCAGACCAGAGCTTGTGGCTGCAGTGGAACAAAAGTGCTTACCACTGTTTAGGGCAAAAATGAGTGTTTCTGGTCACTCACAGACCAGAACACATGTTAGGAGAGTAGGAAACACATCTTTCTTTAGATCATATCACCACAAGAAAAAAAAAAATTCTGACCATAGAAAGTTACAATGGTGACAAGGAGGATCAAAACACACTACCAAAAGAAGACAAAGAAGCCAAAGCTCCTTTATTCAAAGCCTCCAAGAAAAATATGAAGTGGTCTCCTGCTATGGAATAGCTTGAATAGGATTTTCAAAATCAAGTAAGAGAAGAGGAAAAATTGGAAAGAGAAATGAGAGGGAAGCAAGAAAATAATAATAAAAAAATGTTAACAACTTGGTAAAGGAGACACAAACAACAAAATGCAGAAGAAAATAATACATTAAAAAACAGACTAGACCAAATAGTAAAAGAGTCACAGAAAAGCAATGATGAGGATGCCTTAAAAAGCAGGATTGATCAAATAGAAAAGGAAGTACAAAAGCTCACTAAAGAAAATAATTCCTTAAAAAAATTAGAATTGAGCAAATGGAAGCTAATAAATTAATGAGAAATCAAGAAATAATAAAATAAAATGAAAAGAAAAAATAGAAGACAATGTGAATTATCTCATTTGAAAAAAAATTGACCTTGAAAATAAATTGAAGATAAACAATTTTAAAGTTATTAGGATAGGTGAAAGCCATGATAAAAAAAAAAGAGCTTATACATGATCTTTCAAGAAATTATCAAGAAAAACCAGAGGGTAAAATAGAAATGAAAAGAATCCACCAACCACCTCCTGAAAGAGATCCCAAAAAGGAAACTGATAGGAACATTATAGACAAATTTCAGAGGTCCTAGTTCAAGAAGAAAATAATGCAAGCAGCAAAAAAGAAACAATTTAAGTATTACAGAACCACAGTCAGGCTAACATAAGATTTAGCAGCTTCTACATTAGAGGATTAGAGGGCTTGGGATATAATATTCTGATGGGCAAAGGAACTAGGATTACAACTAAGAATTACCTACTCAGCAAAACTGAGTATAGTCTTGCAGGGGGAAGAATGGAAAGTCAATAAGATAGAGGACTTTCTCAATGAAAAGACCAGGGTTGAATAGGAAACAAGACTCAAGAGAAGCATGAAAGGGAAACAAAAAGGGAAATCATAAGAGACTTAATAAGTTTAAAGAGTTTACATTCCTACATAGGAAGATTATATTTGTAACTCATAAGAACTCTCTCATTATTAGGGTAGTCAGAAGGTGTATATAGAGACAGAGGGCACAGATGTGAGTTGAATATAAAAGGATGATATCTAAAAAATAAAACTAAGGGGTGAGAGAGAGGAATATACTGAGAGAAAGAAAAAAAGAAAGAGAACTATGGGTAACTTACATAAAAAGAGTCAAGAAAAAAATTACAGTGGAAGGAAGAGAGGGAAAGTTAGGGGAGTGAAAGAACCTTAATCTCATCAGAATTGGCTCAAAGGATATATGGGTATATTATACCCTTATAATATACACAGGTATACAATTCAATCTTACACAACAGGAAAGTAGGAGGAGAAGGTAATAAGAGAAGGTGGGATTGTAGAAGGGATGGCAGATTGGAGGGGGTAGTCAGAAATAAAACACTTTTGAGGAGGGTTAGAGTGAAAGGAGAGAAAAAAATAGAATAACTGGGGGATAGGATGGAGGGAAATCCAGTTAGCAATGGTAACTGTGGGGAAAAAAAGAAGCAATTTTCTCTGATAAAGGCCTTGTTTCTCAAACAAATAGAGAACTAAATCAAATTTACAAAAATAAGAGCCATTTCTCAATTGACAAGTGATCAAAATATATAATCAGTTTTCAGATGAAGTAATCAAAGCTATCTACAATCATATTGGTGGAGGGGAAGCTCTAGCTCACTATTGATTGAAGAAATGCAAATGAAAACAATTCTGAGGTACTACCTCATACCTATGAGATTGGTTATATAGCACAGAAAAGGAAAATGACAAATGTTGGGGGGGATGTGGGAAAAAGTAGACATTAATGTACTGTTGGTGGAGTTGTGACCTGATTCAACAATTTTAGAGCAATTTGGAACTATGCCCAAAGGAATATAAAACCATGCATACAGTTTGACTTAGCAATATCACTGCTAGGTCTGTATTCTAAAAGATATTTTAAAAAGAAAAGAAAAAGGAAAGGACATTCATATACAAAATATTTATAGCAGTTCTTTTCTCATAGCAAATAACTTTAAATTGAAGGGATGTCCGTCAATTGGGGGATGAACAAATTGTGTTATGTGATTATGATGGCATACTATTGTGGTATAAGAAATTATGAGCAGAATGCTTTCAGAAAAATGCAAAAAAAATTACATGAGTTGATGCAAAATGACATGTACTGTTTACAAAGTAACAGCAATATTGTAAGATGATCAGCTGTAAATGACTTAGCTATTCTCAGCAGTGCAATAACCCAAGACAACTGAGAAAGATTTATTATGAAAAATGCTATCTATCCCCAAAGAAAGAACTAATGATATCTGAGCACAGATTCAATCATACTTTTTGTTCTAACTTTCCTTATTTTTCTTGAGTTTTTGGTCTGTTTTCTTTCACAACACAACAAATATGGAAATGTTTTGCATGACTACACACGTATAACCTATATCAAATTCCCTGATTTCTCAATAAGAAGGTCTGGGGAAGGAGGAAGGGAAATTTTGAACTCAAAGCTTAAAAAATCAATGTTATAAATTGTTTTTACATGTACCTGAGGAAAATATAATGCTAAAATGAAATTTTCCATTTCACCAATCCACCAACCACCTCCTAGAAGAGATCTTTAATGCTAAATTAATTCAAAAAGAGGGAAAAAAAGAATATCAGTTTGGCAGCAATGTGGAAGAAGCATTGGACAATGTAGAGATGTTAAATGAATGCATTTTAATTGGAAGGATATATATGATAAGAATTCATCAGGGCCTGAATTAGGATGATATTGCAGTGAGTAAATAAAATTGGATATACAAGAGGTTTTGTGTCCATAGAATTGGCATGCTTTTTTATTTTATTAGATATTGGGGTATGAGTAAAATTGAAGAGTAAGTATGAATGATATTTTATAACTGGTTGACTGTTCTCCAAGAAAAAAAGGAAAGTAAGGAAATAGCAGGATGATTGGGCTTGGGGGGGGGGCAAGATGCTGATTTTTATCTCACTGCATTGCAGTAAGAAATAGAACCAGAAGTATTGATTTTGAATTTATCTTCCTAAAGGTGATGAGTGAATTCATGAAATTTGATAATATTTCTGAGGGCATGTAGAAAAAAATGGAGAGTAGGCCCTTTGATAGAGCCTTGGAGAATGAAAACACATGGAGGAAGAAAGATAATGATATAACAAAGTAAATTGAAAAGGCTACTTTTGCTGGAAAGGTAGAAGAATAAAAACAAAAGAAAAGGAGAGAGCAGTATGATGAGAAGTGGCAGTAACCCTCAGTGGAAGAGGCAGCAGCTAGTGAGGAAGCCTGAACACCATGGCCAAATCCACCAATATTAAGGTCTTTAAAGGCAAGATTCAAGTTGTACAGCAGTAGGTTGATGACACAAAGTAGAGGAATGTGTCTTTAGAGGAAGGTAGAAGGGAGAAGCCAAGGTAGGAAAAGACTGAGTTTAACTTGACTTCTATGAACCATCAGATCAAACTATAAAGGAGTTGAACCGAGGCTTCCAGGAGCCAAAGTGGTGGAGTAATCAGTAGTGTCCTTCCATTCTCATCCGTGAATAACCACAAAGCTGTGTCCCAGAACAGACCCTGCAATATTAGAGCCTCAGGAAAGACAAGGTGGAGGAATCTTTGGGTCTGGGGGACCTGGAATATCAGAAAAAAGTCCATATCTTCAGGTTAAAGGGGAGTGTGGACCAGTATGGGAGGCATCTCAGTAAGCTGGTGTCAAGCTACACCTAAGCAAACTAATGGAAGATCCTGAGTGCCTTGGTGGTGGAGCAGGCAAAAGCCAAAACCAGGACCTCCTATGTGTCATAGCATGGCCAAGGGAACCAACAGACTCCAGCTCAGAGAAATACAACATGCTTCAGCATAACCCTGGGCAGGCAGACCTCTTGTAGCAATAACCCCATTTCAGAAAAAAAAAATTAGCAAACCATCAATGAACTCTCTAAAAAAAAATGCCAAGGCCAGATGAACTTACAAATGAATTTTACAAAACATTAAAAAAAAATTTAATTCCAATACTGTGTAAACTATTTGGAAAAATAGGCAAAGAAGGAGTCCTGCCAATTTTTTTTTTTTTTATGATACAAATATGGTGCTGATACCTAAACCAAGAAGAAGTAAAACAGGAAAAGAAAATAATAGACCAAATTCCCTAATGCATACACAATTCAAAAATTTTTAATAAAATATTAGCAAAGAGATTACAACTCATCACAGGGGTAATACACTCTGACCAGGTGGGATTTATACCAGGAATACAGGACTGTTCAATATAAGGAAAGTTATCAGCATAATTGACCATATCAATAAAATAAATTAATAGAAATCATATAATTATCCCAATAGATGCAGAAAAAGCTTTTGACAAAATGCAACACTCATTCCTATTAAAACATTAGAGAGCATAAGAATAAATATAATCTTCCTTAAAATGATAAGTACTATCTATCTAAAACCATCAGCAACCATTATATGTAATGACGATAAACTAGAAGCTTTCCTAATAAGATTGGGGTGAAACTAAAATGTCCATTATCATCACTGTTATTCAATATTACACTAGAAATGTTAGTTTTAGCAATAAGAGAAGAAAAAGAAATTGAAGGAATTAGAACAGGCAATGAGGAAATAAAGCAATTACTCTTTGCAGATGATATGATTGTATCCTTAGAGAATCCTAGACAATCAAGTAAAAAACTAGTTGAAATAATTTACAAGTTTATGAAATTTGTGGGATATAAAATAAACCCACATAAATCATAGATATTTCTATATATTACTAACAAAGCTCAGCAACAAGAGATAGAAAGAGAAATTCCATTTAAAATAACTGTAGACAATATAAAATATTTGGGAGTCTACCTGCCAAAACAAATGCAGGAACTACATGAACACAATTACAAAACACTTTTCATTTAAACAAAATCTGATATAAACAATTGGAAAATTTTCAGTTGCTAATGGGTAGGTAGAGCTAATATAATAAAAATGACAATTCCACCTAAATTCATTTACATATTCAGTGAAATTCTAATGAAACTACCAAAATATTATTTTATAGAACTATTAAAAATGATAACAAAATTCATCTGGAACAACAGAAGATCAAGAATATGAATGGAATTAATAAAAATAAACACAACAGAATGTGGCCTAGCTCTACCAGATCTAAAACTGTGTTATAAAGAAGTAATCATCAAAACTATTTGATGCTAGCTAAGAAAGAGAGTGGTGGATCAGTGGAATAGGTTAGGTACACAAGACACAGTAGTCAATGCTGATAATAATCTACTGTTTGATAAACCCAAAGACTCCAGGTACTGGAATAAAAATTCACTATTTGACAACAACAGCTGGGAAAACTGAAAAATAGTATGGCAGAAACTAGGTGCAGAACAACATTTTATATCATATACCAAAATAAGGTCAAAATAGGAACATGATTTAGGCACAAACAGTAATACCATTAACAAATTAGGAGAGCAAGGAAGAGTTTACTTGTTAAATCTATGGAGAAGAGAAGACTTTTATGACCAAACAGGAGATAGAGAACATTATGAAATGTAATAAAGATAATTTTCAATAAATTAAATTGAAAAGTTTTTGCACAAAGCCAATGCAACCAAGATTAGAAGGGAAGCAGAAAGCTGGGAAACAAATCATTGATCTGTTCTTTTGCCATTTTGTTGATGTATTGTTGTTGAATTTAGAGAAATAATTTTTCTCCTCAGTACTGCTTTGACTGCATCCCATAAATTTTGGTATGTCATCTCATTGTTGTCATTCTCTTTTATGAAATTATTGATTATTTCTATGATTTATTCTATGACCCACTTATTCTTTCGGATTAGATTATTTAGTTTCCTATTAATTTTATTTATATTTCCACTTCCCTTTGTGGAATGCAGTTTTTTGTTGCATGATGATTTGAAAAGATTACATTTAATATTTCTGCTTTTCTGCATTTGATTTTGGGTTTTTCATTTCCTATTAAATGGTCAATTTTTGTGTAATTGCCGTGGGTCATGGAGAAAGTTATATTCCTTTCTGTTCCCATTTAGTTTTCTACAATTTCTAATATTCTATCTAAAAGTCTAACTTTTCTAATATTCTGTTTACTTTATTAGTTTCTTATTTATTTTTTATTTGGATTTATTAAGTTCTGAGAGGTGACAATTGAGGTCCTCATTAGTATAGCTATTTTTTGTTTATTTTTTTCTATTTCTTCCCTTAACTCACTTAACTTCTTTAAGAATTTGGATGCTATAATGCTTGATGCATATATGTTTAGTATTGCTATTGCTTCATTATCTATGGTAACTTTTAGCAAGATGCAGTTTCCTTCCTTATCTCTTTTAATTAGGTTTATTTTTGCTTTTGCTTTGTGTGAGGTCAGGATTCCTAGCCCTGCTTTTTTTTTTTTAACTTCAGCTAAAGCATAATATATTCTGTTCTAGCCTTTTACCTTTTCTCAGTGTGTCTCTCAACTTCAAATGTGTTTCTTTTAAACAACATAATGTAGCATCTTACTGCTGGCTTACTAAGATGCTTCCTGTCCTGGACTGTGTTTCCCTTTACCTGAGTGAGACACAACTTTCTTGCTGATCTTCCACATTTCTTTGGCTCAAAGATTGCTTCTTCCTGTCATTTTGCTGCTTCTACTATTCCAAGATTTGTTTTGGGGCACTATTTTATGGTTGTTTGGAGATGAGTTTGGGAGAGTTATTGTGATTTACTGCTTACTCTACCATCTTGGCTCCCAGAAGTCTCTCAACAAGAACTTTTTGAAAGCAAGATGTCTTCCCTCTCCTTACCATTTCACAGAATGGATCATGTGCCCCAGAAATTTGGGTGTCCACTCCTATTACTGCCCTAACTTCCTTTGAAAAATAACAAATTTGCCACTGATTAACCAAAAGAACCTGATCTCATTAACCATTCTGAGATCTGAAGCTGCTGTTTCTAAAAGTTCCATCTCATTTGCTTTGTAGCACTTAGTGCCGGCCCTTCTTTTCCTTTATGTTCCCCCCCAAAAAAATTAGATTGATAATAAAAACACTTAGAAGCTCATGATTATGTTGATAATAAAGACGCAAACGTTTGACAAAATAAAAGGTATTTTTTTATAATAGCATAGGAATAAATATATCTTTCTCTAATATGGTAAATACTGTCTATGTAAAACTTAAAATCAATATTACATGTAATAGAGATGAGCTTTTCCAGTACAATCAGGGTAAAAGAAGAATGGCCATTATCACTGTCATTGGATAGAGTTTAGAAATGCTAGGTGTATATAACAGTAAGAAAAAAGAAGTTGAGCAAATGTTCCTGAAGAAGAAAAAATATATATATATATATTTTGAGAGATCTGCCAATAGAACTCAAGAGATGCAATTAAAAATAACTTTTAAAATCTGTAGCTTAATAAAAAGAGCAGAATATAAAATGAATCCACAACAATGATTACTCTTTATATTATCAACACAAATCAAAAGAAATAAAAATAAAAATAATAAAAAATAACTACGGAACACAAAAAATATTTTCAAGTCTACCTACATACCCTTGTAGGAACTTAAAAAAAATCTACAAAGCATTCTTTACATCAATAAAAGCTAATCATTATCATTGAAGATACATAAATTGCCCTGTGTAGACAATACCAATGTTAAAAAAAAATGATGGTACTGTCTATATAAGTTTACATATTCAGTGCTACAGCAATCAAGGTGTACACCAATCGTACTCTAGGATGACAGTATAGAGCAGGATAGGTGGAGCTATAAGTGTAAAGTTAGCCCTGAGGAGCTATAGTTGGTCAGAGAAGGTTTTGGGAGTTCTTTGTTTATCTTAATTAACAAATAAAAAAGTGGGGGCAACACAATGTCCCCACTTCCAAACTGAGTAGAATTCTAACTCTTTGAGGATAAAGGCTATTTCATATTTTTCTTTGGAATCTGGGTATTTTAGTTTTCAATAATAAGTAATATACACTTAAAAAGTGGCAAAATGGGGCAACTATGTGGCGCAGTGGATAGAGCACCGGCCCTGAAGTCAGGAGGACATGAGTTCAAATTCGGCTTCAGACAAAACACTTGATACTTACTAGCTGTGTGACCCTGGGCAAGTCACTTAACCCCAATTGCCTAAAAGCAAAAAGAAAAAAAAAGGGGCAAAAATATATTATCAGAGAAATGAATTGGTCATATTCACATGTATAATTTACTTTTCTAAATATGAATAGAAGACATATTATAATATAATAATTTACAAACTTACATAGTTCGCTAGACTAAAAGCTATATCAAAATGAAAAAAAGTGTATTTTTATATATAGTACGTAATATGTATGTACATATTCCATATTGCATATAATTAAATATTCCAGAAGTTAAAACTACATGAAGCTTAAACTTTGATTAGATTTTATTTTTGATGAGTTATTATGATGGTGCAAGCCAATTATAAATATTTATGAGAGATTACAAATGATTACATTTCCATATAAGGAAATTGAGAATAAAGGTAGCTCTAGGTCAGATCTTCCAGAACCAGCTGAAAGTGGATGAAACTGGTTGTTTGGTTAAAGAGGTTGAAAGTAGGACAAAGGTTAAGCTTCAATAAGAGTGTGCATGCACAGTGGGCTCATGAATACTAGCTTCTCCACCTCCAGGTGGTGTTAAGACATCATTTTTTAAACATGTGTCCTATGCAGAGGGAAAGGAAACATGCTAAGGGAAACATGTTGTAGACATTTCAGGAAATCTGTGATCTATGCTGACTTTTACCAATGAAAGTCAGCTAGGAGAGACACGTGGCCTGGAATAGGGATATAAGGTTTGCTCTGGTTCCTGTAGTGTGTGTGTGTGTGTGTGTGTGTGTGTGTGTGTGTGTGTGTGTGCTCATTTCAAGTTCCATACCTGCTTCCTGCAGAAATATATTAATGGTCTCAACTGCTTTTCTCATTCTGAGTCTATCTAACTTACTGGGTCTATTTGGGCATGAGAGGTTATTTCCAACATATCGATTACACATATTAAATATTTGCAATAGATGGTTTTGTTAATAATATTTCCATATTTACCTGTAGCATTTTTAATTTATTCTCAGTGGGTAACATTTCACAGTTATACCTTCCAATTTTTAAAGTTCCTTATAATATTTTATAAATAACACTGATTGATAATTTTTAAAAAAAGAGTGCATTTCTGAATGGGCTTTTCCTTTCTGAAATCTTTCTATTTTCCATGATAACTACTTACTGATAGTAATCTCCATGATAACTACTTACTGATAGTAATCTCCTTATGAAAAAAAAGAAAGAGCTAGTATAGCTAACTAGAGCATTGTGTGTTGGATTGTCTACTCTGAGTTGTCATATGTAGTACTTAATACTTAAATATTTGTTCATGTAAGTTAATTGTTATCTAATTCACAATAACCTACAAATAATACACTGCTTAATCTGTATGTCTGAGTTGACTAGAAAAATATCTAAAGAGGAAATGCTTTGATTTTTCATTTCAGGCTTATGTATTTATAATTATTTTTAAACCACATAAGGTACATTATTTAAAAATGTTCATTCACAAAAATCAGATTTGTTATTTCAACATTGTCATTTGGAATCTATAAGACAGAATGGCTCATTACTAGAAGGAAGAAGTTTAAGGTGGGCATATTAGTTCCCTGGGTAACCAAAAAAAATTTCACCATTCTTGGATCATAAGCATTTTCCTCTCAACAAAGTCAAAGGAATATTTTTATCTCATGAAAGCTGCAGGCAAGATGTTTTCAGCCTTTCTAAATACTGGGCCCCATTACTCATCTACATGGGATTAAATTACTCTACTCTTATAAAAAGACCATCAAATTCACAAAAGCAGCATAACCTAATTACAACACAAAGCATAAAACTAAAATGAATATTATAATGAACAAGATGTATTACTGCACATGGAAGGTATGATTAAACACAAAACAATCCAATTTGTGATGTAGGAACAATATGATAATAATGGAAAATGTAATGTTATAAGATGTTATCTAGTGAAAAGAATTTTGTACTTGAAATGAGGAAAAGTGAGTGTTCATCCTCATCCTGATGTTTACCCCCTCTAAGACCAAGGACATGTCACATACTTTCATAGGAGAGTTATGAAGGAAACACTTTTTAAATATGAAAGCACTATATTAAATAGATTGTTGTCATTCAAATCTGACCTCAGAAACTTACTAGCTGTGTGACCCTGGGCAAGTCACTTAACCTCTATTTGCCTCACTTTTCTCAACTGTAAAATCAGGGTAATAAATCTTCCAGGATTGTCCTGAGGATTAAATTAGATAATATATGTAAAGCTTATGGTACAATGCCTGGAAGAGAGTAGGAGCTATATAAATGTTTATTCTCTCCCTCCTTCCCTTCCCATAGGCCCCTTCTGAATACCAAAGTGATCCATGAAAAAGAAAGTTAATAGTCTTTGTTTTGTTAATAGGTTAGCCAAGACAAAACTGGAATCCATTGGAATTGAAATATTCTGATTCCCAATTTAAATATTAATTCTTTCAGAAGTCTTATTGTTGTTTGTTGCTTGCCCTGCCCCTTTCAGTCAGTCCCCTTTGCTGCCTCCATTTTTCATCTGGATAGCACTAAAGGCTGCAGAAAGAAAATGGTTGATATGTTCAAATTCTATTTGCTAAGTGAGAATGATTTCAAGTAATCCTACAATGCCTATAGCTGCTTAAAATGATGTCAACTACTAAGCAGCATTTCCTCATGAGGCATTTTACTGGATCTCTAGCTGTGTAGCACTCAGGCCAAATCTGCAGGACACTTCATTATTATTTGGACAATTCTTTTAGTACTCTGCCCTACATGTGACATAACATGTAATACTATCATGGACCACACAAGACACTTTGAAAAACAAAAGGCTTTTCTTGTTCTAATATCTAGTGAAATCCAATACCTTATCACAACAGTTTGGCCTGGAACATAACCAATCACAATTGCCCAAATACATATTGCTGCTAGAAATTTGTGATAGTGAGAAAAGGATATAAGGATTTACCTTGAAGGAAATACTTCTGGGTGGCTTACATTCAATTCTGGACGAATTTCTTGTCAATGCCACTCTAAAGATGAGTAAAGGTGGTTACCTGAATCTCACAAAAAGGATATCAATTCAACTTATTGCATAAGCCATAGTCCTTATTTTTTTTAAAGATGAAAGACATCTTTCTCATTATGGCATGAAAATATTATCATGTCATAGAAGCATTCCCCTATAAATCCATTAGTAAGCACATCATTAATGAAAAGCTAAAATTTCTTTGGGGAATTGACCAACACAAAACAGATATCCTGCTATACACATCATAAAATTTTATTAAGAAAGGCTGCAAAGAATCATTTTGAAAAACAAAAAGTCAAGGATATCAAAGGACATAATGAAAAAAAGTGCAAAGGAAGGAGAGTTAGCAGTACTAAATATTAAACTATATTATAAGGCAATAATTATCAAAACTATCTGGTACTAGATAAGAAAAGGAAAAGAAGATCAATGGAATAGAGTAGACCTACAATTAAAGCAGCCAATAAACATAATCTTATATTTGACACATGTAAACATTTAAGATTTTGGGATAAGGATTCATTATTTGGTAAAAATTGTTGAGAAAACTGGGAAGTGGTACCAAGCTAATGTCAAAATGGATACATGGCATAAACATAAAGAGAGAGATTACAAGAATATTAGAAGATAGAACATATACCAGGCTAAGGGATAGGCAAACCATTTATAAATAAACAAAATCAGGTAGAAAATGAATAATTATAGCTATAGTAAATTAAAAAGTTTTTGTACAAATAAGACAAATGTAGCCAAGATAAGGAAAGAAGAAAGTTAAGGGAATATTATAGACAGTTTATCATATAAAGATCTCATGTCAAAAACATGTAAATAACTTAATCAAATATGTAAGAATGAGTCATTCTTCAATTGATAGATGAATATAAACAGGCAGTTTTCTAATGAAGAAATAAAAACAATTGATGGTCATACAAAAAAACATTCTCTAAATCATTATTGATTAGAGAAATGCAAATTAAAACACCCTTCTTCATTTTGTTGTTGTTTATCCTTCATTTTTGAAGAGGAACATGACATCAAGAAGGTGATATCATGACATGCAAGTGAAAATTGGATTTAGGTGAGGGAGGGCTGTGCAAAATCAAAAAGTTACTTTCTCCTCCAGAGCCAACTGGGTCCAATGGCAAGATGTAGCTCAGGAAGACCAGAGATGGCTAACCCTGGATGCGGTGGGAAACCTTGACTTTTTTAAGCTAAAGTCTTTCCTCCATCTCTGTTTGACTGAGGCAACATCCATTCAGTGATTACGGCTAGGTAAGAAATGAGGCAAAGAATGGCCTTTTTTACTTAGTAAAAAAAAATTCTGGGTTTCTGGCCAAAATAGAAACAATTGCTATTTACATTCACTCTGAGCCATTGTTGGCTAATCAACGAAAGCCAGAGGGATTTGGATTTAAGGTGTGGTCTTTAAGAAAGAAATCCCCAGATACCTACTAGATTGAGTAAATGATTGGAAGGGAAAGTGGAAAATGTTGGAGGGGATGTGAAAAAATAGGAACAATTGTTCCTATTGTTCATTGTTGATGGAATTGCAAATTGATCCAACCACTTTAGAGAGCAATCTGGAATTATTCTAAAAGAGTTATTGAGCTACCTATACCATTTGGACCATCAATACCACTACTGGGTCTGTTTGAAAAGATGATTAGGAAAAAAGGGGAAAGAATCTATATTTTCTATTCAGTATTTTATTTTTACACAGTTACATGCAAAAATAATTTTTAACAATCATTTTTAAAACTTTGAATTCCAAATACTTTTCCTTCCTCTTTCCCCATCCCCATCCCCTTATTGAGAAGTTGAGCAATTAGATAATCAGTTACATATGTATAGTTATGCAAAACATATCCATAATACTCTTATTGTGAGAAAAAGCATAGACCAAAAAAAAAACTCAAGAAAAATAAAGGAAAAAAAAAAAGAATGTTTCAATATATGTATTTAGACACTACCAGTTATTTCACTGGGGATGGATGGCATTTTTCATGATAAGTCCCTCAGCATTGTCTTGGTTCCTTGTATTGCTGAAAATAGTTAAGCCATTCACAGCTGATCATCTCAAAATACTGCTGTTACTTTGTACACAGTACATGTCATTTTGAATCAGTCCATGCAAGTCTTTCTGGGTTTTTTTCTGAGAGCATTCTGCTCATCATTTCTTATAGTACAATAGTGTTCCATCATAATCACCTACTACAACCTGTACAGTCATCCCCCAGTTGATGAGCTTCCCCTCAATTTCTAATGCATTGCCCACAGAAAAGAGATATTGTAAATATTTTTGTACATATAAGTCATTTTCCTTTTTTTATCTCTTTTGGGATACAGACCTAGTACTGATACTGCTAGGTCAAAGGGTATGCATGGTTTTATACCCTTTTGGACATAGTTCCAGATTGCTCTAGAGAATGCTTGAATCAGTTCACAACTCCACCAATAACTCATTAATGTCTCATTTTCCCCACATCCCCTCCAACACTTGTCATTTACCTTTTCTGTCTTATTAGTCAATTTAATAAGTATGAGGTAGTACCTCAAAATTGTTTTAATTTGCTTTTTTTTCCAATCAATAGTGAAAGTATTTTTTTTTCATATGGCTACAGATAGTGTGATTACTTCATCTGAAAAGTGATCAAATATTTTGATCATTTATCAAATGAGGAATGGCTCTTACTTTCACAAATTTGACTCAGTTCTCTATAGGTTTGAAAAATGAGGCTTTCATCAGAGAATTTTGCCCCAATTTTTTTACAGCCACTATTATTAACTATATTTCCTTCCATCCTATCCTCTCCACTTATTCTAATCTCTCTTGCCTTTCACCTGTGCCTCCTCAAAAGTATTTTGCTTCTGACTTCAATTTTCCCCAAACTGCCTTCTATCATCCCAACTTCTCTTACTCCCTTCCCCTTCAACTACCTTGTAGGGTAAGACAGATTTCCATATCTAATTGAATGTGTATGTTGTTCTCTTTATGAACCAATTCTGATAAGAGTAAGGTTCACTCCACTTTACCTCCCCTCTTTTTCCTCTCCACTTAAATGTTGTTTTTTTTTTTCCGCCTCCTTTATGTAAGATAATTTATCCCTCTCTACCTCTCTGTTTCTCTTTCTCCCAGTTCATTCCTCTTTCAAACTTTAATTTTATTTTTGAGAAATCATTACTTCATATTCAGCTCACACCTGTACCCTCTCTATTTATACTCCTTTTTAATAACATTTTTATTTTATACCCTAATAATGAGAAAGGTCTTATGAGTTACAAATATCATCTTCTCTTGCAGAAATGTAAACACAATGTAATGTGTAAAGGGATTTTATTAAGTCCCTTATGATTTACCTTTTCTGTTTTCTTTTTGATGCTTTTCTTGAGTCTTGTATTGGAAAGTCAAATTTTCTATTCAGTGCTGGTCTTTTCATCAAGAATGCTTGAAAGTCCTCTATCACATTGAAGGTCAATTTTTTCCGCTGAAGGATTATAATCAGTTTTACTGATTAAATGATCCTTGGTTATAATCCTAGCTCTTTTGTCTTCTGGAATATTTTGTTCCAAGCTTTCTAATCCTTTAATGTAGAAGCAGCTAAATCTAAATCCTGACTGTGGTTCCATGATACTTGAATTGTTTCTTTCTATCTACTTGTGGTATTTTCTTGATGTGGGAACTTTGGAATTTGGCTATACTATTCCTGGGACTATTCATTATGGGATATCTTTCAGGAAACAATTGATGAATTCTTTTTATTTCTATTTTACTCTCTGCCTCTAGAATATCAGGGAAATTTTTCTTGATAATTTCTTTTTTTAACTATTACCTTTCTTTTTTTTAATTATTTTTAGTTTTCAATAATCACTTCCATAAGCTTTAGAGTTTTAAAATTTTCTCCTCCTCTCTTCCCACCTCCCTCCTCAAGATGGTGTGCAATCTGACATAGATTATACATATACATTCCCATTAAACATATTTTCACATTAGTTGTGTTGTAAATAATAATTAGAACAAATGGGAAGAATCACAAGAAAGAGAAAACAAAACAAAACAGAAGGAAAAAAAAAAGAGCAAGTACTGTGCTATGATCTGCATGCAAACACCACAGTTCTTTCTCTGGATGTGGCTAGCATTTTCCATCATAAGACTTTTGGAGATGTCTTAGATCCTTGCATTGCTGAGAAGGGCTAATTCTGTCAATGTTAGTCATTGTACAACATGGTTGTTACTATGTACAACATTCTCCTGGTTCTACTCACTGCACTCAGCATTAGTCCATACAAGTCTTTCCAGGTTTTTCTGAAGTCTACCTGCTCATCATTTTTTATAGCACAATAGTATTCCATTACATTCATATACCACAATTTGTTCAGCCATTTCCCAATGGATGGGGATCCCCTCAATTTCCAAATTTTTGCCACCACAGAAAGAGCTGCTATAAATATTTTTGTACATGTGGGTCCTGTTCCTGTTTTTATGATCTCTTTGAGATACAGACCTAGAAGTGATATTGCTGGGTCAGAGGGTATGCACAGTTTTATAGCCCTTTGGACATAGTTCCAAATTGCTCTCCAAAATGGTTAGATCATTTCACAACTCCATCACCAATGCCTTAGTGTTCTAATTTTCCCACATATCCAAAATTTATCATTTTCCTGTTTTGTCATGTTGCTCAATCTGATATGTGTGATGTCCTTGATAATTTCTTGAAGGATGTCTAGGCTCCTTTTTTGATCTTGACTTTCAGGTAGTACAATTATTTTAACATTATCTCTCCTGGCTCTTTTTTTCCAGGTTTGTTGTTTTTCTAATGAAATATTTCACATTGTCTTCTATTTTTTTTCACTCTTTTGGTTTTGTTTTATTTCTTGATTTTTCATAAAGTCATTAGCTTCCATTTGATCCATTCTAATTTTTATATTCTTCAGTGAACTTTGGGGTCTCTTTTTCAATTTGGCCAAATATGCTTTTTAAGACATTCTTCTCCTCATTGGCTTTTTGTAACTCTTTTACCATTTGGCCTAGTTTGTTTTTTTATAGTGTTATTTTCTTCACTATTTTTTTTTTGTGTATGTGTGTTTCCTTTACCAACCCTTGACTTGTTTTTCATGATTTTCTTGCATCACTCTCATTTTTCTTCCCAATTTTTTCTTTACTTTTTTTACTTGATTTTCAAAATCTTTTTTGAGCTATTTCAAGGCCTGAGACCAATTCATATTTTTCTTGGATGCTTTGGAAGAAGGACCTTTAACTTTTTCATCTTCTTCTGAATGTGTGTTTTGATCTTCCTAGTCATCATAGTAACTTTCTATTGTCAGAGATTTTTCCCATTGTTTACTTATTTTCCCAGCATATTATTTGGCTTTTTACTGTTTGTTAAAGTAGTGCTCTGTTTCCAGGGTGGAGGGTGTTCTGTACCAAGCTTTGTGAGTTTTGTGGGATGGTTTTCAGAGATACTTCTAGGTATGTTTAGTTCTTTCAAGATGGTATGATCTAAGGAGAGGTGTTTTCTGTTCTCTTGGTCTTTGCTCCAATATATGAGTGACCACAAGTACTTTTTTCTACCCTGAAACTGTGAGTAAAGTCCCCCCTCCCCACTGTGGTCACAAACTCTGCTATGCTAGTGCTCCTCCTTGCCCTAAGACGGCCACCCAGGACTGCCACCTGGATCCAAGTATGGGCAAAGCTCAGTAGTCAAAAGATCCCTGTAATCTCCTTCTGTATAGCTTTTCTACCCCCTTACTATCTGCAGGCTCAGAGCTCCAAAAGCAACTGCTGCTGCTGCCACTGCTGATTCAGTCACTCCTAAGGCCTACTCCGGGTTTTTGGTGGCCTTGTTTATTCTGGCACAGCCTGCACTGAACTGTGCTCCTTTCTCATGCAGGTATGACAGATCTTTCATGTCTACTGTTTAAGTTGTCTTTGGTATCTGTGCCCTGAGAGGTCTGGAAAATGCCACTGCTGCCAGTCATTCAGTCACATTGAGGCCTGTCCCAGGTTTGCTGGGGCTGGGTCTATGCTTGCACGGCCTATGCTGGATTGCACTGCTCTTTCACCCTGGTACAACACACTTTTCTACCTACGTTCTAAGTTGTCTTGATATGGGAACTCTTTTCACTCCATCTTTTTGTGGTTTCTGCTGCTCTATAATTTGTTTAGAGTCAAGGTATTTGGAGGGGTTTAGGGGAGGGCTCAAGTGAGTCCCTGCATTTACTCCACCATCTGGGCTCTGCCTCTGAACCTATATGTTCTAAAATGCAACTCTCTTTGAGGTAGCAAAAAACTGGAATTTACAAGGATGCCCATCAATTGAGAAATGGTTGAAAAAGTTGTGATATATGATTGTAATGGAATACTACTGTGCTATAAGAAATGATGAGCTCAATGATCTTAGAAAGACATAGAAAGACAAATTAATAATGAAGAGTGAAATGAGCAGAACCAAGAAAACCCTTTTACTTTAACAACAATATTGTTTTAAGAATGACTGATTGAATAATTCACTTTGACTAATATAAATAGCCACATTAACTATAAAGGACAGATTAAGAAAAATGCTATCTGTAGCTGAGAAATAAAAGCATGTATAGAATGATTTTACACACACACACAAATTTAAGTATGTACATGTATACATACACATACATATATGTACATGTATACATATGTATATGTACATATACATATACATACATATATACACATATATATACATATATGTGTGTGTGTATCCATCCACCTGTCTATCTATCTATCTATCTATCTATCTATCTATCTATCTATCTATCTACCTATATGTCTGTCTGTCTATACCTAATTATGTGTGTGTGTAATTGCTTCAGTGATATCTCCAATTCTAAATGGTGAATTTAAAAAGGAAGAAATCAAAATAACACTATCCCAATCAGCATGGAGATTGTATGTTTGTGACCATGGGAGCTCAAATACCATCCCAGTTACCTATATAGCAATTTCCCCTAAACCATTTGTTCTTTATTGACATTCCATTCTAGCTTAGTTTTTTTTTCTTTTTTTTTCCCCTCAATGTCCTATTTGCTACATCCTCAGAAGTTTAGGTTCTGTTTTTCAACACTTCCATTTTCTTCACAGGGTTATGAGAAAATTCCAAAAACTAATGTCATAAAGTCCATCACCATCTTAGCTTTTATACTTTGTCACTTTCAAGGATCCAAAAAGTTTCAAATGGTAGAGAAAGTCTCAAATAAAGGTTCATCCTCTTCTCCCTTGTCCCTGCACATATTTTCCTCTGATTCCTTGGAAGGATCTATTACCTCATAATTCTCGCTTTTTTTTTCCCCAAGCAAGTTTGCTTCCTATTCCTTATTTTGGTTTCATACAACCAGGCTTAATTTGTAATGTCACATCAGTTGATTCATGTTCCCCAGATCTAAAATACTGTGCCATGCTCAATACTTCTTCATCCCCTGTGAATGGGAGCTTCAGTAGGTATTATGTTTCATTAGCCTCTTCCCTCTATTGATTCCAACAACATGGAAGTACCATTTCACTTCTCTACACATAACCAAGTATTAGAAAGGAACTCATGACAGTTTCTCAGTGATAAACATCAATCCCCTACCCAACCAAAAACAACTCAACCTTTTCCCCAAAAATGTTTCTGAGGATTCAGAACTCATGAAGGAGTATCTTAAGGCTGACTATAGGTCAGAACACTACTATATGTTTCACCTACAAAAAAAAAATGGGTAAATTGTATCAATCTCTAAAAGGAAGATAACTGCTACTATGAAAGAGATAAAAAGAGTAGAAAAGGAAGTCTCTCTACCTGTGCCATCACAGATAACTTGCCAGGGGTAACCTGAAGATAACTAGAACAGGCTGATGGAGCTAATGGTTAAGTTTTCAATATAAACATTTACACATATAAAATCAGCAATTGTTACATATTACTATTTGATCTATTGTTTTGTTGCCGCCTCAAGAGAGGTATAAATATTTTTGTACATTTTCAGATTGTGTTTAGCTTAGGACTAATCTTTCCCTTAATCTATCCTCCCTCTATTTTCATTTCTCCCTTTTTTAATTAATTTTTTTAATGTTTTCCTTAACTACTTTTTTGAATTTCAGAGTTTCTATGTATCCCTGATCTTTACATCAGGAATGCTTGGACATTCTCCATTTCATTAAAGGACTATTTTCCTCCCGAAAGATTAATATTCAATTTTGCTGGATAAGTTCTTCTTGACAGCAACTCTATATCTTCTGCCTCTAGAATATCATATTCTAAGCCCTCTGATCCTTGATGGTGGTAAATGATAAATCATGTTTGATCTTGACTATAGCTCTCCTCAGTACACAAATTCTTTCTTTTTGGCTTCTTGAATCTTTTTTTTTTTCTCTTGGACCTGGAAGCTTTGAATTTTGTCTGTGGTATTCCTGAAAGTTTTTTTTTTGTTTTTGGAGGGGACAGATTCTTTTGGGAGGTGACTGGTAGGTTCTTTTTATTTCCACTTTGCCATTTGGTTCTGAGACCTAGACAGTTTCCTTCTAAGATTCCTTGCAATATGATGTCTAGGAGAGAGAGAGAGAGAGAGAAAGAGAGAGAGAGAGAGAGAGAGACAGACAGACAGACAGACATAGACACAGACACAGAGACACAGACACAAACAGAGTTTCTATAGCTCACATAGCATACTAAGTCTATAACCTTTACTAGCTCAGTCATGAATTTTCTTTGTTATAACCTCTTAATAAAAGGAACATACAATGGTTAATCATGAATTACTACATCATTTCAACAAAGTAAGCACCTGCCCCTCCCTGGAGGCCAATGTGTATGGCCATTTACTTGAAACTGGAATGGAACATATGTTCTGTAGACATCCCCACCTCCTTAAACTTACAAGAACCCTATGATAATATAGCCAAAACAATTATAATTATCACCATTTTATGGATGATGAAACTGAGTCATATAGGTAAAGTTATTTGAATATGGTCACAAATATAGTATTTAAGACAGGTTTCAAACCTAGGGTTCCTGACTCAAAGCCCAATTCTTTTTCCATCTCATGAAATCACCATTGTTTCAAGGAATGGGTAACATACAAGATAATCTCTACATAATACACATACATCAACACATACACAAAGTAGTTCAGTAAACTGAATAAAAAAAAACAAATCAAAATTCTAATTATGTCACGCATAGAGATACAGACTGGACCTATAATTTTATTAGTATGGGGCATGGATAAGGAAACTTTTCAAGTTAGAAGACTGCATTAATATTTAGCTATAATCAAATAAGGCTTCATTCAAGAAACTTTAGATATACTTAAAAATGAACACTATTTTGTAAAACTTTCCTATATACTTAATAATTTCAAACCATGAAAACTATTTGTTAATTTTAAAGTTAACTAATGTTTTAGTGACTTTGTTGTGTTTGCCTTTTGCTGGAAAGCATTTGAAAGCAGTTTCACATGATCATCTAGATGGGTATCAGTCATTTGTGACCTTAAGGGCATCTTGATTTGGGTTAGGTAAAAGAATGTAGATTCTCAGCAATAAGTGGTTGAAAAACAATTAAGGATTTTTCAGGCATGTTTCCAAAGGCATGGGTATTCTACTGCATTTTTCATATTTCAACTGGATCTTTATTAGCATCAAATAATGACTTTAAAATGTCATCTACTGAGAGTTCAATCAATTCCATCTGCAGTTATTTCAGTGCGTTGGTGATATCAACTAGGTGAGGTTCAAATACTAACTTGAGTGTGATGGCATGATTCTCAAACTCAGCAAACCTTTCATTGTATTCTCCAATTAATAGGTCTTTCTTTAATAGTTGTGTATTCTTCAAATTATTCTCATATATCATCCTGCTCATTGATGACCTTTGCTAACTGGGGAAAATGTTCATCTGCAGTTTTCTTTTAAAGAAATGTTTTGAAAAAGATAGCCTTTTCTCAAAATGCTTGGATTTTTTTTTGCCACATGTCATATATAGACTTAGTTTTTCCTTGCAAAGAAATATTCAAGTCATTTTGATTGGACACAATATGACACAGAAATGCAGCATTCCTATAGAAATTTTCTTTCAGTAATTCACATTGCTGATTTTGTTCTTCATAAAATTTAATTATCTGTTCTCTCAGAGATACAATTTGGCTAATACCTGTCTGCCAATGCATTTTAGAATGATAAAGCAAATGTACGCTGAATATTTCAGTGTTCAACTTTAGAATGTTACAAAACTGATACTGTGTTGCATTTGCATGAGTACAGTTAACAATACTTATAACTTGTTGCAGTGTGTCACTTAAAAGAGTAGCTTTAGCACAGAGATTGTGTTGATACAAGATAAAATGAAAAACAAAATTAGAACATCTGAATCTGTTAATACATTTTTTAAATCTGTGCAATATACTCTTCATGTTTTCCTGGTATAGAAGGTGTATCATCTGTACATGCACTCACTAAATTTACCAAATTAGGTCCAATTTCATGATATTTATCTTGAAATTTGTTGAAGATATCTATTCCCTGTGTTCTGTTCAAAAGAGTGCCCTAAGTGAGTAACTCTTCATAGGAAAGAAATGTTATGTCCTGACTGAAGTATAAAATCTGCTCAAGTCAGTAGTATGAGCTGATCCATATGAAGTGATTGAATAATACATATTTTCCTTTTGAAGTATTGCTTGAAGTTGTTCTATTAAGTTGAAGGCCAATTCATGCTGCCAATCAGTTTTGGTCCTCCTTGAAAGAAGCACTTATTTGTACTTTGAAATGTTACTGTAGTCTAGCCATCCTACAGTTTCAGCAATGCATTCTTTTACAATTTCTACATCACTGAATAGCTTCCCTTTTTCCTGAATACATAAGCTATTTCATAGATTGTTTCAGTGGTGTTATTTCCATGTCTTATTGCACCTTGAAAGAATTGCTTTGCTTTTGCTTTTCATCTTTTAATTTCTGCAATACAACTTTTCATGCATCTTCCTCTAATTTAAAATATTTGTGATCTTTATGAGTGTTATAATGCTGATGAGCATTGAATTTCTTTGATGTTGCTATTGCAGTATCACAAAGCAAGCAAATCATCTTATCTTTAGCAGAAACAAAATAATATTGCAATTTTCAATTCTCATCAAAATAATTTGCTTTCTTCCTTCACCGCCAGAAACTACAGGAAAATTATCAGCAGGAAGCATAGACTCATTGGTTGATGCTGACTATGCAGTCAAATATTTGAGATTGTGCAACATATTACTGCAGATTAAAAAAAAAATAACATGACTGGATACCTAGAAAGAAAAAATCAAGTGGCTGTGGTTTCACATCAAATGTTCATTCTGTATAAATAAGTGATCAACAAATAATGAGCAACTACGTGGTGTAATTCATAGACTACTAGGCATGGAATAAGGAAGACTCATCTTCTTGATTTTAAATCTGGCCTCAGACACCTACTAGCATGTCACTTAACCTTGTTTACCTCAGTTTCCTCATATGTAAAATTAACTGGAAAAGGAAATTGCAAACTACTCCAGTACATTTGCCAAAAAAATCTCAAGGGGTGGGGGGCACAAAGATTCAAACATGACTGAAAAATGACTAAACAAGGACAATAAATCATTGTGCTACACCTTCCCAAATATTATTTGCAATTATAAGCTTCAAAATACTCTTGCTAATTCAAATGTTTTGGAAATACTGATATAATTCTGATTCATAAGAATTTAAGAAGTTTTAAAATATGTTGACATACCAAATACTTAAAATATTCAAACTCTGGTGAAAGAAATGCTTTTAAAACATAGAAACCATGTAGAAGAATTTAACATTCTGTGGAAACAGGACAAGGTGTATGTTATTCTTATCTGGTTGGCTACTGGAATTGTCCTGAAGAAATGTGTAGTTAATAGAAGATTAGAGTGTGTAGCCCAATACGGTCAGTCAATTACAATGGCCAACTATGCAATAGTCTTGTGAGAAATGAATATTGCTCCTTTATATTTAATAACTAATTGTTTCATTAGTATCAAGGTTTTTTCCCTTTTCTACTTCCTCATCCAGAATCCCAAAGGTAGATTTCTCTATGCTAAGATCTAATCAGATGGTAAAAGAAATTCTAAGTTTTGGCTAATGGGTGTATTCTTGCTCATTGTGTTTGCTCAGACAGGCCCGGGAAAATGTCGAATCTTCCTACTATCAGGACAGGTGATATGGAAATTGATAATCTCTTTGACCAAGATTTGTGTGACGTAAGTCAAGTACCCCAAGACAGCCCACCTCCCATTGTGTTAACCAATCCAAGTTGATTACCACCTCTCAGGAACACCTCCTTTTTGAAGGGACTGTGATCTCACTGCCATTAGGGATCTTTGGTATTAAAGAGACAGCCAAATGATCATCCTTTTATTAATAACCTGCTAGCCTTATTAATAAAATGATTAAATTACTCAGAAAATATGTTTGTCAAACCTTTTAAAATGTCAGTCCAAAATGTAATAAGTATAAAGGAAAAAAAATAAGTGTGTGTGCCTGTATATATATATATATATATATATATATATATAGCTTACTGTATATATGTATGTGTGTGTGTATAGTAAGCTAGTGACTTGTCCTAGAATGAAATCATCTGAATTCTACCAGAAGATGAAAAGTTAAAGATAATAATTTTGAAAACAACAATAGCATCTGATTTTAATCCAGCTCTTTAAAAATTAAAAGTGCTTTACATATATTATCTCATTTGATTAGTAAAATATAACAAACTAGGAAGTATGAAATAGTGGAAAAACAATTGATTCTCAGTCAGATAAGCTGGGTTCAAATTGCACTTCATATGGTTATTACATGAGACTATGGGCAAACCACTTCATTTCTCTAGAACTCAGTTTCCTTACCTCTAAAATGAGGATATTGGTCTAAATAGATACTGATGTGGGACAGTAATGAGAGCACTGGGCCTGGAGTAAGGAAGACCTAAGATCAAACCAGGCCTCTGACAACTACTAGCTATGTGACAGTGGGGGAGTCATATAACCTCTTTTTACTTCAATTTCCTAAATTGTAAAATGGAAATACTAAGATCCCTTACCTCACAAGGTTGTTGAGAACAAATGAGAGTATATTTGCAAAGCCCTTAGAACAGTGTCCAGCACATGATGGATGTTACACAAATGTTTATTCTCTTTGTGTACCCCTTTCCTTTTAAATACTAGGTTGATGATCCTATGAAGTGTTTTATCTAGATAAATTTAATAGTTTCATGTGTAAGAAAAATGAGACACAGGGCACCTTGATAGTGAGTGCTAAATGTGTGACAGAATACAGGTAGGTCTTCTAATTTCTAATTTCAACATTCTTTTACTGTAATATTATAAAGTTATCTATTTTTTGAGTCCCAAAATCTCAAGCCTTTTTATAAACAGGGTTTTATTATTCTAAATATTGTATTTGTGGTACACTTAGCTAGTAAATTATCATTCTGCTTATTTTATAGTGTGCTGAATGAATTCTACTATAGAAATGGGATTTTGTCAGTCAGATAGCAAAACAGTGATAGATGTATTATAACAACCTGGGCAGGTTAAGTTTCTGGTAGATCTTAATGAATACAAGTGTCAAGCATCAAACTTTTCACTTTGTTTTAATTTGTGGTTCCTACTTCCTTGCATGTAGAGAATTCACATCATCATTAAATTGCTTGTCAACACAATTAAGTCTTGTTGAAAGAATTTATTAAAATGTGATTTTAGTTTGTTGGAAATAAATTGATGTTGCAAATCCTTAGGCAACTTGACAATGATTACAGAAAGTCTGTCCTAGTTTCATTTTAGCTTCATCACTGACACAGATAACATGGAAAATAATGATGATTACAGTTCTTCATTAATTAAGTTCTTCATTAATTAATTTACCATATTTTCAATTTCTTTATTTTATTTAGTTATTGGTGAGGCAATTAGGGTTAAGTGACTTGCCCAGGATCACACAGCTAGTGTCAAGTGTCTGAGACTGCATTTGAACTCAGGTCTTCCTGACTTCAGGGCTGGTGTTCTGTCCACTGCACCATCTAGCTGCCCCTCTTGACTTTGTTTTAACACAACTCTAATTAGCTACAAAATCAGTCAGGAATTGATAGTATTGAACTTGTAATTGAAACCATTCTTTATGAATTGTCATAAAAATAATGCTAAAATATACATATGGATAGGATAAAAAGCAGAAGAAATTTTAATGATTTACCTTAAAGGTCAAACAGGCATAATTTTTGCATATGATCTGCTAAATATAGATGTCAAAACAGCTTAATATTACATTATGAACTTTACTTATGATATTTATCAATGACAAAATAATACTGTTTATTTTACAAAGAAAAGTGATATATTTATAGATTACAAATTTCCCCAATTGGTCCTATTTATATTATAATGTTTTATTGAAGTTTGATTTCTGCCCCCCCCCACCTTATGCTGCTAAACACCCTTAGAGAAGTCCAAAGCCAACAAATAATAATGAGTGGTTTCTATAGTAGTCCAAACTGAATAAACATAGCAACTGAAAAATTGAAAGTCCCCATTCAGTAACATGAAGATATATAACACTCCATTGAATTAGCATATATAGTAAGCAGCCATGGAAGCACTTACTTACCAATCAAGGAAGAATTGACTGCAGAGCAAGAGTTCCACAAGTGAAGGGGTAAAATCTTCTAAGACATTGTCTGTGGTATGGAATGTGTAATAACATGTGTGATGAGAAGATGGTCAAGGAGGACAGTGAAAAATGGTTGGAACCAGATGAAACAGAGTGGGCCATGAGAGATAATCACCAATCAGAGAGGTACATACCAATATTCTCCTGTTAAGACTAAATGACTAGGAATAACAGACTACCTTGAGCTTAGGAGAATTAAACTGCAAATAAAACAACAATATAATGAAAAGGTACATAACTGATGTGAATTAAATGCCAGGCATCTAATTTGCATCAACTATGTATTTTTTGTGTAAAATATTAATAAGGTCAGAATAAGAAAGGAAGAAGACACAAGGAAATATTCCTCGTGGAATGTTTAAAATAACTACTGAAAGCCTTAATTCCTAAAAGATTGATTTTCTTTATGCATATTAAAGTCCAGGAATATATGTAGATAAGAGACTCAATAACTATTAAAAGAATAAATGGAAAGTCCTAACAATGTTGTATAAATCTACAAGTATGTGTATGAAACCAGGGGATGGAATTACCCAATACAATAAAATTGAACAGATTGTCATCTGCGTTTGGGGAGGAAGTACTTACATTGATTAAATCACAGGTTCACCAAAGTAAAATATTAAAAGGAAAACATTTCCATTCATGAAGTTGATAATGGAGATGAAAAACATATATTACTGTATTATGCTCTGCTTTTTGATGTACCATCTATAGCACTTATTCAAAGAAAACAGTATAGTTAAGTCACAAAACTTATAAATGAACATGGGAAAGCAGGAGAAAATGAAGACCCAGGATATTCCAGAAATCACTTAGGTACCAATCTCAAATGGGAAAACAGACCAGGAAGAGACAATCAGTATCCCAACAATAAAATAAGTAACTGTTAAACCTGAACTTTCCCCAGGACTATAAGCAATACTGAAGAATCTTATAAAGCCCTGCATGAGGCTTCCTTCCCAAATGACTACCTGAATGAGAGGCAGTTTGGCTGGGTAGCCCACCTCACTCACACTCCAACAAAACTTTGAAGTTTGTACCAGAAAGTATAATGATAAAAAGATACAATGAAAAACTACAGTTAGTGATATCTTCTATCAGAAAACTACACAAGTCAGCCAAAAAGTCTAAGAAAAATAGAAAAGACAGATTGTCTAACAAATTGATTACCAGTGTCACCAGAAGCAGGAAAATTTTAGTCTGCAAGGCTCTGTCTCAAGGCAGCAAGAGTGAGAGGTCCCCCAAGGTAGAGAACTGAGAGGTTCAAAAGCATAGTGGCATATAGTGACCAGCAGGTCACTCTCCCAATATTTTGTCTGGAGGTGTCAGAGAAGACCCAGACACTCCAGTGCTCTTGATTTCAAAAATGTGAGAGAGAAGACGGGGATGTGGGAGGCATTATTGGAATGGGAGGTCAGTGTAAGAACACAGGATAAGAAAGAGCATTGATTATCCTAATCAAAAGTTTAGAAGGGTCAGACCCTGGCCTGGACACAATGACCTAATCCAGAAGCTGGAGCAGGAAAAAGAGTAAATGAAAAACAACAAGAACAATGAGTATCAGAATTACTGAAATTATAATTCTGTGAAAACTTCAGGCAGATAATGAAAGGAAAAAAGTATCACAACACAGGAATGTTTAGAATAAAAGAAAAAAAGAGATCAAAATAAAATAAAACACATGAAAAAAAAAATAATCAGAAGTATAAGTAACTTAGAACAAGTAAAAAACCTTACCTAAGAAAAGGATTTCCTAAACAGATTACACAAAAATCAATGAATCCCTGAGACAGAAATAAATATTAGAACAAAATCAAAATGTTGAAAAATGAAATAAAATATTTGATATAATTGCAAAAATAGATGATCTCCAAAACATATCAGTGAAAGATAATTTCAAAATCTTTCAATTCAAAATGCTCTATTAGGATGGATACAGGATGGCAGAAAAGAGGCAGCAACCTAAACTCTCCCAACATTCACCTCCCAACAACTTTAAAATAATGCCTAAAATCAAGCCTTGGAGCAGCAGAGCCAAAAATGGTTGGTTTGTGACATTTTTTCCAGCCTAAGACAACTTGGAACATCAGCAGAAGAGGTCTGTGACAGGAAGGGGGTCCAATCCATAGCAAACACTGAGACATTACTACAGAAGCAAAAACACTAGCAGCTTCATTAGCTCAGCCCAAAGAGGGTAAGGAATTAAAACAACTGTTCAGGAAGAGATTTTAAGGGACTCTTTGCTAGCATTGGTAGCAGCTGGCAACAACAGACAACCCTATTGCCTGTGAAATTCTGGGTCATAGTTCCAGAGGAGTACTTGTGGTGAAGGGGTTCTGGTCACAGTACCAAGGCATAACAGGAGCAATAGGGCTTGTCCCTACAGGAGAATAATGGGCCAACCAACAATTTTAGGACCAAGAGGATTACTAAATGGTTGTTTCTTTAAGAGAACAGGGACCCTTCCTGGGTAAAGATCAGATTATAGACCAGGAGAACTATCACCACACCTCTCCCTTGATCACATCACCTTGGAAGCACCAAAAACTTTCAGACCCCCAAACTAGGTCTGAAAACTGCAGCATGAAAAAGCATGAAGCTTGGTGCAATGCCTCCCTATCTTCAGGTAAGCAGAGCCCGACTTGAGCATAGCATTCAAAGAATTAGTCTGGGAAAATGAGCAAACAAATAAAGAGAATGACCATTAAAAACTGTCATGATAGGCCAAGATGGTGGAGTAAAAGCAGTGACTTGCTTAAGCTTTCCGCCAAACCACTCCAAATACCTGTAAAAAATGACTCTAAATGGATTCTAGAGCAGCAGAATCCACAAAAAGACAAAGTGAAACAAATTTCTAGCCCAAGACAACCTGATAGTTGATAGGAATGGTCTGTTGTGGCTGACTGGGAGATGGGCACAGTTCAGAATGGGCAGAGAGGGCAAAGACCAGGCCCCAGCAAACCCAGAGTCCTCAGGAGGCTGAATCATGAACAGTTGTACTTCTCAAAGCACAAATGCCACAGACAACTTAGAAGGTCAGTGGGAAAGGTCTGTTGAACCTGGGTGAAAGAGCAGCACAGTTCAGTAGTGGCACTACGTCAGGCCAGAGCATCAGCTACAGTAGTAGTGGCTGCTTTGGAGCTCTCAGCCCAGAGATGGTGGGGTGATCCAGGGGCTGATCAGAGGCAGATTGCAGGAGGGATCTCTTTGCTGGCACTAAGGAAGGATCCTCTTGCTTTACCAGTGCTTGGATCTGGATCCTGCATGGCAGTTCCAGGGTGATGAGTGCTGGCAAGGTGCACTGGTGAGGTGGAGCTTGAGGCCATGGTGGAGTGGGAATCCTCCTCAGAGTTCCAAGGCAGAAAATAGTGCTTATGATCTCACATAGACCAGAGCACAGGCCAGGAAAGGAGTAAACACCTCTCCTTTGTTCATACCACTTTGGAAGAACTGAAAATTTATAGGTCCCTAGAAATATTTCTGAAAACACATGCACAAAACCCCTAAAACTTGGGACAGTATGCCCTCCACACTGGAAGCAGAGCCCTACTTTAACAAAGACTTAAAAATTAAAGTAATTGGCTAGAAACATGAACAACCAGGGGCAAGGAGAGAGGGGGGTGATTCATACTACAGAATCTTACTTTGGTGATAAAGAAGATCAAAACATACAACCAGAAGAAGACAACAAATTCAAAGTTCCTACACCCAAAGCCTCCAAGAAAAACATGAATTAGTCGCAAGCCATGGAAGAGCTCAAAAAGGAATTTGAAAAGCAAGTAATTGCCCAATTAATAAATGATGAAAAGATATGAATAGGAAGTTTTCAGATGAAGATATTCAAACTATCTATAGTCATATGAAAAAATGCTCTAAATCACTATTGATTAGAGAAATGCAATCAAATGAATCTCTCTGGATTTGGCTTAAGGAGAGAATAACATACACAATGAATTGGATATGGAAATCTATCTTACTCGACAGGAAAATGGAGGGGGAGAAGTTGATAAAAGAGGGGGGATAATAGAAGGGAGAGTAGATTGGAGAAGTAGATAGTCAGGAGCAAGCACTCTTGAGGAGGGACAGTGTGAAAGGAAAGAAAGACAGGATAGGATAGGATGAAGGAAAATATAGTTAGTCTTTGACAACGTGACTACTATGGAAGTGTTTAGCACGACTACACATGTATAACCTAAATCAAATTGTTTGCCTTTTTAATGAATAGGGTGGGGAGACAGGAAGGGGGAGAATTTGGAACTCAAAATTTTAAAAACGAATGTTAAAAATTGCAACTAGGAAATAAGAAATACAGGTGAAGGGGTGTAGAAATCTATCATGCCCTAAAGGAAAATAGAAGGGGAAGGAGAGAGAAAGGAGGGGTGAGAGAAGGGAGGCCAGGTTGGGGGAAGGGTTATTCATAATGCATGTTGTCTTGGAGTGGGAGGAAGGGAGAGATGGGGAGAAAATTTGGAATTCAAAATATTGTGGAAGTGAATGTAGAAAACTAAAAATTAATTAATTAATTTAAAAAATTGCCATGATAGCAGGGAAGATCAAGATAGAAACTTAAAAGAAAGCAATATGAAAATAGCTATAAGCAAAGCCTCAAAGAAAAAAATGACAATTGAACACAAGCCCAACAAAAAATCATGGAAGAGTATTTAAAAAAGTGATAAGAGAAGTAAAGGGAAAAAAATGGGAAAAGAAATGAGAGTGATAGAAGAAAATTATACAAAAAAAAGATTTAAGAACTTGGTAGAAGAAGCACAAACATTCAGTGAAGAAAAAAACTCTTTAAAAAGCAGAATCAGCTAAATAGAAAAGAAGATAAAAATTCACTGAAGTAAAAATATACATATATATTTAAAAAATGGAATTGGCCAAATGGGGAAAAAAGAGTTTGAAAAGCTCACTGAAGAAAATTCCTTAAAAATACAATTAGAGAAGTAGAATGTAATGCTCCCATGTGAAAATCAAGAAAATCAAAAGAATGAAAAAAAAATAGAAGAAAATATGAAATATCTCATTGGAAAAGCAACTGACTTGTAAAATAATTTAATTGACTTTGAAAGCTAATTTAAGAATTATTGTACTACCTGAAAGTCTGAAAGTCATGATGAGAGAGAGAGAGAGAGTACACCTAGACATATTTCAAGAAAGAAATTATTTAGGAAAACTGTCCTGGTATCTTAAATTCAAAATATAAAATAGGTATTAAAAGAATCCATTGATCACCTCCAAAAGAGATTCCTAAATGCTAATTTCCAAGAATATTACAGCTAATTTCCAAAGTTCCCAAGTGAAGAGGAAAATATTGTGAGAATCTAGAAAATGACAATTTAAATATTATGTAGCCATCATGCAAGATTTAGCAGCTTTCACATTAAATGATTAGAGGATTTGGTATGTGACAATCTGAAAGGTAAAGGAGCTAGGAATACAACAAGAATAACCCACTCAGCAAAACTAAGGGAATAAATGGAATAAATGGATATTTATTCAGGGGATTAAATGGATATTTTAATTAAATAGAGGACTTCCAAGCATTCCTGATTGGGGAAAAAAAGTACTCATATAGAAAATTTGACATTCAAAGAAAGACTCAAAAAAGCATAACAACATAAACATGAAAGAAAAATCATGAAACTCAGTAAAGTTAAACTGCTAACATTCCTATATACTCATATATGATACATATATTTCCTAAGATCTTTATCATTAATAAGACATTTAAAAGAAGTCTTCCTAGGTCATGGGGATGAGTGTGATTTAAAAATGTTGAGATGGTATATAAAATGTGAAGGTGTGATGAATGAAAAGTCTGAGAGACATAATTGTTGTATAAATAATAATTTATTAATTGTAACTACCATATAATATGTAGTTTTAGGTCAGTGATTTTATCTTGTAAACCAAAAACCAACCCTAAGGTCTCTTGAATACATAAACAATCTCAGAAGTGTGGGTGTTCCTGATAGGTGGAAATCAAGTTATTGATTAACATTAATGAGAGAATGAATATTATAATGAGGGATAGTTTTATTCTAATGAGGTGCTGGGGGACTGTGACTGTGATTATGTCACTTTTGGACAAAGAGACTCATCTCTACACCCATATTGTTCTACCTCTAGCAATCTGTACAAAAGTATCTATCAGCTGATGTAGTTCAAAGATGGTCTTTATCTTTTAATCAGAAGTAAGATTTCCCAATTTGGTGGGATCCCACCCAAGATGGAACCTGGATTCATTATCAGCCTTCAGAGGTTGCCTTGACCTAGTCACTAAATGAAGAAATAGAAAAGGAGGAAAAATCCTAGAGCTCCCTATAGTAATTAACAACCATTTCTTTCAAAGAGATGCGTAAGAGGGATGCACTGGAAAAAGGAAAAAGGGAGAAGTAGAATGGGGAAATATACACTGAATATAGAAATCTATCTTACCCAACATGAAATTAGGAGAGGAAGGGAATAAGAGGAAGGGAAGAGTTTGATAAAAGGGAGATTGAATTAAGTTAGGAACTAGACAGAAGCAAAACAGACTTTTTGAAGAGGAACAGGAGAGAGAGAGAGAGAGAGAGAGAGAGAGAGAGAGAGAGAGAGAGAG
>NW_020954599.1:23727541-23752069 GCF_900497805.2 Vombatus ursinus
GAGAGAGAGAGAGAGAGAGAGAGAGAGAGAGAGAGAGAGAGAGAGAGGATAAACAGAAGAAAATGGGATGGGGATATGCACTAATCATAATTGTGAATGTGAATGGCATGAATTCACCCATGAAATGGAAAGAAATAACAGAATAGATTTGATACTGGAATCTAACAATACACTGTTTAAAAGGGAAAAAAACTTGTGACAGAAAAGCAAACACAGAGAGTTAAAATAAGAGGCTGGAGCAGAATCTTGGCTGAAGTAAATAAAAGTAAGGGATAGCAATCATGATCCCCAACAAAGCAAAATCAAAAAGAGGCCTAATTAAAAGACATATTCAAAGAAAATACATTTTGCTAAATGGTACTTTAAATGATTAATAAGGTGTTTTATATATATATACACACACACACATAACAAGTTTCCCTACTTAACACCTCTATATATAGGGAATATTGGAAGCAGTGCAATGTATATTCAAAAAAGAACAATTAACTTACTGATAAATGATCAAGGGATAAGAACAGGCAATTTTCAGAAGAATAAATCAAAGCTATATAAAGTCATATGAAATTATCCAAATCAAGTAATTAGAGAATTGCAAATTAAAACAACTCTGAGATACCACCTCATATTTTTCTTAAATGACAGATGTTGAAAAGAATGAGGGAAAATAGTACAGCAATGAATGGTTGGTGGGGTTGTGAACTGGTGCAACCATTCCAGAGAACAATTTGAAACTATGCCAAAAGGTTATGAAGCTGTGCATACCCTTTGTGTCAGAAATACCACAAAGTGAGCAAATAAAAAAGGGAAATGCCTATATGTACAGCAAATATTTATAGCAGCTCTTTTCATGGTGGCAAATAATTAGAAACTGAGGAGATAATCACCAATTGGGAAATGGTTGAATAAGATCTGACATCCTTGTGATGGAGTACTATGGTGCTTTAAGAAATGAGGAGGGGAATGATTTATTTTTAAAATTTAAGATAAAAAGTATGATAACAGTTGTACACATGAAATCATGCAAAACATATTTCCATATCAGCCATATTACAAAAGAAGGCAAAGCAAGAAGAAAGCAACAAAATTATAATTCAGTTTGACTCAGAGTTCACCAAGTCTCTCTCTGGAGGTGGATAACATTTTTTCACCATGAGACATTTTGGTATTGTCTTGGTCACTGTAGTGATTAGAGTGATCAATTCTTTCAGAGTTGATAATCATTACAACACTGCTATTACTGTGCACAGTGATCTTTTGGTTCTCACTTCAGTTTGTATCAGTTAATATAGGTTTTGCCTTTTTTTTCCTGAAGTCAACCCCACAATGTATCCTCTTCCTTTTTTCATGTTGAGAAGCCTAATTTTTTCTGAGAAGCAAAATCTCAGAAAATGAATAGAATCAGAGAATCCACATAGATAGGGTCTCTGAAGACATCTAATCAAATGTAAAAACAATTCCCTGCTGAGACTTTAAACAAGCGATCCAGGAAACAAATATTTATTAAGTGCCTACATGTTCCAGAAAACATTCTAGATACTTTGGCTAAAGAGCCAAAAGTGACAAAAAAAAGTATATTCTCTACAGAATCTTACTTTCTAATAGGTGAGATAGTATACAAAACTATAGACTTGTACAAAGCATACATACAAAAAGCAAGTGTAAAATAACTTAGAAGGGGAAGACTTTAACATTAGACAGTGGGTGATTCCCTTACACAGAAGGGAGCATTTGATCTGAGACTTGAAAGAGACTAGGAATTGCAGGAATTGGAAAAGAGGAAGGAGAACATTTCATGCACAGAGGATAGCCATTCCAAATCTATGGAAATGGGCAATGGAATATTATGTGTGCAGGAGAGCAAATATGTCAAAGGAATGTATCATGGAATAAATAAGAAAACAAAAACTGGAAAGGTAGTTTGGGGCTAGCTTGGGAAAAGTGTCAAATACCAAATAGAATAATTTGTATTTGGTTCTAGAGTAGATAGGGAACCACAGAAGTCTATTGAACAGGCAATGATATGGACATATATATGCATTAAAAATAACCAATTTTCAACAATTTCTGCTTGAAAACCAGCAATGATTGGTAACATGCCACCACTGAAGCACTTCTATCTAACTCTAATCAGTAGGAGGATTTTTTTTTCATCTACTAACATCAAGCCTAAATTTGACTCTGCAGCTTTCCTAGAATGTTCCCTGTTCTACCCTCTGGGACCATACAAATAAAAAGTGCAATGAAAGACTGAAACATACAGATACCATCAGCTTGCTAAAGTGGTGTCATCTCCGTGGAATGTGCTAGGGAAGTATTTCTGAGTTGTTGGAAAGAAATTCTCCCAATACCCTCCCAACTGAGCTGCTTTGTAAAATTGTCTATATCATGAAAGGGGCCTGAGTAACATCAGCTTGGGCTTCTTTTTTTTCTTTCACATCTGAAGGAGTGAGTTGCTTCTACTTAAACAGTTTCCTGTGAAAGAAAACATAATTGGGAAAGACTCTGGGGTCTTTGTCATCATTGCTTTCCTTTATAGATGCCCATAAAACATCTCTTTAATTATACTTTCTAGAAATTTTCCAAGAACCAAAGTAAGGATCACTGATTTATAGGCTCTGTTTTATTCCTTTAAAAAAGTAAAATATTTTTTTCTTATCTAATCTTATATACCTCTCCCATTTTCCATAATCTCTCAAAAATTACTAAGAGTAATTTAACAATCATATTTGCTACTTCTTCCAGTATTTGAGGATGCAGTTTACTTGGGTCAGATTACATGAACTTAAAAATAAATATTGGCTGGCATCTCTTTACTGATCTTGGTTATAAATCTCCACTAGATTTTTTTTTATAATTCTGTTATTTTCATTGTAGAGGTTATTCCCCTTGACTGAGAATACGAAATAAGAGATTTAAGCAACTGTGTTGTTGTTAATTTTCTAATCCCATCCACAAGAAATAAACTTCTGTCCCTCCTTGAAGTGTCATTTTCAAATGTCTTCAAAATATAAATAAATAAAAACTTATATTGTCTTTAGTTTCCCTCACAATGTTCAGTTCACTCTGAGTATTAGTATACTTGCAGGACCATACTACAAATATCTATCCCATTACCCAGTCTTGACTCTTTTTTTGTTGCATATTTATTTTTAACATCTCTATTGCATGGTGATTTCCATATGTATCCAAACCATTATCTTCAGACAAATCCCATTTTATTTCTTCCTTACTGTTATTGTTTTCTTTTGTATCTTCAAAATTTAATTGCTGAAAATCTCCAATTCCTCCAAGTATGATATTCTTTATAAAATTTATGTCTATAGGATACTAAATATATACTCTGAACTCTTTGAAATCTATTTTCCCAAATTCTAGGGTACATAGCAGAATATCTCCATATTTTCTCTTCCCTTCCACAAATGCCAGTTTGGACTAGTCACTTTCTTTCTGATTTCTCATAGTTTGCTCCTCAGCAGTCAGCCAGGGAAAAAGAAGTTGGATTTTGAAGTTACAAAAAATAACTCTCACTGCCACAATGTCAGAAGACCAGACAAATTAGTGGATATAAAAAAGGAAATCACAACTTCCCTAAGCTTACATTATTATTATTATTATTATTATTATTATTTTGCTAAAAACCAAAGTTAGACCATTTTGAGCTACCTCAAAGAGTGAAGTAGAAGGAGGTGGAACCTGATATTTTAACACAACCCCACTCCACTTTGGATTCATGCATCCAAAAGCATAAGACAGGTAAAATATATTCTGCCTGGATAAATCTGAAGCTAGTTTTGGACTGCCTATTTTTTTTTCTTTTTGTTTTTTGGTGAATTAATACTTATTTTGATATGAATATATTCAGTCTTAATGGTGCCTTGTGAGTTATAGAAGTCTTTTGCCATTGCTCCTGGAGAGAAGAACAATTAATTGCCTCAAATCTGGTCATTTTCCAGAAGAAATATTCCTGAAGTTTGGGAGATGAAGAAGAAAGCAGAAATATAAAATGTATAATTGGATATTCTCCAAACTATTATGTTCTGATAAAGATCATGTAGCAATCTTTCATCATTACGAAATAGTTATATGTTAAGTAACTGTGTTTTGCACATCATTGTGTTAATATTCTTTGACTTCTTTATGTTTAGCATTTTTTTTGTGTGAGGAAATAAATTGTTTTATCCATAGGTGATTTATGTGCTACGTAGAGAACTTTTCATTGTTCTTTTTTAGGGAAAATTAGATATTAGCCATAATATAAGATAGAATTGAAATCATGTCTAGGTAAATTAAATGAGGGTTTAATAAGGTAAATTATATGAAACATAGATCCTAAGCCCTCTTATCATTAGAGGCAATGGTTCTCAGGATTGAGCCTAATTCAAATTCTATTCCTGGGTAGATAACAAGGAGTAAGTATTGTAGCCCAGTCCCTCTGGGCCACTTAGAAGTTTTTCAATCTTAGAAGAACATTGCACTTCCACTGAGATCTCACAATGAGAGAGAAAAGTGTCAATACTGTATTTGATTCCCTCTTTTTTTATCCCTCTGAGTCTATAAAAAGTGTTTGTGCCTCCATTTTGATGGTTTAGGCACCAATGTATATGGAGACCAAGCAACAGGGAATTTTCATTATCACTAATATTGGAGGCTGTTGGGTGCCATTTATGTGGAGAGCAGTCACTAAGGAATTTTCAAAAGGTGTGTAATTTGAGGCTACGTTGTTCTTGATTATATTATGATACAATATAGATTCGGCTATAGTTTATAAATAATGGTTTGTTTTTCATCTGACCTTGAACATTGTGTGTGGTGGTAGTAATTAGATATGGTATAGGTGGTTGAGCTCAGGGATTGTCCTTCTATATTCATCACTAGTCTTTGGGGTATTTCAACCTTAGAACACATCTAACATTCTTTAGAGACAACTGCTAGTTTAGGGTATAAGTCTAGACCAATGCATTATCCTAAAAATTACCTTGAAGAAGCTCTTTTTATTTTAGAGGCAGGGAGTAAAATTTTCAAAGGACTGTTTCTCATCAAAGTATCAAATCAGGAAGGAAATGAAACAAGAATATCTTAATTTTTTAACAGGGAAATAAAAAGGGTGAAAATAGATGTGATGTACTTAAGAAAAAGGCAGAACTAATAATATAGAATATAGATAGGTAGTGCCATCCCTGAATGCCCTGAATGCCTTCAAGGCTTAACTTACATCACTGCCTCTGCAGAAAGCCTCCCCCATTTTTTCATTCCATGTTCACAATCTTCAGGTCGATAACTTTCTTTTTAACACACACACAATACCTACACATATATGTACGCATGGATATATGTATATATGTGTGTATACATACATACATACATATATGTCATTTACATATTGTCTTCTCCATTAGAATGTGAGCTCCTTTGTAACAGTGTTTATGCTTTATTTAGACTTAGTATATAGTAAGTTCTTAATAAATACATCTTGATTGATTGGCTGACAACATAGTAAACTTGCCACAAGTGTTTTCTTTTCATATCTATTAATTTTCCATTATTGTGCTTGCAGTTGCAGTTTAAGAAACATTAAATAATAAATTCATTCAATCCTAAATAAGGACTTATTTCATTAATTAGCCTTACCAGCAAAGTATCAAGAATCATTACCAACTTCAGCCAAGGGGTTAGTTATAACAAAAGAGTTTAATAAATGCTTGCTGACTGATTGATTGACTACATTAGTTTAACATGGGACTGCCAAAGATAAAGGTCACTCAGAGTGACTCTCACTTTGAAATTAATTTTAGTATGATGCAATTGATGCAGTCCCAAGGGATATATAGTAGCTTAAAAAAACAACTTTATTGATTAGGTTGTCTAGCACTTCAAGTTTTGCTTTAAGTAAATTTGTAATTGTCATGGTACATGGCTGAATCCAAAGAAAATGATCCTTGAAGCTCCCAGGTTTGCAGGGAAAACTCTGGAAAATGTTTTGACTGCTTCTTATAGTTGAGGCTGTTATATTGAAATAACTGCTGAACACTAATTGCTTCAGGTGTGAACCAGTTCCATTTTTAAAGAAATTTTCAATCACTTTTCTAATATAAATTGAGTAGAAGCTTCTCCTTGAAGTATGCACATAATATAATCACAACATATTTCCAAGAAATATCAATTCAATAACCAGTAGAATTCAAAAGACAGCTTGATGGGTTGAGAGAGAGGGTCACATGGCCAACAAAACAGAGGATTAAGCATGTCCTTCAATCCCCATTACTTCTTAAAACAAAGAAACAAAAACAAAAGAAAAGAGAAATTATGTAGTGCAATTAAAATTGGCTCCACAAGACAAGATACCACAAAGCTAAACAAGGCAATAGCCTAATGAATTAAAAGTAAAAAAAGGCTAATACCTAGTCCTCACTTAACATCTTTCACCCACTAGCCTCCATGACCCAGCAGGGCTGAACAAACCAATTTTGATTGTGCAGCAAGAAAGAGTCTATAGTTTTCCTGTTGCCATAGCCTCTGCTAGCAAATGCAGTTCTTGCCCTTACTCAAGCATTCTGTTGCAACAAGCAGCAGATCTCAACTCTGCCTAGTTTTTGAAAAGAAGAGTATGTTTATATTCTGCCTGAAATAACTTGGCCCTCATTTAGGGAAACCTGAGGCTGTAGAAGTGTTAGTCAGAATATCCACTCCACCATAACAACAACAGACATTCATTTATCCCGATCAGAGGACTTAAGAATGATGGAAACTGGAGCAGAGAGCAAGAATTTGTTTGGCTATACTAGGCCTAAATAAAGGGGCCTGTCTTCTACTTGAAACCCCTCCTGTTTCCAACCTTCTGAAGTTACTAGGTAAGGGAATTGAGTGCATCAAAATATGAATTTCTCAAAGTACTTTGAGCTCTAGTCCTAAGAAGCAAATGTACCAAACTGGGGAGAAAGGGTAAGAAAGTAAATGATACTGGGATATATAAGGGGAGAAAATGTAAAATTACCAAATATCTTAGGAGGAATTAAATTCTGTTTAAAACCTGAGGTCACACAACTAAACCAGATAATATTCCAAAACCAGAATGATTTGTGACACAAATCAGAACATGTAGGGAAAAAATTAGACAAGAACCAATTGCTGAACAAGTTGTGAAATATGATTGTGATAGAAAACTACCTTGTTGGGGTGGTGCCAAGATAGTGAAGTAAGAGCAGTGACTTGCTTGAGCTCTCCCCAAAACCCCTCCAAATACCTATAAAAATGTCTCTAAACAAATTCTAAAATAGCAGAACCCACAAAAAGACAGAGGGAAACAAATTTCCAGCCAAAGAAACCTGGATGTTTGATTGGAAAGATAAATCACTCCGGGCTGGGAGAGGAACATAGCTTGGTGTGCGAGTGCAGGCCTCAACAAACCTGGAGCAGACCTCAGAGGACTGAATCACAGGTAGCTGTGGTGGTTTCCAGAACTCTCAACCCATGAATGTCAAAGACAACTTAGAAGGTCAGTGGGAAAAGTCTGTGTCTGTGGTGAGAGAGAAAAGCATGGTGGTCTCAGCTCCAGTCCCCAAGCTCAGCCCTGGGTTGGCATCTGGGTCCTGAGCTTTTGGTCCGCAGACTGAAGGGGAATCCAGTGGCTGATCAGAGAGGGATTGCAGGGCTCTCTCTGCTGGTGCAGAATTCTCAAGCTTTGCCCATGCTTGTATCTGGGTCACAGTTCTGGGTGGTGGTCCAGGGGCAAGGAGGAGCACTGGTGTGGTGGAGCTTGTAGTGGTGGTGGAGAGGAAATCCTCCTCACAGTTCAAGGCAGAAAAGAGTGCTTGTGGCCACTCACAGACCAAAGCACAGGCCAGAAAAGGAGTAAACACCTCAACCTTGATCATAGCACCTTGAAAAAACTGAAAATTTATAGGTCCCAAGAATTTTCTCTGAAAATATCTGCACAAAATACCTGAAGCTTGGGACAGTGCATTCTCCACAGAGGAAGCAGACTCTTACCTTAATAAAGAGTTTGTTACTCAAGTAATTGGCTGGGATCATGAGTAAGCAGTGCAAAAAGAGTCAGACTATATCATCTTCCTTTGATGACAAAGAAAATCAAAACATACAACCAGAGGACACAAAGTCAAAGCTCCTACATCCAAAGCCTCCAACAAAAATATGAATTGGTCCCAGGCCATGGAAGAGCTCAAAAAGGATTTTAAGAAGTAAGTAAGAGAAGTAGAGGAAAAACTGAGAGTGATGCAAAAAAATCATGAAATGCAAGTCAACAGCTTGCTAAAGGAGACCCAAAAAAAAATACTGAAGAAAATAACACCTTAAAAAATAGCCTAAATCAAATGCAGAAGAGGTCCAAAAAGCCAATGAGGAGAAGAATGGCCTAAAAAGCAAAATTGGCTAAATGGAAAAGGAAGTCCAAAAGTTCACTGAAGAAAATACTTCCTTAAAAATTAGAATAAAGCAATTGGAAGTTACTAACTTTATGAGAAATCAAGACACTGTAAAACAAATTCAAATGAATGAAAAACTATAAAACACTGTGAAATATTTCATTGGAAAAACAGCTGACCTTCAAAATAGATCGAGGAGAAATAACTTAAAAATTATTGGACTATCTGAAAGGCATGATCAAAAAAAGAGCCTAGCCATCATCTTTCAAGAAGTGATCAAGGAAAACTGCCCTGATATTTTAGAACCAAAGGGCAAAAAAAAAACAAAAAAAAAAAAATGAAAGAATTCACCGATCATCTCATGAAAGAGATCCCCAAAGGAAAACTCCTAGGAATATTGCAGCCAAATTCCAGAGTTCCCAGATCAAGGAGAAAATATTGCAAGCAGCCATAAAGAAACAATTCAAGTATTGTGGAAACACAATCAGTATAACACAAGATTTAGCAGCTTCTACATTAAGGGACCACAGGGCAAAGAATATAATATTCCAGAGGGCAAAGCAGATAGGATTATATCCAAGAATCGCCTACCCAGCAAAACTGAGCATAATCCTTCAGGGTGAAAAATGGTCATTCAGTGAAATAGGGGACTTTCAAGCATTTTTGATGAAAAGACCAGAGCTGAATAGAAAATTTGACTTTCAAATACAAGACTCAAGTGGAATGTGAAGAGGTAAACAGGAAAGAGAAATCATAAGAGACTTATTAAGATTGAACTGTTTACATTCTTGCATGGAAAGATGATATTTGTAACTCATGAGTCCTTTGTCAGTATTAGGGTAGTGGGAGGGGAAAATTATATGTATGGATAGATATATAGATAGATGGATAGATAGATAGAGGTCACAGGGTGAGTTGAAGATGAAGGGATGATATGTAGAAAATAAAATTAAGGGTGAGAGAGAATTTTACTGGGAGAAGAAGAAAGGGAGAGGTAGAATGGGGTAAATTATCTCACATGAAACAGACAAGAAAAGGCTTTTACAGTGGAGGGGAAATGGAGGAAAGTGAGAGGGAATGAGTGAATCTTATTCTCACAGAATTTGGCTTAAGGGGGGAAAACATACACAATTTGGTATGGAAATCTATCTTACAATACAGGAAAATAAGGGGGGAAGGGGACAAGAGAGCAGGGGGATGATAGAGGGGAGGGAAGTTTGGGGGAGTGGATAATCAGAAGCAAACACTTCTGAGGAGGAACAGGATCAAAGAAGAGAATAGAATAAATGGGCGGTGGGATAGGATGAAGGGAAATATAGTTAGTTTTTCCCAACATGACTACTATGGAAGTGTTTTGCATGACTACACATTTATAATGTGTATTGAGTTGCTTGAATTTTCAATGAGGGTGTGTGGGGAGGGAGGAAGGGAGAAAATTTGTAACCCAAAGTTTTAAAAACATATGTTAAAAAATTTGTTAAAAATAATTTTTAAAATAATTAAAAGAGATAACTTAGCTAGCAAAGAAAGAAAGAAAAAGAAAACTACCATGTTGTAAAAAATGATGAATTCAATGATTTTAGAAAAATGTGGAAGGACTTGAATGAATTCATGAAGAGTGAGATGAGTAGAACCAAAAGAACATTGTATATAATGACAGCAATAAAGACAACTCTGAGTAAAAAAGTTATTTTGAATATTGTAAATACACAAATTAGCTCTGAAGGACTTATGAAGAAAGTTACTATCTGCATCCAGAGAAGGAACTGATTAATACAAAATGTTTTGAATAATTTTACATATGTGTATATACCTATTTGAGTCTAATGGTAGCCATCCCCAAGGCAAGGGGAGGGAGATGGGAATAAAAGAAATTTACATGAGAATTTTGTTGTACATTATACAGGAAGAGAAAGTTGTGTATAATAGATTTGTAGTCTTATGCACAATCTTTTTTTTTTATTGTACTACACTGTGGAAATGCTTGTTTTATTCTCTAATTAAAAACAAAACAAAACAAAATAAAATTACAAATGGAAGAATTTTTGCAAATAGAAATAATTAACAAAACAGAAACAAAGAGCATTAACATCAATATCTCCCCTCAGAAAAATAAAAGAGAAATCAAGGAATATAAATGTATTAAAATGAAAGACAATCTCAAAGAAAAAGAAAAAGCAATAATTATAGTTATTTATATTTCTATATCATTTATTTTATATTTATTATTTATTCATATTTATGTATTATATATTACAACATGATTTAAAAATAAGTATATTACATTGATCTCTAGAACAGCATATGTAGAGACAGCTGAAGGATCAATGACTTTCCATGAAATATGGCAAGTCAAAACCAGAAATATATAATGTAAGAAATTATATGTGTATACACACACAAATATATATACACACATCTATATGAAAGTGACCCATAACATCCATATGTGTGTGTGTGTAAAAGTGACCCAGAATGTCAAATCACAAGAAAAATCCACAGAATACCTCCAGAAACAAAGTCACGACCAAAAACATATGCGTTTCAAACTTCGGGAGATATACTTGTTCAATTTCACAATTCAATGAAAAATAAACTTTACAAACAACAAGGGATTCTATGAAACTAAAGGAAGAGAAAGTCGAATCACACAAGACTATTCTGTACCCACCAGAAAATCTAAAAGGGAAAGGAAGAATCCATTTTTAAAAGCTAAGGAGCTAATAAGAGAGCACAGTGGATAGAGACTAGATAGACAGATACTGTGGGAGTAAAGGAAACCCTACATCAAATCTGGCCTCAGACACTAGCTATGTGAACCTGAGCAAATAATTTAATTGTTGTTTGGCTCAGTTTTATTTTTTTTTCCAAGTGTAAAATGGGGATAATAAAGATCACATACGTCATAGGATTATGGTGAGGATCAAATGAAGTAATATTTATAAAATAGGCTTAGTAAAGTGCCTAGTATTTAAAAAGTGCCATATAAATGCTTATTACTTTCCTTCCCTACCATTTAAAATGAAACCTTAGATGAAATACCTGGCAAACCTAAGTCTAATTGTCAATGGAAAAAGTAGTTTCAATAAAAGAGAGTCATTTTAAACATTTGGGTGAAAAAAAAGCATTTTGATTATTTGTATCTCTCTCTCTCTCTCATTTTATCAAAAAATAAAATATATAAACCTTTGGTTAATTTCATTCAATAAAAGAAAAAAAGACAACCAAATTACCATTTATGAAAATAAAAAGGGTGAATTTATTGCCAATGAAGAGGAAATTAATACAATAATTAAGAGCTATTTTCCCAACTGTATGTCAAATCAAAAAATGTGAGTGAAATGGATGAATATTTACAAAAAATATTAATTCTAGATTAACAGAAAAGGAAATAAATTACTTAAATAACCCCATTTCAGAGAAAAAAGAAAGTGAAGAAACCACCAATGAACTCCCTAAGAAAAAATCTCCAGGACCAAATGGATTTATGAGTGAATGCTACCAAACATTTAAAGAACAATTAATTCCAATGCTACATAAACTATTTGAAAAAATAGGTGATGAAAGAGTCCTACCAAATTCTTGTTATGACACAAATATGGTGCTCCTACCACAACCAAGAAGTGTCAAAACAGGAAAAGAAAATTATAGACCAATTTAACTAATGAATATTGATGCAAAAAAATTTAAATAAAATATTAGCAAAGAGGTTACAGCAATTTACCTCAAGGATAATACATTATGACCATGTGGGATTTAAACCAGCAATGCAGGGCTATTTCAATGTTTGGAAAACTGTCAGCATAATTGACTACATCAATAACAAGCCTGAAAGAAATCATATGATTATCTCAATAGATGGATGGAATGCTTTTGTCAAAATACAGCACATTTTCCAATTTAAAACACTAAAAAGCAAAAGAATAAATGGAGTTTTCCTTAAAATGATAAGTAACATCTATCTAAAACCATCAGCAAGCATTATATGTAATCAGGATAAGCTATAAGCTTTACCGAGAAGATCAAGGGTTAAACAAAGATGTCCATTATCAGCAATGTTTTTTTTTTTTAATGTTGCACTAGAAATGTTAGCTTTAGCAATAAGAGAAGAAAAAAATTGAAGTAATGAGAGTAGGCAATGAAGAAACAATGCTATTACTCTTCTAAGATGATATAATGGTATACTAAGAGAATCCTAGACAATCAACCAAAATTTACTTGAAATAATTAATAACTTTAACAAAGTTGCAAAATATAAATTAAACACACATAAATCTTCAGTACTTCTATATATTACTACCAAAGCCCAGCAGCAAGAGATAGAAAGAAAAAGTCCATTTAAAATAACTGTAGACATTATAAAATATTTGGAAATCTACCTGCCAAGACAACTGGGAAATACATGAAGGTATTTACAAATAAAGTCAGATATAAATAATTGAAAAAATATCAGTTGCTCACTGGTAGGTTGAGCTAATATAATAAAATGACAATTCTACTTAAATTAATTTAACTATTCAGCATCATAACAATTAAACTACCAAAACAGTATTTTATAGTGCTATAAAAATTATTTAAAAAACCATCTCAAAGAAAAAATGGTCAAGAATATCAAGGGAATTGATGAGAAGAAATACAAGAGAAGGTGACCTAGCCATACCATATGTAAACATATCATAAAACAGCAATCATCAAAACTACTTTGTGCTGACTAAGAAACAGAGTAGTAAATGAGTGGAATAGGTTAGGTATATAAGACACAGTAGTCAATGACTATAGTAATATACTGTTTGATAAACTCAAAGACCCCAGGTTCTATGATATTTGACAAAAACTGTTGGGAAATCTGTAAAATAGTGTGGCAGAAACTTGGCATAGACCAGCATTAAGATGTTGGTATACCAAGTATACTGTATTCCATGAAAAGGCCAGAATTTGTACACCATTTAGAAATGAAGGGTGATACCTTAAGCAAATTGGGAGATCAAGAAAGACTTTACCTCTCAGATCTATGGAGAAGGGAAGAATTTAAGACCAAACAAGAAATAGAGAACATTATAAAATGCAAAATTCATAATTTTTATTATATTAAATTATTTTTTTTTTGCATAAACACCTCCAATGCAACCAAGATCAGAAGGGAAGCAGAAAGTTGGGAAAGATTTTTTTTATAGCCAGTGTCTCTGACAAATGCCTCAGTACCAAAATATATAGAGAAAAGAGTCAAATTTATAAGAATACAAATTATTCCCCAATTGATAAATGGTGGAAGGATATGAAGGCAGTCTTCAGAGGAAGAAATTAAAGCTGTCTATAGTCATATGAAAAAAATGTTCTAAATCACTATTGATTAGAGAAATGTTTCTTCTGGTTTCTCCCATTAATTCTAATTCTTCTTTACAATGTGACTAATGTGAAAATAGGATTAATATGAATTATGTGAATAGCCTATATAAAATTGCACATTGTCTTGGGGTGGGGTGAGAAAAGAGAAGAGGAGAAAATTTGAAACTCAAAATCTCATAGAAGTGAATGTTGAAAATTGAAAATAAATAAGTTAATTTAAAAAAAGAAAAAAATATTATAGGACTTCTGGGAGCCAAGATGGTGAAGTAAGCACTAAATCACTGTCTCTCTCCCATATTCACTTCTAGAAAAATCATACAATAATGCCCCAGAACAAATAGTGGAACAGTGGAGCCAGTAGAAAGATAAGGTGTAGCATTATTTTAACCTGGGGAACTTGGAGGTGCAGTAAGAAGGCTCTGTCTTATTCAGGTAAAAGAAAAGCACATTCCAGGACAGGAAACATCCCAGAAAGCCAGCAGCAAGCTCACCTCAGCATACCAGCAGAAGATCCTGAGCTCCGGGGTAATGGAGCAAGCAATTGACAACAACAGAGCCCACCACATGCCTTAGCATAGCCAGGGAACTGGCAGACTCCAGCTTGAAGAACCACTATGTACTTCAATGTAGCCCTGGAGGAAAAGTGTCCTCCAGTGGTCAGACAGGCCATTTTCAGATGAAGAAATTAAAGCTATCTATAGTCATATGTAAAAAAAAAAGCATTAAATCACAATTGATTAGACAAATGCAAATTAAAACAACTCTGAGGTACCACATAACACCTATCAGATTGGCTGATATGACAAAAAAAGGAAAATGATAAATGTTGAAGAAGTTTGGGAAAATTGGAACACTAATACATTGTTGATGGAGTTGTGAATTGATCCAACCATTCTGGAGAGCAATTTGGACCTATGCTCAAAGGGCTATAAAACTTTGCGTGCCCTTTGACCCTTTGACAAAGTTGGCCCTCGCATAATTTTGCTGTTACTGTGTAAAATGTTCTCCTGGTTCTGCTCATTTCAGTATTGCTTCATGTAAATCTTTCCAGGTTTTTCTGAAATCTGCCTGCTCATCATTTCTTGTAGAACAATGGTATTCCATTACATACATGTACCACAGTTTGTTCAGCCATTCCCCAATTGAAGAGCATCCCTTCAAGTTTCAATTCTTTGCCACCACAGAAGAGCTGCTATAAATATCTTTATACATGTGGGTCCTTTTTCTATTTTCATGAGCTCTGTGGGATACAGCCCTATCTCCTCCATGAAAAAAGCTCAGTCAAGAATCTTTATCCTATTACATAGCCATCTAGATGATTTTTTTTTCCAGCACTGCTTTGTACATCTACTTTTATCAGCTCCCAGGGTGAGTAGCCCATGGGTTAAAATGGCTATGTGGAGACAAGAGGGTTGTTCTTGGAACATAGGGAAAATTTTAACTATGTTCTAATTTTCAAGTCTTTATTCAGCTCTTTGATTATCTCTTCCATGGCAAAAACTACTCTAAGACTTCACATTATAGGTTCAATACAAAAGGGCTGGCTTTTATTCAGATTAATCTATGTCAATTGGATAATTTAAAATCACTAAGACCTACACCCTCCTGTTTAGGCTGGTATTCATAGGTCAGTTACACCCTTTGTCATTTTTTGAGTCTTTCAGTTTTTAAGCAATAGATTATTTTGCATTTTGGAAGGTTTTATACTTTGTGATGCAATTTGCCAACCATACACTCAAGGCTTTTGTTCCTGGACTTACTGTGACTGCCCAGGTTGGATCCCTTCCTTCAAGCATCTTCCCTAAAACATAACTTCCAGCTCTTACAGCAATACCAGTCCTGCTGGCCTGAAAGTGATGCCAACTGCCCTTACAACACCTGAATCTCTGTGTCCTAATGAGAGCCATTTACCACCCCAGGCCCTTACTCTAATTTCCAAATACAAAGTCTGACAAAGCTCCAGCCAAGCAGCACAGCAATTTTTCCTGCTCCTCCTTAATCCATGGATATGTTTATTCAAGATGTTCCTGACTCTGCCACTAGCCAAGCTTCAAATAACCTTTCCTCTCAGAACAAGGCCAAGATCCATCAGTGAAAAGAAGATCAGAGCCTGGTCAAAAAATCTAAGATGAAGACAGTGTTGTCTCAGGCTCAACTAAATGTATTCAACATTAGATTCATGAAGCAAAAGTACCTCAGTTGACAGCAGATCCTAAATGTGGCTGATAATTTGAACCTTACTTACAAACAGGTCAAGACCTAGTTGAAGAACAAGAGAATGAAGTCAAAGAGATGGCAGAAAGAGACCATGTGGTCAAAGAATGGCAACAGTATGGTTATGGTTCAGAAAGGATCAGCTGTTGGGGACTACATAAGCTTCTACTCTTCATTTCACCAGCACCATATGATGAACTCTTCTGGAAACAACCCAGTATGGGGCAACCACACTTGGAACAACCAGTTCCAGCATGTTAAAAAGGGCACCTATCAGCACCAGATGTTTTAGTACCCCTACCCAGCCAGTGACTTAGGGGTTACCTTTGGAAATAAATGAGTGAGGTCTGTTCCATTAACCCACAGACTACTGTGAGTTTTATTGTACTCCACATGGTGGAATATCTCCCAAACTACTCCATGAACATGCAGCTGACCCACAGCAAGTCAGAAGAAGACTATGATTATCAGCAGGCCAGTGGTACTCAAACACAATTCTTAGATCCCAGAGGGGTACCTATAGTACAGTCATAATCTGGGCAGTTAATTTCCCCCCCAGAAAAAGTACTCTTCCCAGGGGTCTTTATCAGTGGTTTCCTTTCCTACCTTTTTAGTATTTCTGTTTCATGACTGGTGTGATTGGTTGGTTTATATGTGTGAACACATATCTTATCTGCAGAGGGTCACTTTCCTCTTTAGATTTTGCTGGCTGCCTCCAAGTTTAGGCACTATTGGACTATTTTTATAGAAAGACCTTAAGATTCAGAATCCTGATCTAATTGACAAGATGAAACTCAGTATCAGCTGAAGAAAATGGCACTGAAAAAACATGAAATGCAGAAAGTTGGGTGGGCGGAATTTGATGTCTTTGGGTTTTAAACTGAGGTTTTTGTAAAATTTTGGTTAGGATAGTAAGAAAGCTAGTTGTCTTTATGGATTTTATCCTTAATATATTCTTTTAATAGAAATAGATGAAAGTTCATGCTTGTGCCATCCCTCTGAGATTATCCCTCAATTTATCCCTGAATATGTTTCATTTGTACATAGTTGTTTGCATATTCTTTCTCCCAATAGATCGTGAGCTCATTTGAGGACAGAAACTATCCTTTACCTTTTTTTGTATCTGAAGTGCTTAGCCCAGTGCCTAGCACATAGTAAGCTCCTTAATATATATTTGTTGATTTGAAGGAAAAAAAAGTCACTAAGACCTATTTCCTCATGACCATGAAGGTATTGGTATCAACAGGACTCAAATTTATGAGATGTGCTCAATCCTTTCAATAAGATGCCAATGTTCACAAATTCAATCAAAAATCTTCCCCAAAGCACCTAGAATCTCAGCTCCTGAGACAATTCTATATTTCAAATTAATTCTACTCAGTTTATAACTAATCTTACTTAGTTTATTGAAGATCCCAACTTTTTTTCTTCTTCTTTAATTCTAAATTTTAGTATCTAATCATGTGAAATTAGTTCATTAATTTACAGATTATAATACCATTTTCATTGGAAATCTTTCTTTATCAACAGAAGTACTTATTTGTTCTCATTGTGTTAGCTATTGAATAAAAATTATTGACATTCTACCATCTCATATTTGGAATCATGGATGGAAAATTATAACTTAGAAGAACATGGAATATCAATAATGGTGGCAGTTTACGCATGATATGTTACTCTCACAACAAGCCCTTGATATGTGGCTGGTTATGAGTAAATAGCTTTAAAATTTTACTCAGATATTCTTCTGAATGAAAGACTATCTTGATCTCAACAATTCCTATTGCCCCCATTCTAAAATTTCCTTGCATTTTACACATACATAAATGCTTATATGCATGCATGAGTATGTATGTGTATATATGTATTTACATATGTGCATACACACATATACACACTAAATTTGTCTGGGAATATGTGCACGTGTGTTTATGTGAGTGTATACATGAAAGAGAATTTTGGAATGGAGGCCACTAAAAGTTATAGAGATCAAAAAAGCCTCCCATACATATACATATATGCATATAGGTCTAATAAATACATAAACATACTTCCAAAATTACCTTTTATTTATTTCCTATATTTTAAATTTATTTTTTATTTATTTCCTATATATATGTTTCATATATATATATATATTTCCTATATATATATGCATGTATGCACATATAAAATGAAATTATGTATGTATAGATAGATGTGTACATGTCATTTCAATGGATACACTATAAGCTCCTTGAAGTCAGGGGCTGTTTTATCTTTGTCTTTGTATCTCCAGTGCTTATCATAGTACCTGGTACATAGTAAACACTTTAAAAAATGTGTGTTGATTGATGGAATGATAGATTGCTTATTCAAATGGTTTCTTTGCAAAAGTAGTCCAAAACTACAACTGTGTGATTTGAGCATTTTGATGTGCCCAGATTTTCTTGGCTGTTAGCCAGACCAGTGAGAATTAATATTAAATACAGATGAGGTTAGTTTTAATCAGTAGCCCTACCTCCACCACCTTCCATCTCTGGTTTCCATTCTTGCTTTCTCAAAAGTCTGATGAGCTGTGCACTTATATAATTGGAGTATGAGCTTTTGAAATTGCCCTGAGGAAATTGTCAGGTTTATGCTAAAGGAGAATACTTACTCAGGAAAAAGTTAAAATAACAATATAATAGAATTTTGTTCATATTAATTCTTCTTCACTATTATTTTCATATCTTTTTTATGATTTATATTTTAGCATTGCTTTAAAACCATTCAACACTGCTATATCTATCTTTTTAAAATCAATATTTTTCCTAGAAATTCTATGTGACATCATTGCATGAAATCCCACACTCTTAGAAGAATTTAGATGATAATCTCCATATTTGTTTGCAAAAATTCATTGTGAATGTGTTCCCAATTAATGATATGTATAACCATTAAAAGAGATAAGTCAGTAATTTAGGAAGAATGTGGATCATAAGATAAATGACTCACATGTGACCTTTGCATCCCTAAGATATTAAATAAACAAGTTGAAGGCTCTTAGCATTTTGATACATCTTCTGTGGATGATGCATTGAGGAAACATGGAAAAAAAATCAAATACGGTGAAATAGCCTTCAAAGGTTTAATCAGGCAGAGCCAAGATGGTGGAGGGAAAGCAGTGACTTGCTAGAGCTCTCCCCCAAACCCCTCCAAATACCTATAAAAATGGCTCTAAACAAATTCTAAAGCAGCAGAACCTACAAAAAAACAGAGTAAAGGTTTCAATTATTATAAGTGAAAGTAACACTGGCATCAATTTTCACTTGATAAATCACAGTATTCAAAGTAACTGTCTTTAAGAAGTTTTGTTTTGTTTTGTTTGTTTATTTGGTTTTTTTTTACCTTACCTCTATGGGTCAAGAATATCTGAATTTTCATATAACTATTGATATACCTAGACACTTTGACAACTGAGATGAATTATCAACTCTTACCATTCTTTAAATTTTCAGTTAATTTTGGACTCATGGTGATTAGAATCATGTTACTTATTTGCCAATGGTTGAGTAAAGTTCTAGCAAATTTCCTCAATACTTTGAGCTTCTTCTAATTAAGTGAATTGAAGTTAGGCAAGAATTAACCAATCTGAGATTTTGGGGTATCAGGCAAAGTTGAAAAAAAATTAAAACAAGATCACCTTGATGTTAGAAGAAGAAATTTTACTAAAATAAAGTCAAATTTTTCATTTTAAATTCCCACTATTTATAATATGACTATGATGATGATACTCTATCAATATAACATTTTAGTAACATTAATTTTTGTCTAAAACATGTTATGTGCATTATTTGAATGATGCTTTATGAAGTATTTTTAAAATAACACATATATTCCTAGTATAATAATGGTTATCATCTATTCCATTAATTTGGTACTTTAATGAAGCTATAATCTATGTATATACGGACTTTGTGTCTGTATACCACTGTCATACAGTCTCAACCTTCATTATTTTTACCTAGTTTCTCCATATATTTTCCATAGAAGAGCCTCCTAAAATGCAAAAAAAAAACTTTCTTCTCATTATTTTAACAGAATAAGGGTACTTGATCTGTTTGTTAACTCTTATTCTTCTCATATCACCAACCTTCTTTCATGCCAAGCTTACATATTTTCAATGATGATTTGTGTGTCACTTTTTGCACATCATCATTGTCAATATGAATGCAGCCTACAAATGCCCACCAGTGCTTTTTGCTGCTTAATATCTTAATTTTGATTCTTACAACAGTGTAGTTTTCCATGCTTCAGAGTCATGTAACATCATGGGAAAAAAAAAAGTTAATGTAATAAAAAAAAATGCAATGAATTTGATATCAGTATTCCTGGGTTTTACTTACAACTCTGATAGTTACTTTTTTCCCAATGTGAATCATTTAAACTCTTTGCACTTTTGTGGCAGCAGCACATTTGTTTTCATTAGAAGAACAAGATAGTTTACCAAATGCAATGGATCCTCTTAATATTTAATTAATTATTACCTCAAATATTCTATCTTCAATGGCAGTTTAAAAGACAATTACTGGTGATTGTGCATCATTACTTACCGAATACTGAAAAAAGGCATGTAGTTTGAGTATGACATATCTTTATTCATTTTGTTATTCCCATGAAGATGCCCATGCCCTTGTCTTTTATAATAATGGTAATTTCACTTGGAAATCTTCATAATGTTGAAGATGCTATTAGTAAAATATATTTCTGGTCCAAAGATACTTGTCTTAACTTATGCCTTGCCACTGGACTCAGTGACTCTGGAGGAAAGAGTGAGGCTGATGATTTTGCACTGCTCTACCTCACTTGAATTCAATTCACTTGCGAGTCAAGACATCACCCTTCAGATTTCACTGGTCCTCTTTGAGATAAAAGGACAAACAACAAACTGTAAGTAGTAATAGCTGTCCCTTGGGGACCCAACTGACCAATTCAAGTTGGGTGATGCAACTATTGTTTCTTCTTGGGACAGCTAGGTGGCACAGTGGATAGAGCACTAGCCCTGGAGTCAGGAGGACCTGAGTTCAAATCTGGCCTCAGACACACAACATTCACTAGCTGTGTGACTCTGGGCAAGTCACTTAACCCCAATTGCCCTCACCAAAAAACAAAAACTATTGTTTCTTCTTATTCCTTTTATTCTTGTTCTTCCTCCTCCTCTTCTTTCTCCTCCTCCTTTTCTCCTTCTCCTCTTCCTCCTCCTCCTGCTCCTCTTCCTCCTTCTCCTTCTTCTCTTCCTCCTCCTCCTTCTGTCCTTCTGCCCACATGAGGAGTCATACACTTATACGTAGGTGCTCTGTCCAAAGGAATATAATTTTTGATCACTAATACTTTGCAGGGTATCTTGGGATTTGGGAGTTATATTTTTTCTTCCCCTTATATCCTATTATTTTTTCCAAAAAGCTGGGACAATTAATTATTTTGCTTTGCATAGTTTTATTTATAATTTCTTGAAATACAGCTCTGAAAAAAAAAGGCTTTGAAAAAGCCCATTATGATTCAAATGGAGATAAAATGAGACAAAGATGGCCTAATTTGTCTTCCCCAAAAAGAAGAAGACCCTCACAGTATCTAGCTCATCCAAATGCTTTCACCTAAAAGGTTTGATCATCTAAATTGATCAAGAACATTTCTTGTACTTAATCAGAAGCCTATAGCAGACTGATTGAATTGAGAAGTGTTCTCACTAAGGTATGATATCGGATCATACTATAATTCTACTTATTTAAATGAAGTGAAGTGATTTTATTTATTGACTCAATCAACCCCTAACCTTACAACTTTATTATAACAAACACACACATTTGCATGCATAGGTGTATATGTATGGACATATCATACATGTATACACAAATATATGTCCATGTGTATACACACAAACACACAATATATAAATATATACACATGTGCACACACATATGTGTGTGTATGTGTGTGTGTTTATTGAATACTTCCTGCCATTGTGGAATGGAATTGAAAGAAAAGTGTGATATAAATTATACTATTAAAAAACATTAATTCTTTTAAATAAGCTGGAATTCTATCATTCTTAGTTTTCTGATTTTCTAGCTTGTAGGATTGTAAGAATTAAAGCTTGAGGGGACCCTAGAGATCAGCTAGTCTCATACATGCTTGGACATAGAGAAGAAAAGGTGTATAACTTTGAAAGCCAAAAAAAATGTGTTACACCAGAGATAAACTGATATTTAGGAGTATGGAGAATGGTAATTCAATGGTCAGATTTCTAAAGCACTTTTTCATCAGTAAGATGCTAAAAAAATACATTATCATTTCCTTTAGAAAGTAGTCCTCAGATATATATGAATTAATCCTTGAATCAACTGTCATGAACTCACCTACTCCCTCTCTGAGATACTAAGCAAATTGATATAACTTATGTGTATTCAATCATGCAAAACACATTACCATGTTATTCATATTGTGAAGGAAGACACAGACTCAAAGGAAAACACACATACACACAAACATACACACACACACATTACAGAAAGTGAAAAACAATATGCTTTAATCTTCTTTCAGACTCCAACAGGGGGATAGCATTTTTCATTGTGAGTCTTTTGAAATTGTCTTGGATCATTGTATTGGTGAGAATAGTTAAGTCATTCATAGTTGATTATCATACAGTATTATTGTTACTTTGTACACTGTTCTCCTGGTTCTGCTTCACTTTGCATCAGTCAATATACATCTTTACAGGTTTTTCTGAAACCAGACTGCTCATCATTTCTTATTGCACAGCAATATACCATTACAATCATATACCACTACTTGTTCAGTCATCCCCCAAATTTTTGGAAACTTTGATAGGCAAAAATTTTATATCTAGATAATGATCTGACCCAAAGATAAAACTTAATTTAGGGTAAGATCATTCTTGGCTAAGAATATATATAGATATAGATAAAGATATAGATATAGATATAGATACAGATATAGATATAGACATAGATATAGATATAGACATAGACATAGATAATAGATATAGATATATACACATATATATGTAGATATATATGTATAAAATGCTCAGCCTCTCACTCAGTTCCTTGCACATAGCCAATATTAATTACTGCTTGTTGAATTAAATTGAATTTAGTAGTACACTACATTTTGTCACTATCAGTCTTTTCCATCTAAAGTTATCATGCAAAAAAATGAAAAAAAAGAAACTACTAAGTCAACTGGGAGTATGTTAAATTTTATTTATATCCAAATTTATTCACACAAAGACAATCTTTTAATGCATACCCCTTACTAAGCTATAAATAATTAATCTTTTTATTGCATTATCATTCTATCAGTTATTGTAGTATTTCCCAAGAGAAAAAAATACCCACCTACCATTACTGTCATATCTTTCTCTATGTTCCCATAAATATGTATTTATTAAGCATCTACTATGTTAAAGGAGAGAAAGGGAGAGAGAGAGAGACAGAGAGAGAGAGAGAGTCTTTGACCTCCAAGAGATAGGCTCAAGAAAGTGGAAAGCATTGAAATCTCCTCAACCCTTAGGATATCTAAAAAAATGTTAGATTTATATGTAGATTTAGAATGTTCAGATTTAACCAATTTTTTGTTAATTCACAAGAAATTGTCTTTTCCCCCACTTTCCAAAAGCTTACCAATTTAATATAATTTCCATTAATGTCATTGCTATTATGTCTGATGCAATTATGAAGGTTTTTTAATGTCATTACATCATATTTCAAACAATGAATATGCTATAATGGTTCATATCTATTTTATAGTTTGCTCTACCCCTCTCTTACCTCCATGTATTTGTTCATGGCTTATGGAAGAAATTATTGATATTCTGCTCATGAACTTAAGAGTCTTTGAAGTAGGTAATATAATAATATGAGCTGTAAACTTATGTGAAATCTAAGATTGTTTTAAGATTTCAATGACATTTAAATTTCTCCACTATTATTTTAGCAATTTAGCCTATGTTAGTATTTATTTACTAGGCAGAACAAGTACATCAATAATGGAACAATGTTGGCTGAACTGAAAGTTTAATTTTGAGCTGAGTGATTCGCTCTGTGGATAATACCAAACATTCAACTGAGATATATCAGCAATGTTCCAAATATCCAAAAATAGTTCTGTAAACAGTTCTACATTAGGTCAGCAGTAAGTCAAGGACTCTGTGCTTTTGATTTGAAAAGCTTTTGCCTGTAGAGTTTTAATGCAGTGAACTAGAGTATATAACACTCAGTAAAAGGGCTACTATGTTGGGTACTGCTAATAAACAAAGGAAAACCACTTTCAAGGAAGACCATTTTCTAATAAATAAAAAGTTAACTTGTATCCAAACAGAGGTCTAGAAGAACACCTTGTTTTTGAATGGTCTTTAATTCCTTTTTAGTAGGTATGCATTGTCTCTTTGATGTAGGTAGTCATCTAATTCTTATTAAGTATAGTACATATTTTACCATATTTTCTCCATGGAGTATTATTCAGTTTTTCTGTTGTTGTTGTTGTTGTTGTTGTTATTGTTGTTGTTGTTGTTGTTGTTGTTGTTGTTGTTGTTGTTGTTGTT
>NW_020954599.1:23752079-23808501 GCF_900497805.2 Vombatus ursinus
TTGTTGTTGTTGTTGTTGTTGTTGTTGTTGTTGTTGTTGTTGTTGTTGTTCTTCTTCTTCTTCTTCTTCTTCTTCTTCTTCTTCTTCCATATTTACAATGTAGATTCCAGTTTAAAATGCATTCTATTTTTTTCTTTCTCTAAAATAGAACTCCTTTTTCTTCTTGATATCTCCTCAAAAAATATTTTCACTCTACTTCTTGCACATGACATCAAAAGTAACATAAAGTGTGCTCTTGACAGACACAATGCATCTGTCCATAGTACTTTGAGTTAATGTAAATCTGTTAGTGACATTATGTCATTTCAACATTCATGAAAATTTACTATGGAATAAGATTGGCTACCACTAATGTCTTCCCTGATTGATCAGATAAAAAGGAAGCCTTTCTAACCAGTAGATGTTGCAAATGAATAATGAACTGAATTAGCATGACAGGAATGACTTGTATTTAGCAAAAAGTATTTAAACTACTTTTGGACTGGGACAGTTTAACTATTGCATTTTGTACCCCACCACCTAGCAGAGTGGTGCCTGGAAAACATTTATCAACAACAACTGCTAATATTAATATAAATCTAACATATATGACATATATTCTATACATGCATAGATATAGATAGATACTAGTGCTATGGGAGACATTCTCTATAAAATGCAAAGGAGAGAAGAATTTCTTATCTATCCATCTATCATATCGGGAACTTTCTCTACTAATGTATGTTGTCACCCTTCCTTTAACTTCTTATTTTACTAAGTGGTCTGGGGCTCCTGGGGGGTTAAGCAGATTGCCCACTCACACAGTATATTAAACCAAGTCTTCATGTCTCTGAGATGAGCTCTTACACACTGCAATCTATAGAAATATATGTTTACCTCTAACCTGTGTATGTGAGTTAGGGGGGTGATACCACAGAGGAAAATCTACCCACAGGTGCATTTATCCTGGGAGAATAGACCTAATTATTCTTGCCTCAAAAACACATATAGAAAAGCAAGTCCTATGTGAGTAGTCTCATGATCATGGCACCATAGCAAGCATAGCCCAACTGTGTTTTTGTTGTTGGGAGCATCTGTGAGGCATGATGGGAGAATGTTGGTGGTGGTGGCAGTTTTCAATGTGAGCAATGGCTCATCCTTTCATATTAACACAACAGACTCATTTATGTTATGATGCTTTTTGATTCCCATAATTTTTGACATTTTAGGGACATTTGAGAACTTTAATATTCTTTTATTCTTCCTAGTCAAAAGACCAGAAAGATTATTTTGGAGACTGAAAGATAACATAATGACTGTTGTGATGAATGTATTCTATTCCTATTTCTTCAACGAAGTGGATATATAATCTTACCTAAATCCTTTTACTTCTCTGTGCTTCAATTTCCTATTTATAAAATGAGGAAATTGCATTACCCTGTGTTTCACATCCATTTATTTTGATAATTCTATGATGTGTAACAAACAATATACATGGTGAGATGTTATATTTTCTAAAATTTCCAATCGCTTCATATTGTATATCAATTAATTAAAGAAAGTAAAGACCAGAAGCAGAGCTCAAGATGGTGCAATAAAGACAAGGACTTGCTGAATTCTCCCAAATTTTCTTTGAAAAAAAAATTAAAATAAATCTTCAAAATGAATTCTAGAGTTGTAGAACCAATAAAAGGATGGGATGAAATAATTTTTCCATCCCAAGACAACTTAGAAGGTCAACAGGCAAGGTTTATCTCACTGAGATGAGAGTAGAGCTCAGTCCACCTCAGAACACTCCAACATAGGCTGCTCTCAGCAAGCTAGCAGCAGGCCAGGAGGGTGACTTAATCTGTGGTAGTCTTGACCTCAGGAGCTCTCAGCCCACAAATGGTATGAGGATCAACAAATGGTCAGAAGGAAAGTGCAGAGAGTCCTTTGATAACACTGGGAGCAGGACTCTTTTGCATTGTCTATATGCAGTTCTCTGTTATAATCCCAGGGCAAGAAGGAATACTGGGAGGAACTGGAACCCTGGTCACAGTTCCAGGCAGAAAATAGTGCTTTTAGTGATTCACAGATCACAGCACAGGCCAAGAGACCATGAACCACACCTGTCCTTAGATCATACCACCTTAGAAGAACTGAAAACATATAGAATACCAAAACTAACTTTGAAAAAAGCAGCATGAAAAACCTAAAACTTGGGACAGTCACCCTTTCCACCCTTGAACAGATTCTAACTTTAAAATAAAGTTAAAATCAAGAAATAGGCTAGCCAAGTGAGCAAGTAATTATAAAATAAAGAACCAGACCATAGAAAGTAGTTTAGTAGGGTTACAGGGAAGATCAAAACACATACTCAGAAGAAGATGGTGAAATCACAAAAGCTAAATGCAAAACCTCAAAGGAAAAGAAAAAGTGAATTAGTCTCAAATCTTGGAAGAGCTCAAAGGGGTTTTAAAAATTAGATAAGAGAGTTTGAGGAAAATTGGGGGAAGAAATGAGAAATACAGGAATATCATGGAAAAAAAAGAATCAATAGCTGTTACAATTAAAGAAAGAACAAAAAATACTGAAGAAAATAACACTTCACCAAAACAAAATAAGCCACATGGTAAAAGAAACACAAAATCTACTGAAGAGAACTTGTTAAAAAGCAGAATTGACAAAATGAAACAAATGTACAAAAAATCACTGAAAAAAGGAATTACTTAAAATTAAAATTGGTCAAAGGGAAAAGGAGGTGCAAAAACTCAGTGAAGAAAATAATTTGATTAAAATTAGAATTGTGCAACTGAAAGCTAATGATTCCATGAGACATCAAGAAACAATAAAGAATGGAGAAAATGAGAAATATCTCATGAAAAACCTGACCTTGGAAATAGATTGAAGATAAATAATTTAAATAAATATTTAATTTAATAAACAATTTAAATGAATTTAATAAAATAAATAATTGTTTTGGGTTCCCTGAAAGCCATGATCAAAAAAAAAGCCTTGACATCCACTGATCGCCTCCTGAAGGAGATCCCAAAATTAAACTCCCAGATATTATAGTCAAATTCCAGACCTCCCAGGTTAAGGAGAAAATACTGCAAGCAGATTAAAAAAAAAACATTCAAAAATATCATTGAGCCCCAGTCAGAATAACATAAGATTTAGGAGCTTCTACAATAAATAATCAGTGGACTTGGAATGTCTCTTATGGAGTAAAATGAATTTAAACCAAGAATCATCTACCCAATAAAATCTGAGTATAATTGTTCAGGGGTGAAAATGGATATTTAATGAAATAGAGAACTTTCAATCATTCCTGATGAAATAAAAACAGAACTGAATAGAGAATTTGACTTACAAATACAAGACTGAAGAGAAGCAGAAAAAAGTAAATAGGAAAGAGAAATCAGAAGGGATTCAATAACCACAAAATGTTTATGTTCCTATATGGGAAGATGGTACTTATAACTCCAAAGAACTTTATCATTATTAGAGCAGTTAGGAAAAGAACATACAGATGGAGGGCATAAGGGTGAATGGCTTGGCTATTTTCAGCAATATGTTGATTTAAGACAATTCCAAAGACTCATGATGAAAAATACTATCCACCTCCAGAGAAAGAACTGATGTAGTCTGAATGCAGATAAAAGGATACTTTTTCCCCATTTTCTTTTTCTTCGTCTGTATTTTCATTCACAACATGGCTAATATGAAAATATATTTTCCATGACTGTACATGTACCACTTTTATCAAATTACTTGCTTTCTCAATGAGGGCTTAGGGGAGGAAAAGAGAAAGGGACAGAATTTGGAAGTCAAAATTAATTTTTTAAAAATTGTATGTAATTGGTAAAAAAAAGTTAAAAGGAAAATATATGGATATTTACCCTGAAGAAGAGAAGATTTAGGGGATACATACTCATCATCAAGGAAAGAGATTAAATTTGTTTTAGACCTACTCCAGAAGCCAGAACTAGGGGCAAGGGGCAAAAATTGCATTAAAAATTAGGCTTGATCAAGAAAAGTTTCTTAATAGCTTCAGTTGTCTAAATATGGAAACGACTAAATTAGGAGATAGTGAATTTATACTCACTGAAACTAGTTAAGCAAAGTTTGGATCAAAACTTGCAGAATGAATTCCTATTTGGGAATATATTAGACTAGTTTGGTCTTTGAAGTTCCTTTCTATTTTGAATCATTTAACTTGGTAATTATGTGAACAGAGAGATTTTTTTGTATATTCCTAATTTGTTTTTTTTTCAATTCTTATGTTTTCTTCCAACATTTCTTCAAGAAAGAGCAATTAACCTCTCAGTGCTGCAGGTAGCCCTTTAAACTTATTTAATTACAGAACCTTCTCTATTTCACATTGAAATACAGAACCTTCTCTATTTCACATTGAAATACAGAACCTTCTCTATTTCACATTGAGAGAATGGGATTCCTCCATGTAAGTTCTTTATTCCAAAGAAATCATAGGTACAAGTGCCACCCATCCTACAAAAATCATTCAAAGGAACTTAAAAAAATTATATATATGAAACAAGAAATCTTTCATATGGCTCAACAGAGCTGAAGTAATATCGAATACTTTTTTCACAGGAAAAAAGGATACTCCCAGAGACATTTTCCATTCATCGATAATTCCTCCTCCCCCCTTTTATGATATCTCAATTGAGTCTCAGTTCTTTTTATAATTGTATCATGCCAGATGAACATTTCTTCCAGGAATAGTTGGATAGGAATCCAGCTGTACTTCTTGACATCACATGGGATATTGGGTACCAAGGTTGTTTAATCTAAATATGAACAATTGTGCTGCTATAATTGATGAGTATGTCATTCTAAATGCACTGGTGTATCACTCCACATCATATGTGAACACTGTTGCAAGTCCCTGTAATGCATAGGTGGCCATTATCAGTGTCTTCATCAAAATAATCAGATGATTTCTCACGCCATAGCTATCTAATGAGAAACTTCAGTGAATAAATTAAAACATGGAAGCACTTTCTTGTCTTCTTTGAATAATGCCAGCTAAAAAGCCTTCAATTTCTTCTTCTTTTTATTTTTTGCCTAATATCTCACACTAGATAAGAGTAGTTATTCAGTAGTTCCCCTTATCTGCTACAGTTTATGCTTCTCTGGGAATAACCTGTCATAGGCCTTTGAAGTACAGCCACCAGCTTTCTATCCTCAGAGACTTCATGTTTTATGCCTGTGTGACTTCTCTGTCCCCAAGATGCATAACAGTAGAAGTTAAAAGTAATACTCAGTCAGAGATATTTTATCCACTACTGAGGAGTCCTGAGTGACTGATTAGGCATGAATTTAGTCCAAAAGATAAAGCCTTGTCTTCTGTCTTATATATTTTGGCAAGCAAAATCAGCATTATTTTATGAAAGCAGATACAAAGGAGTTTGAACAGAGCCTTTGGCTCTAAGTGGGATGACCTCTTGTATATCTTTGGATGAATTTGAGGTCAGCTACACCCCTGTAAGGCTGAGTTCTCATTTGGTTGCTTATAGGTATAGCAAATTAGTATTGGGGAACAGAGTCTAAAGGACTGGTCACATCAGTAGATGATGAAATTGTCTAACCATTGCAGTAGCATGGGCTAAGACTTTGCCTTATGAACAAAAGACCTATTCAGAAAGCAGAGTCATAGGAAAAAATGAGGGCTTTTTAAGGGTGTTGGGATTGGAATAATAATAAGTGACATTTTGGTAGTATTTTAAAGTTTACATTATCTCATAAGTTCCTCACTCTCTTTCCTGAGGCTGAAGAAGTTTAAGTGTCTTGCCTAGGGTCACAAATCTCTAAGGTTATATTCAAATGCTGGTCTTCCAGACTCTAAGACCAATTCGCTATCCATGATGCCAGGTGGCAAAGACTTATTGCTAGCACAGAAAAATAAGATAAGTTAGGAAATATTTGCTTAATCAAAGAAGAGAAGGTAGAAAAAATAGCATGATTTACTGTGTATTGGATATGTAATGAAAGAAGTAAACATTATTAAAGCTGAATAGAGGTCAGCAGCAACATTTAGAACTGCTTCAAGAGGATCAATAGAGAATTGCAGCCAAAAAAAACCTTTTAGACCTTTGTGTTCTGAAATTCTGAGTAAATATTCTCTGGGCTACAGCAAGGTTATCATTTTTAGGTTCATCCTCTGGGACTGACTTCTTAAAACAGTGTATTTGTCTCTGGCTATAACATATTCTGATACTAATCATTAAAACTTTACATGTGATATTGTGAAGAATATTTAATAAAGGTAGCAGCTCTCAGAAAAAAAGTCACTTTTTTGGGGGGGGAACATTTAGTTTGGAAATGTTCATTGTTAAAGTAGCAGAAAAATGGCATGGTGTAGAGGCTAGAATTGGAATAACATTCCTTTGCATCTTCTGCAGAAAGTAGTGGTAGAAATCATTAAAGTAAGGGAGGAATAGTTGTGTATTCGGTATTCTATTGTGTTACTTTAATGCATCATTTTGATGAAGGATACATTCAGATATGTCTATGTTGAGCAAAATCATGATTCATGAGACTTGAAGACCCCGATATTGTATATAGTAGAATTATACAGTTAAGTGATGAAGAAGATAAGTCAAAGTTATGTCTGAATTATCACAAAATCATAGATATAAAGACTATAAAGGAAGCAACATCCAAAAACATATAGAACAAATCACTCGTTTTACAAACCAAGGTCCAGGAGACAAAAGAGACTTGCCTAAGGTAAGGAGATAGAAGTAAGATTTGAACCTAGCTCATGGAACTTCAGATTCAATGCTTCCTAAAGTATAGAACTGTGTTAATTCCCAATCTCTTCATCCTTATGTAGCACCTTGTGACATGAACAAAAGAATCCAAACAAAAAATAGTGAAACAAAAACAAATCCAGACATAATGTTTTAGTCATGTAAGGAATAATTATTAAATCATCTTTCATGATTGAAATACTTTAATAAGTTAATAGAACCACGATATCATCAATGTGAATAACCCCTCCAAAAGTACTTATAACAACACATACATCTCAACAAATGGGTTTCACATGTTTAATCCAATCCTCTTTTGAGTATTGAAACAATAAATCAATCGATAAGTATTAAACATGTACTGTGTGCCAGGTACTATGCTAAGTGCTGATACATAAAGAAGCAAATGACAGTTTTTGTGCTGGAAAAGCCTACATTCTAATGGAGAGATGATATTAAAACGTGTGTGTGTGTGTGTGTGTGTGTGTGTGTGTGTGTGTGTAGAGAGAGAGAGAAAGAGAGAGAGAGACCTATGGAATAAATATAAAATAATAAATATAAAGCATTTAAGAGGGGTTAAGGAAGATTTCTTGTCGAAGGCAGGCTTGTAGTTGGGACTTGAAGATAGGAAGTAAGTAATTGGAATAGAGAAGTGAAAGAGCTCCAGGAATGGAGGACAGCCAGAAAAAAATGCCTAGAGCTGAGATAGAGTATCTTGTTTGTGAAACAGCCAGGAGACCAGTGTCATTGGTTTGAAGAATATGTATTAGGGAGTAAGGTGTAAGTGTCTTGAAAAGGTAGGAGGGGGCTGGGTTATGAAGGACTTTGAATACCATACAGAGCATTTTGTCTTTGGTCCTAGAGGCAATAGGAAGCCACTAGAGTTTATTGAATATGGAGAAGACAGGATCAGACTTGTGTTTTAAGAAAATCATTTTAGGGCAGTGGCTAAACTCAGTCAAATTGGATTCAAGTGAGGGATGGATATGTAAGGTCATCAGTCTTACTTTCTCCTCTGGAGCCATTTGAGTCCAGTAGTCAGATAGATTTGTCAAGTTTATCAACGACACAAAGCTTGGATGATTACCTCACCCATTGAATTATAGTCAAGATATATTTCAACAAGCTACAACAATGGACTGATACTAAGATAAAAATGAGAATGAAATATTACAAATCAGATCAAAAAATCATTCTTTCAAGTAGGTGATAGGGAGAAGTGGGAACCACAATATATTTTCCATGAAAAAGATCTGAGGGTTTTAGTGTAATACAAGTTGATTATGAGTCAATAGTGTGAGGTGGTTGACAGAAAGAGTTAATGTTATAATGGTCTATGTTAAGAGGAAAATAGTGGCAAATAAACAAACAGTAACAAACCAGAGAAAGAGAAATTCATCTCTTTTATCTTAAGTATTGAGCTCAGAAGTAGACAACATATTTTAGCAAAGGTGTAGTTCTATTGGGGAGGGATATAATTTATATAGATTTTGACAAAACATATCATTGTTTTGAAAAAAAACATAGATACTATATAGTTAGAAAGATTTGGAACTGGCTGATTAACTGAGCCCAAAGATTAGATATTAATAATTTTATTTAAAATTTAAAGAACTTTTCTAATGTAGTGTTCTAAGTATCTGAGCTTGGTCCTGTGTTATTTAATATTGTTATTAATAGCTTTGTTAAAAGCATAGATGATGACATAAAAGTAGCTGAGCATATAAGCTGACATCCTGACTTATAGAATTCAAAAGCCATTTTTGAAAGCCTGCAACACTGTACAAAATTTAAGAAGCTGATATTAAATTGGAACAGATATTAGAGCTTATTTTTGTTGTTGCTCAGTTGGTCAATAGTGTGTGACTCTTCATGACCCCATGGACTATAGCACATGAAACCCTTCTATACTCCACTATCTTTCTAAGTTTCTGCAAGTTCATGTTCATTTTTCCATGGTGTTATCTATATGCCTTATCTTCAGCTGCACCCTTTTTCCCTTTGCATTTAATTTTTCCCAACTTCAAGGTCTTTTCTAATAAGTCTCATCTTCTCATTATGGGGTAAAGTATTCATGCTTCAACTTCCATTTCTGACCTTCCAGTGAATAGCCTAAGTCAATTTATTTTAGTAGTGACTGAATTGACCTCCTTGATGTCAAAGGTACTCTCAAAAGTCTTCTCCAGCAACATGATTTAAAAGGGTTGATTCTGTAGTGCTTAGTTTTCCTTATAGCCCAACTCTCATAACCATACATCACTATTGGGGAAAAAATGGAACATAACTTTGAGCATACAGACCTTTGTTGGCAAGGTGATGTATTTTCTTTTTTGTATACTGTCCAGATTTTCCATAGCTTTCTTTCCAAAAAGCAAGCATCTTTTAGTTTTATGGATGCAGTTACCATCTGCAATGATCTTTGAGCCCAATAATATAAAATCTGATACTGTTTCCATTTATTCTCCTTCAATTTGCCAGGAAACATTAGGACCAGTTGATGTTAAACTTCATGCCAGCTTTTATACTCTTTTACCTTCATCAAGAGACTTCTTAATTTCTCTTCATTTTCTGCCATCAGATTGATATCAACTGCATATCTGAGAGTGCTGATATTTTTCCCCTGGCAACCTTAATTCTAGCTTTTGATTCATCCAACCTAGCATTTGCATGATATATTCTGCATATGAGTTAAATAAATAAGGAGATAACATACAGCCTTGACATACTCCTTTTCCAATCTTAAGCCAATCAGATTTTCTATGTTTAGTTCTAACTGTTGCTTGTAGGCCTGTACAAAGGCTCCTCAGGAGACACTTTCATCTCTTTGAGGACTTGACACATTTTGCTGTGATCCACAAAGTCAAAGGATTTGGCGTACTCAATGAAGCACAAGCAGATTTTTTTTCTGGTACTCCCTCGCTTTCTGCATAATCCAGTGAATGTTGACAATTTGTTCTTTAGTTCCTCTGCATTGTCAAATCCAGCCTGCTGGCTAATTACCAATTCACACATTGTTGGAGACTAGCTTGAAGAATCTTAAGCATAATCTTGCTGGCATATGAAATTAGTACAATTATTTGGTATTTTGAACATTCCCTGGTACTGCCTTTCATTAGGATTGGGATGTAAACTAATCTTTTCCAATCCAGTGGCCACTGTTGTGCTTTCCAAGTATTCTGGCATATTGAGTGCATCACTTTAACAATATCAGTTTTCAGAGTTTTAAATAGGTCAGCTGGAATTCCATCACCTCCACTAGCCTTTTTGTTAACAGTATTTCCTAAGGCCTACTTGTCTTAATTCTCCAGTAATTTTGGCTTCATATCAGTATCCATACCATTATGATTACCAGTGATGTTAAGATCCGTCTTGGTCTTGAATAGTTCTTTTGAATATTCCTGCCACCTCTTCTTAATCTCTTCTGCTTCTGTTAAATCCCTATCATTTGTCTTTTTACAGCTGTAAAACTACAAAATGGGAGTGAGCATGTCACTAAACAGCAGATTCTTCAAAAATGGTCTGGAGTAGAATTTCTAGAAACCTAGATGGTGGAGTAACCAGTAAACTGCTACAAGTATCTCATACTTCCCTCCAAACAACCATAAAACAGAGACCATGAACAAATCCTGGAACAGCAGAACAAGCAAAAAGATGGGGTGAAAAATCTTTTAGCCCAATAAACTTGGAGGATTGGTAAGAAAGATCCATCTCACTGGGGTGAAAGGGGAGCCCAATACAGGATGGGAATCATCCCAGCAAGCAAGGAACAAGTCATACCTTAGTAAACAAGTGGGAAATCCTGAGCCCCAGTGTGGTGGACCAGGCAAACACCAACACTAGGAACCCCCTGAGCCTTAGCACATCCAGGGGAACCTTCAGGCTCCAGCTCCAAGAATTACCATGTGTTTCAGCATAACTTAGGACAAATAGGCACCCTTCAGCAGCCAGACCTACATGTGCTTCAGCAAAGCCCTGGGCAAACAGGCAGCTTCCAGAGGCCTGACCATGTGTGCTTCAGTGTAGCCACTAGGAAATACAGAAACACCAAATTGGGCTTCATCAAATGCCAAACAACATCACTAGAACCCCAGATCAGTACCAGGTAAGCTTCTAGACACCTACAAGCCTCCAGCAGGCCAGCCAAACCCCACTCTACTCCTGCAGTGCACCACCAAACACAAGGGTCACCCAGGTGCCTCAGGGTAACATAAGTGTAGTATCAGGTAAATAACCAGGGCCTGCAGCCTCTAGCACAAGATTCCAGAGACAGTATCCTTTCCACCCAGGAAGCAGATCTCAACTTTAAAAGAAAGGAAAAGGGCCCAAAAAAAGGGATGACTAGAAAACAACAAAATATAATCTGACCATAAAAAGTTATTATTGTGACAAGGAAGACCAAGATACAAACTCAGAAGGGGACAACAATGTCAAAATACCTATGGCCAAAACTCTAAAGAAAAACAGGAAGTGATTTCAAGCCCAGAAAAATCTCATGGAAGAGCTCAAAAATGATTTTAAAAAAACATATAAGAGAGATAGAAGAAAAATTGGGAAAAGAAATGAGAGTGATACAAGAGAATTATGAAAAAAGAGCCAACATCCTGGAAAACTGCTTTAAAAGTAGAGTTGGCCAAATGGAAAAAGGAGATAAAAAAATCCACTGAAGAAAACAACTCTTTAAAGGGTACAGTTGGCCAAATGGAAAAGAAAGTACAAAAGCTAATTGAGGAAAACAAAATCTTAAAAGTTAGAATTGAACAAGGTGGAAGATAATGACTCTATGAGACATCACTAAGCAATCAAATTCAAAAGAATGAAAAAAAACAGAAGAAAATATAATATAACTCATGAGAAAAACAACTGACCTGGAAAATAGACACAAGAGAAACAATATCAGAATCCTTGGACTGGCTGAATACCCTAATCAAAACAGGGACTTGGTCAGTATCTTTCAAGAAATTATCAGAGAAAACTGCCCTGATGTTCTGGAACCAGAGGGCAAAATATGCATTGAAATAATCTACTAATCATCTCAGGAAATAGATCCCAAAATAAAAACCCCAAAGGATATTATAGAAAAATTTCAGAACTATCAAGTCAAGGAAAAAATATCACAAGTGCACAGAAAGAGACAATTCATATATCGGGGAGTCACAATCAGGATCATACAGGAACTGGAAGCTAGAATATTGAATGATCAGTGGTCATGGAGCATGATATTGTAGTCCTAGCAAAAGAGCTAGAACTACAATTAAAAATCTCATACCAGCAAAATTAAGCATAATGCATCAAGGGAAAAATGATTAATCAATAAAACAGAAATATTTCAAGCCTTCATAAGGAGAAGACCATAACAAAACCAAAAATTTGACCTCTGATATTAAAACCCAAGAGAAGAAAAAACAGATAAAATGGGAAAGAAAACATAAGGGATTCAATGGATCTAAACTATTAACATAACCACATGTGAAAAATGGCATTTGTAACTCTTAAAATTATATCACTAACAGTACAGATAAAATTAATAGACATAGAGAGTATGGGTATAAGGTGAATTTGAGGAAATAACATAAAAATTAAGTGATGAGAAAGAGGAGTACAAAGGTTGTAGAAGGAAGGGAGGAGTAGAATGGGATAAATTATCTCACATGAGGATGCGAGAAATACCTATTATAGTGAAGGGGAAGATGGGGGGTGTGATAGCCATCATTTGAAAATTACTTTCATAAGTATTGGCTCAAAGAAGGAATAATACGCACAATCAGATGAATGTAGAAATCTATCTTACCCTATAGGGATGTAGGAGGGAAGGAGACTAAGTAAAGGGGCAGGAGTCTGATATAATGGAGGGCAGATCAGGGGAAGTGATAGACAGGAGCGAACCACTGGTGAGGAGAGAATGGGTGAAAGGAAAGAGAGGACAAATAAGAGGAAGAATGTAATGGAGGGAAATTCACAGGTAGTAATTTTAACTATGAAAGTGAATGGAATGAACTTTTTCATAAAATGGAAGTGGATAACAGAGTAGTTGAAAAACCAGAATCCTACAATGTATTGCTTACAATAAACACACTTAAAGCAGGGAGACACAAACAGAGTAAAGGTAAGAGGTTGGATCAGAATCTGTTATGCTACAGTTGAAGTAAAAAAAAAAGACAAGTAGCAATCTTGATCTTAAACAAAATAAATGCAAAAAAAAATACCTAATTAAAAGATAAGGAAGGAAACTACACGTTGCTACAAGGCACCATAGACAATGAAACAATCAAATTTAAAAAAGCATGGAATAGTTTACCTGTCAGGTCTGAAAGGAGGTAAAGAATTCATAACCAAACAAGAGATTGAGAGCATTACAAAATGTAGAATAATTTGACCATATTAAACTGAAAAGCTTTTGTACAAACAAAACCAATGCAACCAAGCTTAGAAGGAAAGCAGAAAGCTGGAAAACATCTTTACAGAAAATGTCTCTGATAAAGGCCTTATTTCTCAAATATACAGAGAAATGAATCAAATTTATGAGAATACAACTAATTCTCCAATTGATATGGTGAAAGGATAGGAATAGGTAGTTTTCAGATGAAGAAATCAAAGCTATTCATAGACATATGATGAAGTGCTCTAAATAACTTTTGATTAGAGAAATTCAAGTTAAAACAACTCTGAAATGCCATGTCACACCAATCAGATTGGCTAATATGACAAAAAAGAAAAATGATAAATTTTGGAGTGGATGTGGGAAAATTGGAACACTAATGGACTGTTGGTAGAGTTGTGAACTGATACAATCACTGTGGAGAGCAATTTGGAACTATGCTTAAAAGACAACCAAACTGTGCATACCCTTTGATCCAACAATACTAGGTCTATATCTCAAAGAGATCACAAATAGGGGAAAGAACTTAACACATGTGAAAAAATTTTAGCACCTCTTTTCATGATGGCAAAACGTTGGAAATTGAGGGGATGAACATCAATTGGGGAATGGCTGAACAAGTTGTGAAATATTAATGCAATGAAATAATATTGTGCAATAAGAAATGATGCACAGGCAGATTTCAGAAAAAAATCTGTAAACACTTGTACAAACTGATGCAAAGTGAAATAAGCAGAACCAGGAAAAAAAAAAAACCATTGTACACAGTATCAGCAACATCCTGTGAGGATCAACGATGAATGACTCAGCTCTTCTCATCAACACAATGAATCCAAGACAATTGCAAAGAGCTCACAAAGGAACATGCTATCCATATCCAAATAAAGAACTGATGAACTCAGAATGTGGATCAAAGCACATTTTTCACTTTATTCTATTTTTTGTTAATTTATTTTGATTTATCAACAATCTCTTCCATAAGCTTTTGAGTTTTAAATTTTTATCCACCTCCCTTCCCACCTCCCTCCCCAAGATGGCATGTCATTTGATAAAGGCTATAAATATACTTTCCTATTAAACATAGTTTCATATTACTGATGTTGTAAGGAAGAATTAAAACCAAAAAGAGGAACCACCAGAAAAAGTAAACAAAACAAAATAGAAGAAAAAATAGCAAATAGTATGCTTCGATCTGCATTCAAACCCTATAGTTCTTTCTTTGGATGTCGACAGCATTTTCCATCATGAGACCTTTGGAGATGTCTTAGATCCTTGCATTGCTGAGAAGGGCTAAGTCTATCAACATTAGTCATCACACAGCATGGCTGTTACTGTGTACAATGTTCTCCTGGTTCAGCTCAATTCCCTCATCATCAGTCCATACAAGTTCCAGATTTTTTTCTAAATTCCACTTGCCCATCATTTCTTATAGCACAATAGTATTCCATTACATTCATATACCACAACTTGTTCAACCATTTACCAATTGATGGGCATCCTCTCAATTTCTGATTCTTTGCCACCACAAAAAGAGCTGCTATGAGTATTTTTGTACATGTGGGTCCTTTTTCCCATTTGTATGGTCTCTTTGGGATATACCCTTAGAAGTGCTATTGCTGGGTCAAAAGGTATACACATTTTTATAGCCCTTTGGGCATAGCTCCAAATAGCTCCCCAAAATGGTTGGATAATTTCACAACCTCACCAATAATGCATTAGTGTTCCAATTTTACCACATTCTCTCCAACATTTATCATTTTCCTGTTTTGTCATGTTAACCAACCTGATAGGTGTGATATGGTACCTCAAAATTGTTTTGATTTGCATTTCTCTAATCAATAGTGATTTGGAGTATTTTTTATATAACTATGGATGACTTTAATTTCTTCCTCTGAGAACTCTCTGTTCATATTCTTTCACCATTTATCAGCTTGTATTCTTATAAATTTGACTTATTTCTCTATATGTTTTAGAAATGAGACCCTTATCAGAGACACTGGTTGTAAAAATTCTTTCCCAATTTTTTACTTTCCTTCTAATCTTGGTTGCATTGGCTTTTTTGGTGCAAAAACTTTTCAATTTAATGTAATCAAAATTATCCTTTTTGGATTTTGTGATGTTCTCTATCTCCTGTTTGGTCATGAATTCCTCACAGGCAACCACATCTAACTGATCGAATATTGAGCTGTGCTTTGCCAGGTACTTGTCTTTGTACTTCCTCTTCTTCCCTGAAGGGACTGCAGCTTGGAGACTAGTGGAGTGGCTAACTGGGCCACATTCACCACCCTCCACTCTTGCAGCTCAGGAGAGGGGATCAAGCCTGCAGCCTCCCTGGCAGAGCCTTCTACCTTGCCCTGCCACCAATTGCTGTTGTCCTTGGATTATCTGAATGATGTCTCCTGTGAACTTCAGACCTGGTTCATTGCAGAGGATCAGGGGATCCTTCTGGGGATCATAATCAAACCGGGACCTCATGAACATCTGGAGAGCAGGGAGAGAGCTCTGCTGGTTGGGAATTATTTTCAATGAGATTGTTCCTTTCTGTCAGCACCTTCTGCAGCTGATCAAGATTGGTTGGTCACACTCATGACATTAATTTTCAAGATCTAATCTCCCACATGAAGGAAGCCTTGTCTGTGAATCATTCCTTCATGGAGAATTCTGGCCACCTCCCTTTCCACCTCCCTCTCCAAGACTTTCATTCAGCTTCAGAGTAATTCCTATGGGCTCCTGGACGACTTTCTCAAACTGAATGAAGCAGACTTTCTGTGGCTCGCAGTGGGTGCCTTGGTCAGGTCCAAGACTAGTTGGTGCAGTAGACCCATAGGTGTATATGTCCTCGGTCACAGCATTTAAGGGAAAGGAAACAACCTCGGGCTTGGTGTGATTCTGCAGCAAGTGCCCCAGGTAGAGAGGTCAGACAGGTCCGTCCGCATGCTGCTCATACTCTCCCTCAGGCTCGACTTGGAGCTTCATTTCAGGCTCAAAGCGAGCCTGCCTGGATCCTGGCACCACGGGAGATGCGGCCAGGCACTGACTGACTGACTGATCGGCCTTTGCTGCCACTGCCGCCGCCGCCAACAGGCAACCACCAGGAGCTCAGCGATCCCGGAGGAAGACGAGGATGAGCCAGGGAAGGAGATAGAGGGAGACTGGGGGGAGAAGAGAGAGAGAAAGACAGAGAAAAAGAGAAAGAGAGAGAGACGGAGAGACCAAGAGAGAGACATACAGAGGGAGAAGCCATATGAATTATTATTAACATTAACCTATAACTGTATAAAATGGAAAATTATGATCTGAATAAAACTCTGTTGATGAGTGTTCAAAAGTATGTAATTAGGGAAAAATAAAATATTATATAAACAAAAAAAGGGCTTGAAGTAATTTTTAACAAACAAATCAGTATATGTCTATAAGGGGACACGTCAACTAAAAAAAATCTAATGCAATAATAGACAGTATTTAGAAAACCCATGGATCTACTCAGAATGAAGAAATAACTCGCCTGTACTCTTCCCTAGTAAAAAAAAAAAAAAAAAAAAACACATATGTTGATATTGTGCATACTGCTGTATACAACATATTAGGGATGATATCAGTAAATTGGAGAACATCTTTTGCTGTTGTTTGTTTTTGTTCAATCTTCTGACTTCAGGCCCAACGCTCTATCCATTGCACCACCCAGTTGTACCACAGAGCTTCTCAGGAAAAGCAACAAGGATGGTGAAGAGTCTTTATTCTATTCAATATTTCTAAATGGGATTAATTAAGTAGTCTTTAGACATTCAAAGAGTTCAATTTATGTTGAAAGGTAATGAATGTGCTTATAAATAATATGAGAATTTTATAACATAAATTCCCATATCTGCTTTATTTTTCAGGTAGGTGGCACAAATTTGGCCTCAGACACTTACTAGCCTTGTGACAGTGGACAAGGCACTTAAACCCTATTTGCCTCATTTTTTCATCTTTAAAATGGGGATCCATTGGAGAAGAAAATGATAAACCACTCAGTTTATATCATTTCTTTTAAAGGGACTGGCATATTTTCTTCTGGTGTCAAAAACAGTACAAAGTAAACTTGTTGATTTATCATCACACAGGTAGTGACCATATGATATATGTTGATGATGAAATATTCATGTAAGCAATGCTATAAAATGTTCTGTAGAAAGTGAATATTCAATTAAATTTTTATTCAGTTAGCTGCACATGGAAATTTTGATGAAATTCAGTGAAATTGACACAAATGATTTTTTAAAGTTTTACAATTAAATTTAAAATTAAAATTTAAAGTGTTAATTTTGTAATTTAATTGTTATTTTAAATTACGATTGCTAGAATTTTGTTAGTAAACCTATTTTTTCTCTATTTTTAAAAATGAGATAATTGTTTCATGGTTTTTTTAAGCCCATTATAACTTAATATACAAGACCATAACAATCAGCTTTTTTCTGTTTTAAATGGACATTTAAATGGACATATTTTTGATAAAAGTTTTGCTTGTTACATATTCAGAAACAAGGCATACAAGAATGAGTAAATAGATATGTGTTTGTTTATCAGTCTTACCTTTTTCAATTGTATGACTGTAGAAAACTCATGTAGTTTCAGCCTTAGTTTCTTATTTATAAAATGAGATAGAGAGTACTTGCACAATATCACACAAGGTATAGGTGTGAGGAAACTATATGTAATGATATGTTCATAATTGCAATAGCAAATATTTATATAGTACCTATCATGTAACAGCCACTATGCTATGCCCTTTACAAATATCACATTTGAGCCTTACATCAACTCTAGGAGGTAGGTACTATCTTCACCCCCATTTTACAGATGAGGAAACTGTGGCAAATGGAAGATTAGTGACATGCCAAGTGTGATATAGTTAGCGATTATCTGAGGTCGGATTTTAATTCATATCTTCTTGATCTCATATCTACTATGCCACCTAGCTACCATATTTTATGTTAATTTATTATTTTATAAAAAATATAGATTTATATCTGTGATTCACTTGTTTATCTTAACACAAAAGAGGTTTTGTATTTTTTTCAAATTTAGTTGTTTTTCAAGCATCTATTAATGTAGACTAGATTAATTTTATAATAATAGTAAATGACTATCATACTGCTACATTGATACTGCATTTTGCTTCTGTCACTTAATACTTATGTGACCTTGAATAAAGTACTTAATCACTTTGTGCTTCAGAAGTCTTTTCTGTAATGTGAGGAGGTAGAACCAGAAGAAAAAAAAAGGTCCCTCCCAGCTCTTTGTTCACAATGATTCTATAATGGTTTTACTTGCAATGTCCCCTTTGATCTCTAGATAATGAGAGTTTTTCTCTACTGTTGCTTCTGGCTACACAATGGTAACCTGGAGAGTTACCAACTATTACCTAAAAATATAATATCAACCTGTTTTCTTTTTTTAATGTAATGAGGCAGCATTACAGAGTACAGCTGTGCAGAGTACAGCTCTGTCCTGAGCAAACAACTTGATGTATCTTATTGACTGACTGCATGACAAGAAATTAGTTGAAAAAAATTGACTTTTAAGGAATGATTTGAAGTTGTATTAAGTTACTTTGACATTTAAATTTATTGTTAAAATTTTAGTAACACAGAAAAAGTATTTTAAGCATATTCAAAGTCTTAAAAAATCCAACTTCTGCAAAATCTAAAAATTGAAAAATAGGTCCATATATGCATCAAAGGTGCTGTGGGGGCTCTGAATCAAGGACAGAGTGGGAGAAAATCATATCTATTGGAAAAGCATGATGTGATAAAATTCAATGAAATTCACTTTCTTGAAATTAAACATGGAAATAGTAAAGATTAAGGATAATAATTTCAAAGCGGGATTAGAAATGCATTTATAGTATTTTAAAGATTAATCTTATGACATTACTCCTGAATTTTGATTTGAAATTTATAAATGGTGTCTTTTTTGATGTTGTAACAATTACTTTTCCAACTCTCTACATTTCATACTCTACTACCGAGGGAAAGGAATGGCATATAGCATAGACTAAAGTCTATGTGAAGAGGAAATCAACTCTGGATAAACCTTTGGAGAAAGGGGAAGAATTTGAAAGTTGAAAGTAATTTTGGATTATCAGTGAACAGTAGTTAAATCCAGAGTCTGTCCCTTTTCTTCCCATTTCTCCTACTTCAGATGAATCAAGAGAAGAAAAATCACATATAAACCCTTACCCTTACAATGTATAGACAGGCATCTGGACTGATACTTAGAATAACATTCTTAAATGCATAAAATGAAATGTATAGAATTACAAAGCAAAGCAATTGTTTGCCTATTGGGTCCAAAGACAAATATCCCTTCACATGAGATAGGATGAGAAAGTATTCATAAGATACTACAATCACCCCAGAATTGACCAGACTATCCAGCCAGGGACTAAGGTAATATACAATATCATGTGGACCAGGAGAAAAGATGTCACTAATTAGATTTATATAGTATCTATGCACCAAAATAATGTGGTGGTTACATTACCTCTGTCCTCCCGTATATGCCTGGCAGACTCCTAGGGTACACTGAAAGAAGTAAAATAATTCCATTAAAAATAAATTAAAAATATATATTTAAAATGTCTACATGAGCTATGGATGGAGTATAGTGATGAGTCACAACATGACAAGGAACCAGGCCGGAGAGAAAGACAGACGAGTCAAGTATGGTAGGAATCTTTGGAGTAAAGGACAATGAGGCCCTGTGGCACAACATGTGGGAGGACACCCATTGACCTTAACTGTATCTGACAATGTGAATTATGTAAACTTTTTAGATCTCTGAGGAAAGTTTGAATTAAAAGAGGTAGGAGCCATTTAACTCTCTTGAAAGAAGAGAGTTTTGTACTTGTTGCTGAGACTAGAGATAAGCCCCACAATAACAACTAGCACTTATACAGAGCTTATATAGTGCCTTTAAATTTACAAAGTGATTTATGTATGTTATCACATTTGATGAACACAACAATCCTGTGATATGGGCGTACTTATCCTATCATTTTACAGATGAGTAAACTAAGTCTAGAAGAAATGATGTGACTTGCTCAGGGTCCCACAGATAGTAAAGTATCTGATGCACAATTTTAACTTGTCTTCTTGATTCTTCATGCAGCACTCTATCTATTACATTATCTAGTTGTCTAAAATTCAGGGACGCCTCAACAATAAGATACCACAATCATAAAAAACAGACATTCATATGTAAAATGGGGTCATTAATGTCCTCTTAGAAAAGGCTTTGAATGAAAGTTTCCCTAGGATACAATGGGCTTTAGATACACAGCTGATTTCTATAAGCATGCAGCGCTTACTTTGAGACTTAGACTTTATTTTTCAACACAGAGGAAAATTTTCCTAAGAGCTATAGAAAAGGCATCTTATCAATGGGGTGGCATTGTGGAAATGGGACTTGGAATCAAATGACCTGAGTGGCTAATTGACTCCATTACTATTTGTGTGACCTTAGACAAATGATTTGTCAGTATTTCAGTTGCCTTATGTGCAAAATAAAGGATTGAATTTGATAGTCTATAAAGCTCCTTCAATCTCTAAATCCTTTCATATGCAGTTCCTCCATTAGGGGATCTATTTGAGTAACATGGCACATAAAATCAAAACATGGTAATTGAGGGAATTGTCATAGATTTTTGACTTACTCATAAAACCTATTTTAAAAGGATTATTGAATATTTAAATTTCTATCCATCAGTTTCTTATCTTTTACAGCAGTGATGTCAGACTCAAATAGAAATAGAAACCTGAAGGTATGTATAGACTAAGAAAACTACAAATTAACATTATCTATGCTGTACTGAATTTTTATTTTATTTTGTTAAACATTCCCAAATTACATATTAATCTGATACAGACACTCATGCTTGCCCATAGTAGAGGTGGGGGAGGCATCAGTTTGATACCTTTACTTTAGAATAGGAGAACATCTGCAAGATTCCTTCTTTGATGAAGACTGAATGAAAAGCAACTTTAAGAGTTAACAGTTTATGAATAGACAATATGTAATCGTTAATTTAAATGGTGATACTTTAGATTAATAATTCTTGACCCAGAATCTGTGAAAATTTTTTGGTGTGTTTATTTTTTGTGTTCATAACTGTATTTAAACAATTGCTTTACTTTGTAATTCTATACATTTCATTTTATGTATTTAGGAATGTTATTCTAAATAGCAGTCCAAGCTTTATCAGACTCTTGAAAGAGATCACACACACACAGAGCTAATAACTGATACTACTCTGGATCTTTGTACAAAAATCTATGACATAAGGAAAGCATAGTGATAAGACCTAAAACAAAATGAAATAGGAATAGAGATATGGACAAAAAATGAAATTCCAAAATATAAACTCTATTAGAGTAACTTTCAGATGAGAAGCTGATTCATTCAGGTTGAAGAGATTTCAAAAATTGAAGTTTGCCATAACAGATATCCCAGGTATGGGCCAGGAAAAGAAAATACCCCTGTTGGTATTGAAATATGGTAAATATCAGAGAGAGATAGAGAGAAAGAGAGAGAGAGAGAGAGAGAGAGAGAGAGAGAGAGAGAGAGAGAGATGTACTGAAAGCAAAGACTTGGTCTTTGAGAAAATGAACTTTATAAAATTCATAGATTCCTATTGTAAATATGTAATCTGCTTGGCCAAATGGTGCCTGAGGCAAGAATCTGGCACTGTGATTGTTAAAAGTAGACATGGTTACCACATGCACTGTTAATACCACTGCTCATCTTTTTTATGACCATAAGGTTATTGTTGAAAAGTTGAAGGACCTGGCATAAATGGTATATTTGAAATATGGCGAGAGACATTAGTCAACCAAATACAAATTTTTTTAGATAAATAAGGCTTTTACTTTCAGATGTTATTTAATATTGCTTCTCTTCCCCTCATACCTTTGTTCATTTTCTATCTATAATATAATAAAATTGAATCAGAATCACAGAAAAAATAAAATTTGCATTTTAAAGGTATCCCAGCAGCCATTTTGTCCAATCCATATCTGAAAGACTCCCTACTGTTACATTACTAAAATGTGGTCATCCAGTCTTTGCTTGAAGACCTCAAAGGAGGGGAAACTTAGCACCTTAGAGGTAATGCATTCTAGTTAATATATAAATCAGAGTTTGAAACTAATCAGTGAATAGTACTTTAGTGTAAGCCTTATAAACCTTGTGTGCATGTTGTACCAGTTATCTATCAATTCCTAAACTAGAAAGTCAATATAATGTAGAACCTAACAGAAGGTTAGCTTATCAATAGAAAACAAAAAACTAGTTAGAAATGCTGAGTGCAGCAGTTACATTTTCTTTGTGTCTGTGTTTATGCTCTTTTGGTGAGTAGATATTCACGTCATTCCACAAGCTTGCTAATTAAGAATCCTCTCCAGTTTAAAAATCCCTGCTCATCTTACTTGGGGCATTTGGATTTTCCAGTACAGGAATATCAGCAAATGACAGATACTAATATGATGTTTATAATCCTCCTTGTTCCCTATGCAAAACTTGTCTATTGAACAGAAGCAGCATACTGAATTTTACTGAGTGAAACAAAAAATAAAAAGTGCTGCTAAATCACTGATGAGTAATCATTGTCAAACTTGTCAAACAGAAGCTCTGAATAATATTTAACAGTTTGACACTAATTTGACACAATTTGAATTATGCTGAATTAAATTAGCATCAGAATGCTCAAATAATGACTAGGGCTGCATAGTGTATATCTAATCAGTACCTTTCCACACTACAGAAAATAGAATAGGTACTTTAAAAGCACATGGCTTGATATGAATAAATAAAACATGCAAATAGAATAATTCCCAGCACCAATTAAGAGAAAAATAATGAGCTTGAAATGTTAAAGTGAAAATGCACAAAAAGGCCATTGAATTTTAATATTAATTTAGCTTTCTATCCACTTACCATAGTTAACTACATCTATCCAAGTGTTACTCTCCATAAAAGGTCAATGAGTATATCCTCTGGAAATATAAATATAAAAGAACAAAAGTTGATGTCAACTTGGGCACCTAGTCATTTGAATTTTCAGTGTTATTGACTCAGTCACTCTGGAGTTATGGAACTATTCCTTTGGTTGTTTTTTTTTTTTTTTTTGTTCTTTGTCTTATTGCTTTTAATCTAGCATTTATGAATCCCTCAAGGGTCCATGGATAAAGTTCATGGGGTCTGTAAACTTGGAATGGTATATGTGTGTGCATGTATATGTATGTATATATTTCTGTATATATGTGTGTCTGTTTATACATGTGTATGTATATGCACACACATGTATGTATGTGTTTATATAATTATTTTCACACATACCCATATTGAATTTAACAATTCTTTCAATTATAAATTAGACAAAAATATGCAACAAAAAATTCTGAAATTGAGTGCATAGGCTTCATCAGACTTCCACAGGGTCCAAGATAGAAAATAAGTTAAGTATCTATTATTAAAGACCTTTAATCTGTACCAGTGCATGATTTTCAATACAAACCTAAATAGTTATGCTTTCATGAGTGGCCATCTACTATAGAAGTTCATTTATATTTTAATAACTAATTTATAGCACTTTGTACTTTATATTTATACATATAACTCAGTCCCATTTATCTCATTTCAGGAAATAGCAACTGAGCCTTCAGGAATAAAAATTAACATATTTGAAGCTCTCTCAGAATGATTGGGAAATATACCAAAACAAAAATAAGTGAAATTGAACTAATCTCAGGGGGAAAAGGTAATCTTGTGTGTATGTTTTTATTCTTTAGGGAAGAAGGGCCAAAAGGTGGCCAAAAATAAGAATGAGTCTTCAGTTATCAAGGAGTTTAAAAGCAATGTAATTGAAGCAAATGCTTCTTTCCAAATAAATGCCTCCATTTTATCTTTCAGATAGTTTGGCATCACTTAGACATAATCAGAATGCCTAAATGTCATCGACAAATCATATGAGTTAGGTTGGACCTTTCTTTTTTTCTTTTTCTTTTCGCAATATCAGAATAAATATTTTTTTCTTCATTAAAAGAACAACAGAGCCATGATGGCAGAGCAGAGGGAGCAACCCAGCTAAACTCTCTCAACTTTACTCTCCAAATAACTTTTAAATGAATAAATTGAATTTTGGATTGCCAGAGCCAACAAAAGTTCAGTGTGAGAAATTGTTCTTGCCTAATACAACTTAGGAGGTCAGCAGGACAGAACAGTGACATCAGTTTGGAGACCAGGACAAAGTACTCACAGCAGAAGCACAAGTGGTGGCCCTTAGAGGTGACTATGACAACTGCAATAGTAGCCTTGGGAGCTCTCAGGCCAGAAATGGTAAGGGAGTAGGTATACTGGTCTGAAATAGAGTACAGGAAATCCTTTGCAGGCAATGAGTATAGCTAATGTTGATTAGTAACTCTATTGCCCATAGGCAGTTCTGGGTTCCACTTTCAGTAAAGATAGGATGCTAGTGCTTACAGCTGCAGAGGAACAGGTTTTTTTTTTCTTTCAGAACTTTCAGACCCCCAGAATCAGCTCTGAAAACAGCAGCATGAGAAAGCCTAAAGTTTGGAATAGTACCTCCTCACTTCCAGGTAAAAAAACCTTTAATACAAAGTTAAAATTAAGGAATAGACTGAAAAATAAAAAAAAAACAATAAAAAAGAACCTGAACAATAAAAGCTACTTCAGTTGTAGGAAAGACCAAGACACCAACTCAGAATAAGACAACAATATGAAAACAGCTACAATCAAAGCCTCAAAGAAAAATGCTAATTAGCTACTAGCCTAACAAGAATTCCAAGAAGCGTTAAAGAAAGAGATGAGAATAGAAGAGGAAAAAATTGGAAAAGGAAATTACACAAGAAAATTAGGAAAAGATAATAAAATATTTGGTAAAAGAGATAAAAAAATTGAAGAAAATAATACCTCAAAAAAAGAAACAACTGGCATAAAGGTAAAAAAAATAAGGCACAAAAATTCACTGAAGAAAAAAAATTCTTTTAAATGCAGAATATGTCACATAGAAGAAGCTCACAGAGGAAATCAATTGCTTAAAAATTAGAGTTGGACAAAAGGAAGCTAATGACTCCATGAAAAACCAAGAAACAATAAAAATGAAGTCAAAAATGAAAAAAAAAGAAGAAAATACAAAATATACCTTCAGGATAGGAAACTGACCTCAAAAAATAGATCCAGGAGAGATTATTTAAGAGACATTATTATTTACTGGATTGCCTGAAAGCCATAATAAAAAAAACAAAAATCTAGACATCATATTTCTATAAATGATAAATGAAAACTGACTTGGTATCTTAGAAAAATAGGGTAATATAGAAGCTGAATAAATCCACTGCTCACCTCCTGAAAGAGACCCCAAAATAAAAACTCCCAGGAATATTATAGCCAAATTCCAGAGTTAAGGTTAAGGAGAAAATTCTGCCAGCAGTCAGAAAGAAATGATTCACCTATTGTGGGGTCACAGACAAGATAATACAAGATTTAGCAGCTTCCATATAAAAGAAACATATGGCTTAGAATATGATATTCCAGGAGGCAAAGGAGCTAGGATTACAACCAAGAATCACTTAGCCAGCAAAAACTGAGTATAATCCTTCATGTGGAAAATAGATATTTAATGAAATAGAGGACCTTCAAGTATTTTTGATTAAAAGACCAGCACTGAATAGAAAATTTGACATTCAGACACAAGACTCCAGAGAAGCATAAAAAGGTAAACATGAAAGGGTAATCCTAAGAGGCTCAACAAAGTTAAATTATTTACATTCCTATACATCATAGGGAAGATGATACATATAATTCCCATGAAAGTTATCATTATAATGGCAGTTAGAAGGATTTTACATAGAAAGAAGGCATGACTATGAGTCAATTAAGTAGGTATGAGTTAAAAAAATGGAGGAATAATGAGGGATACATTGGAAGTAGGGGGAAAGGAGAGGAAGAATTGGGGAAACTAACTCATATAAAAGAGGTAATCAAGGAAGAACTTTTACAGTGGAGATGAAAACAGGGAGGACAGGTGATGCTTGAACCTCACTCTCATTAGAATTGGTTCAAAAAGAGAAGACTACAGGTATGTGTGTGTGCATGCACATATATTTTTCTATATATTGCTGAAATGCTATTGTCCCTTTTCCCACACCAATTTGGGAGGAATTTTGGCTTGTGCCAGAAAAAAAGAATAACCCTTAGGAAACTTTTAATGTTGCTGGAATATCTTGGAATAATATCTGAAATCTGAAGTCAAACACTCCATACCAGTGATGGAAAAATTAACTTAACTTCAGGCAGTAGTAGAATGTAAGTGGCTTGAGGACTACATCTGTTCATTTTACTTTATTTTTTGCTTTTTATCTTTGCTTTTTTAGTATGTAGTATGGCCCCTTTAGTAGAATAAGCATTTAATAAAAAATACTTTTGTTGACTGAAAAAAAGAATGAATTAGTCTGTGATTTCTCTTTCTGAAATGAATTCTCTCAGGGTTCTGGAGTTCTAAAAAAGAATGGATTTCAGTTCCACAGAGATAAGCAAGGAAAACATACAAATCATATCTGCTTCTGATCACCTTCAGGCAATTAGCAGCCGCACACATGAGCCAAAAGGAAACAACACAAGAGTTCCAAACCATGGAAACAGTGACATACTATTCTTTCAAGTCTTATCTTCCATAGTGCTTCCAGTTTTTACTCTAGACTCTGCTGTCTGCATCAACCAATTATGTTAATTTGAAAAATATTTACATGTGTGCTATCCTTTGGCACAATCTATGCCCCAATGTGCTAGTAGAGGAGATTGCTTTTGTGGAAATGATTCATTTTCCAGTACAGGGTGAACCAGACAGTCTCTGAGGTAAATTCTAACCTTGATGATCTGTGATTGATTCTCTAGTATGGCCCAGTGGTAGGGAAATTCAATGGTGCTGCATTCAAAATTTAAGCTTCATAAGAATATGAACTAATAATAGCTAACATTTATATAACCTTTTGTGACAGGCACTGTGCTAAGCACTTTATGTTTACTGTCTCATATGATCCTAACAACAGCATTGGGAGTTGATGCGCCTATCTTTCCTATTTTATAATTTAGAGGTTAAGTAAATTGCCAAGGATCTCACAGCTAGTTAGTGTCTGAGGCTGGATTTGAACTCAGGTCTTTCAGAAGTAGACTGAGTACTCTATGCACTGAACCACCTACGTTTATATCAACACCGTTTGATATGTGTTGTTGTTGTTGTTCAGTCATATCAGACTCTTCGTGATCCCATTTGGGATTTTCTTGGTAAAAATACTGAAGAAGTTTGACATTTCCTTCTTCAGCTCTTTTTACAGGTGATGAAACTGAGAAAAAACAGGGTTAGATGACTTGCCCAAGGTCACACAGCTAGTAAATGTCTGAGACTAGATTTGAACTCCAGTCTTTCTGATTCCAGTGCTCTATTCACTGCACCACCCCTGCACTGAGATAAGTACTTACACAGTGCATGTTGATTGATTTTTTTTTCTTCTCTGGCATTTGGTTTCTTATTCAGGAAAATCTGAATCAGTTCCTTACATACATTTACCAGTAAAAATTGCTGTAAAGATTTCCCCACTTAACTGTTTCTCTTCTAAGCTAAGCTACATTATGAGAAAATTGCAATAACATCTTTTCAATTTTATATAATTAAAATTGCTGGTTAGTTTTCTTCAGATTATTTCTATCCTTTGTTTAGTTGTAAATTGTTCCCCTCTTTATATATCTGAAAGGCAATTTCTTCTTTCCTCCTCTAATTTGTTTATGATGTGACCTTTTCCATAGATTATGTATTCATTGGAGATTATCTTTGTGTAAGGTGTTGGTCTAAACCTAAATTCTTCTTGACCATGGTCCAATTTCTTACCAGAATTTGTCAGGTACTGAGTCTTTACTTTAGCACTTGTGGTTTATTAACCACTAGGAGGTTAGTGCTTTAGTTTTCTCTTCTATTTTATGCACCTGATCTGTTCCAGTGATTGTGTTCTCTTTTTGTTAACCAGTACCAAATTATCGTCATCAATACTGATTTGTAGTGCATTTCTTCCCTTTTGTTTTCATTGTTACCCTTGAAATTTTGACTTTTTCTCTTACAGATTAATTTAGTTTCTTCTTTCCAACTACTAGCTTACCCCTGTTGTAGAATTTCTGTCCTGGTCATTTTCCTATGAATCTATGTGATCTTGTGCCAAAAATATTACTTATTTTTAGATTTCAACATTCACTTCCACAAGATTTTGAGCTCCAAATTTTCTCCCCATATCCTCTCCCCTCCCACTCCAAGATAATGTGCATTCTGAATACCCCTAACCCTAATCTGCCCTCCATTCTATCTTCTCCCTCCTTCTCTTATTCCCTTCCCCTTCTATTTTCCTATAGGGAAGGATAGATTTCTTTGCCCCATTGCCTGTACATCTTATTTGCCATTTGCATGTGAAAACAATTTTTAACATTTGTTTTTAAAACTCTGGGTTTCAAATTTTCTCCCTTCCTCCCACCCACCCTCATTGAAAATGCAAGCAACTCAATACAGGTTATACATGTATAGTCATGAAAAACACTTCTATAGTAGTCACGTTGTGAAAAACTAACTATATTTCCCTTAATCCTATCCTGCCCCCCATTTATTCTATTCTCTCTTTTGATCCTGTCCCTCCTCAGAAGTGTTTGCTTCTGATTGTCCCCTCCCCCAATCAGTCCTCCATTCTATCATCCCCCTGCTCTCTTGTCCCCTTCCCCCCTTATTTTCCTGTATTATAAGATAGATTTCCATACCAAATTGTGTATGTTATTCCCTCCTTAAGCCAAATTCTATGAGAATAATATTTTCTCATTCCCTCTCACCTTCCTCCATTTCCTCTCCACTGTTAAAACCTTCTTGTCTGTTTCATGTAAGATAATTTAACCCATTCTACCTCTCCCTTTCTCCTTCTCCCAGTATAATCCTCTCTCACCCATTAATTTTATTTTCCAGATATCACCCTTCCTCTTCAACTCATCTGGTGCCCTCTATCTATATATCTATCTATTTAACTATCTACCTACCTACCTACTTATCTATCTATATGCATACATATAACTTTTCCCTCCAACTACCCTAATACTGACAAAAGTCTCATGAGTTACAAATATTATTTTTCCATGCAGGAATATAAATAAGTCTCTTATGATTTCTCTTTCTTGTTTACCTCTTCACGTTCCACTTGAGTCTTGTATTTGAAAGTCAAATTTTCTATTCGGCTCTGGTCTTTTCATCAAGAATGCTTGAAAGTCCCCTATTTCACTGAACTACCATTTTTCATCCTGAAGGATTATACTCAGTTTTGCTGGGTAGGTGATTCTTGGCTGTAATCCTATCTGCTTTGCCCTCTGGAATATTATATTCCTTGCCCTGCATCCTTTAATGTAGAAGTTGCTAAACCTTGTGTTATCCTGATTGTCTTTCCACAATATTTGAAATGTTTCTTTCTGGATGCTTGCAATATTTTCTCCTTGACCTGGGAACTCTGGAATTTGGCTACAATATTCCTAGTTTTCCTTTGAGGATCTCTTTCAGGAGGTAATCAGTGGATTCTTCCAATTTCTATTTTTCTTACTGGTTCTAAAATTTCAGAGCAGTTTTCCCTGGTAATTTCTTGAAAGATGATACCTAGCCTCTTTTTTTGATCATGGTTTTCTGATAGTCCAATAATTTTTAAATCATCTATCCTCAATCTATTTTCCAGGTCAGTAGTTTTGCCAATGAGATATTTCACATTGTGTTTTTTTTATTTTTTGCATTCTTTTGAATTTGTTTTACAGTGTCTTGATTTCTCATAAAGTCACTAGCTTCCAATTGCTCTATTCTAATTTTTAAGGAAATATTGTTTTCAGTAATCTTTTGGACTTCCTTTTCCATTTGGCCAATTTTGATTTTGAAGGCATTCTTCTCCTCATTGGCTTTTTGGGTCTCTTTTGCCATTTGGCTTAGGCTATTTTTTAGGGTATTATTTTCTTCAGTATTTTTTGGGTCTCTTTTAACAATCTGTTGACTTGTTTTTCACGATCTTCCTGCACCACCCTCACTTATCTGCCCAGTTTTTCCTCTACTTCTCTTACTTGTTTCTCAAAATTCTTTTTGAGATTTTCCGTGGCCTGGGACCAATTCATATTTTTCTTGGAAGTTTGGATGTAGGAGCTTTGACTTTGTTTTCTTCTTCTGGTTGTATGTTTTGATCTTCTTTTTTACCAAAGAAAGATTCTGTGGTCTGACATTTTTTTGGACCTTTGTTTATTCATGATCCCAGTCAATTACCTGAGTTTTAAACTCTTTGTTAAGGTAGGATTCTGATTCCAGCATGGAGAATGTACTGTTCCAAGCTTTAGGAGTTTTGTGCAACTGTTTTCAGAAATACTTCTAGGGACTTGTAAATTTTCAGTTCTTCCAAGGTGGTATGGTAAGGGATGAGGTGTTTGCTCCTTTCCTGGCCTGTGCTGTGGTGTGTGAATGACTACAAGAACTGTTTTCTGCCTTGGAACTGTGAGACTGATTTCCTCTCCACCACCACTACAAGCTCCACCATGCCAGAACTCCTCCTTTCTCCAGGATTGCCACCCAGAACTGTGACCCAGATCCAAGCACAGGCAAAGCAAGAGAATCCTGCACCAGCAGAGGGATCTCTGTAATCCCTTTCTGATCAGCCACTTGATTCCCCCTCAGTCTGTGGGCCAGAAGCTCTGGAAGCTGCAGCCACTGTGTCTTTTTGTGGGTTCTGCTGCTTTAGAATTTGATTAGAGCCATGTTTTAGAGGTATGTGGAGGGGTTTGTGGGAGAACTCAAGCAAGTCCCTGCTTCCACCCTCTTGGCCAACCCCTCTGTGTTCACTTAAAGAATGTTTGGGACAACTCCAGCAAAAAATAGAAAGACAGGAGTAGGAATTATATATACTGAGTTTTATTTTCTTTCTTTCTTTCTCTCTCTCTCTCTCTCTTTTTCTCTGTTTGTATTAAACACATACACATACACAAACACACATACATAATATATACACAGAAACATATACACATACAGATGTATATATGAATGTGTGTTTCCATTTAATCTTGGTATTAGTTCAGACATTGGCATTCAGCATAACAACATTTATTAAAAGAAAAATACATTGTTCTTAAATATATGTAGGTTTGTGCTCTGTCTTTTAAAAAAAATAGCAACCCCATCCCTCATATGTCTTCTCTCTTCCCCTCCAATTGAAAAAAAGGGGAAAAACATAACAAACATCTATCCCTGCTCAAGTGTCTCTTGCTTCTTATACACTTAGATACATTGATATATATATAATTATACCCTTTCTAATACCTTTGTTGCAATTTAAGTTTAGCAAAAACATAAACTGAGACACACCCTTGATCAAGATAGCTAATAATCAAAGGCATGCTGCCTATCAATAAATAGGTCAGTGGCTTGCTTCCATTTATGCCAAAGACCAAGAACAAAAAGATAGTTCCTGTTGTATAGGTTTTGGAATGTACAGAACAACCACAGAAAAGAATTGATGGTATGAGATTGGTGGCAACATGATTGATTGGTATTTTGATAACAGGGACTAACAATGATGCCACTTTTCTTCTTTAACTAGACTAAGAAGTGTTCATTGTTTGAGTACAAGTGCTAAATAGCAGCCCAGATTTTTGAACAGAAAATATGACATCCTTGAAGGATACCTTGGTCATGAAAGATAATAGGTTTGACTTTCTTTGTGTTCACACATATCTGCTTAGGTCAATTAAATTCCTTAAGGCAATAATAGGTCAGCAATTAGCAGGAGAGCTGGATTTCTAAAATCAACCCATTAAAGGCTAAATTGTAACTAAATTCTGAACTACATTCAGAGGCAAAAAACCATGATTTAAATAATAACAGGAAAAATACAATTACAGGACAAATTCAATTAATTGTAAAGAGGATCAATAAAAAAGACACAGCATCAATCTTAGTTTTCTCGCCTTCACTAGTGGGATATAAGATTATGTTAGCTTTCTTCCTCTTTCTTAATGTATCATATCTATAATTAAATCTTTACTCAAGCAAGCAGATCATATGTTAGACATTCAATAAGGGTTGTGGTAGAGCCAGTTCAAATCATCTTGTAAGACTTAATTGTTAACTTTTAAGTATAAGCATTTACTATAGAGAAATTAGCAAATCCTACTAAGCAAGGTTGGATTTATTATTTATTTTAAATTATCTTACCTTACAAATGTGGTGGAGAGCATGTTAGTTGTGCAAATTAAAGTTAAATGTGTGTCACATAAAATTACACACACATGCTCACACATATGTACACACATAGAGTCTGGCATTAACCATCTACTAGTACAATACAATATAAATCTAATTAAAACTAAATGTGCTATTAAAACAAATAAATAAATAAACTTCCATTAGTATTTTTTGGCCACTTGTATAAAATGGTCTGTTATACTTTGTCTAACTTGCCTTGTTTTATTTTTTTTAACCATCTGCTAATGTAGCTTTTCATGGGAAAAGTACCTTTAAAAGTTTTATGGAAGCCCTGAAAACTCCTCTGTCAATAGTTCATTTGTTTACAAAGACTTTATCTGATACATGTTTAATAATTATGATAGCTAAAATAGGAATATTTGACATGAAAATAAAGATGTATATCAAATATTCTTAACTTCTTTTTTGTAGATGAATATATTTTCCTCAAATACTGTCATTTTTTTTCATAGCCCCTAATGTCTGGCTCACATTTTTAATCTTGGTTGATAAACAAACATAATTTGGCATTAACAAAAATCAATAAATATCTAGTTCATTCTATCTTTTGAATTCCTTCCAGAAGTTTTAGGGAACAAGCAAGATAACTTATTCCCCTTTTCTTTTTCTAACAATTAAACAAGACTTATAGTTGTGTTTATATTTTAAAATCTTTCTACAGTGATTGATGAGATATGTTTTAACATTATCAAATTTTATACTTTGATTATAATTCTGGCATGCATTACTGATATGATAGTCTACAATTGCAAATATTCTGCTCACATTCACACCTCCTATTCTCACTTGCCTCATTGTGGAGTGGAGAGGAGTTTTCAAAGAATTTGCCTTCAAAGTAAAAAGATCTGGTAGATTCTATCACAGTAGGAAAAAATGCAAAAACCTGTTCCCAGTGATGGACTATTTTCTTTTTTTTTTTTTTGATTCATTAATTTATTTATTTTTAAACTTTCACTTCCATAAGATTTTGAGTTTCAAATTTTCTCACCATTGGAATATTTTCTAAGGAGCAAACTTGCTAATTATGGAGAGATGTATCAACTCAGTCTGCATACCTGGTGACATATAGTTTTTTTTTTTAACTTGGCAATCCACAAAGCAAAATAAAAACAAGAAAAACATCACCAAAAGACTTTGTAAAGGATAGTGGCAGAAGCATTGAAAAAAGTCTGCTAGGAACATATGTGTGTATGTATGCATGCATGTATATGCACATATAGAAATATAAACACAGATATTTATAATTCATATGAACACACATATATACTCAACTATATATGAGTGTGTATATATATGCATGTTTGTGTATGTGTGTGTGCACACGCACGCATGCATATGTTAATAAACCACAATTTCAGTTTTGATACTCTTAATGTGAGATCTTTTTTTAATTGAAAAATGAATAGCAATATTAGTACAGGAGTTGAATTATCTTAAACTTGACATTCCTTCTATACATAAAATCAGAATAAAGAAAGAATCATAGGTAAATGGAAGAATGATTCATATATACTCCATAGAGAGAAAAATTATGATAAAGAATTGTTGGAATGGATCTTATCTGTTCCCAGAAGTTATAAGAAGTGTTATTTCACTGGGAAGTTTGGTCATCATGTATTGCAATAGTAATGATACACTTTTGGAAAAAAAAAAAGACAACCTAGTGGTAGTAATTTGCACATTAACATCAGTAGCTGTGGATAAAGTGGTAGAGAAATTCATCAAAAACTTGGTAAGAGCAACCAGATCAAATCAATATATACTCTAATCCTCAGTGACTCAAATTCAAAGGCAGGAAAAGGTGAAGATAAGGGGAAATATATACACAAATATATTTCAAGAAAAGGAAATGAGAGAAGCTAAAGACTTGTAAGTGAAACATTAACTTCACAACTCTACATTATGAACAATTTTCATTAAAAAGAGAAAAAAAGAACTTATAGGTAATAGGCGTGGTTGAAAAATAGTATAATGTTTGAAATACATTTCATTTTACTGGACAAAAAAAGAAAGATTCATTGATATGTGATTTATCCCTCAGTAAACTGTCTGTTTATACTTAGACCATCAACTCAACAAAGTAAAATCAGAATTTAAGAGAAAACTAAGAGAAAATAGATGTAATTTGTAAGCAAAATAAACTCTGAATCATTTAAATAAATTCTTGGAACTTTTCAAAATAGGAAATGGACAAGAAAAATGATTCTTACACTATGATAATTTTATCCAAAAGTTTAACTTACTGCCACAATAAGAAGACTCAAATTGCCCAGGATAAAAAAAAATCAGTTTTATTTTCCAAATGGAGGGAGATGGTAACCAAAATCAACATTGGATTAGAATGTGCACTTGCATGTAAAATCTTTCAAAAAAGGATGATGTATTATGATGAACAATGTTGGTTCAAAAAGCAAAGAAAAGCAAAGGTGAATTAAACTCCTCTAAAGAAAATGTGACAAGATATTCAAGTAAGAAAACTTATGCCAAAGGTGTTCCAATATTAAAATGGGAGAACTACAATGTATGCATGTATGTAGGTATATGTATGTATACATTTACATGTGTGTTATACGTTTACATGAATTTTGCACCCTCACGTGTATGTGTGTATATATGTATGTGTATGTATGTATGTGTGTGTGTGTGTGTGTGTGTGTGTGTGTGTGTGTGTGTGTGTAATTTGTTTTGGATACTTAACTATTTAACAATTCCAAGGCCTTTGAAGGAGATAAATTTATTTTTCTGCTATTCAGCAGCTATAGTTGCTGAGGAGTCAGGGGAATGTAATATGCAAAGGCAGTTGTTAGATGGAGTGTCTCCACAGTCTCTACAGGGACTATTTCTCTAGATAATGTCTACTGAGTGTCCAGGCTACAGCAGTGTTGGATGGTTATTGAGCATGTGGCTATTTCTGAAACTCTTAGACTTGAGGTCTTGAGCTACCTTCACTGAGTACTCAGAATATGATCATTGAGGTGCCGTTGTGGTTTGGCCCATAAAGAACACACTACCACCATGTCTCCTAAAGAACACCTTGATGATTTGTCTTGTCTAATGAATTTGAAATGTTCTGCTTTTTTTCTATTTTTTTTCCTTGTGGCTAAGAGAATATGTGGACTGCTCACTCATGGCACAGTAGAAAGGGAAAATCTTAATCAAGGTGTCAGTAGGCCTAGGTTCATGTATAACCCCTTATTACCCATGTGAACATGAGCTTTATTTTTCCTATCTCTAAAATGAAATTGATGGTGCTCTAAATTCTCATCACAAAGGAATATTTTGAGAAAGTTATGTGTAAATCTTAAGGTACCAATTGAGTTATTATTATCTTGTCTTGATAGGTTTTACTAGTACAAAATATGACTAAAACACAGAGTAAAATAAATTGGTTGAAGACTTGAACCTGTGACCTTGTCAAATACTATTGTGGATTTATTGATATAATAAATGGACATAAAAGTCTCCTTTTCATTCCTTTCCTCAACGTGTCCATGTGTGAATGTGAATGATTTGAAAACTTTTCATTTTAAACACGGTTAATTATAAAATTTTCTTTTTTATGGAATCAACTTTTTATCCATGCAAATTTCATAAATTCAACATTTTGTAGTTAATGGGTATATACAAGCACATATTAGTATGTATATACATATATACATACACATACACACATATGTATACATCTATGAGCATGTAAGTATATATGGGTCTCTGTGTGTGTGCATGTATAATCAGTAGGATATAGTTCAATTTATTCAGCTTTCATGGATAAAATAATGGGGTCAATATTAGTAAAAACAGTACAATTACAACTAGAGATAGTTTTTATTATGTATCAAACAATTTTTTAAGGTTGTCTTAAATATGACTAGGTGTTCAAGTGGAGATAACAAAATATCATGCAACTGAAAAAAATAATCTGATGTTCTATACTTTGCAGCTGCATTAATTAAACTAAACCAAAAACACAGAGATCATGGTATTACAGAGCTAAGGGTGAAGGCCAACTTAGAGACTAATGGGAGAAGAGTACTCACATTAACTGTCTGTAACACTATTCAAGTTCATTTAAGAGAACTGCATCACCTTTTTTTGTCCCTTTAACAATGTGTATTATACCTAAAAAGGAAGAATGTAATAATGCTGGATTAAAATTAGATCAGGGAGTTTAAAATGTTATAGTTCTGTCTGATTTCTCACTTGACAAAGAGAATCATAAGCAAAGAAATTCATAGTTAATCGGTGTTTTAGTTCTGGTGAATCTGAATTATTTTTCTATTATTTTTCTTACTATTTCAATTATCTGATTAAATTTACATTCTAAAAGTCATGTATGATAATAATAACACAACCCAAAATATATAATCTGCAGATTTCAGTGAAGAATAGGTAAGAAGTAATTCCTAGAGATGTTAATTTGGAAGTCATTTGTATGGACGTAGAATTGTGAGAGTGAAAGATGAAGTATAGAAATTTCTTAACTTGGTTTTTCACTGCTGGTATTTTTTTTAGGGGCAACATAAATGTCATTATACCTAATATAAATGACATGAAATGTTTGCAACATCAATTTCTCTCAATCAATGAATGTCAACAGGACTAAGAAATCTTGAAGGCATATAGAAAATTGAATTGGCTGGCACCAACATTTTAAAATGCAAATATAATATTTTCTTAATTCTTGCAAATGTATCCACCCTTTTCAGTAAATATCTATTTTGTCTATGACTATATTGACATGGAGAATGCAATCAACAATTTTGATTAACTTGATCTGTTTAATGAAGTTATGAAATTTGACTGATAAATAAAATGTTCAGATCTATACATTGACATCTTCAATAAAAATGACATTTATATTAAAATTATATTAAAATGCAATTTTATATTAAAAGCAAAGATTTTGAAAAATGAATATGTATCTATCATTTGTCTTCTATTATCTACCTCTCTATCATCTATCTTGCTATCATTTATCTTTTAGATATCTATATTTAATCTTTATATATGCATGCACATGTATGCATGTGAATACACAATACATCCTCTCTTTCTCTCTCTCTCCCTCTCTCCACCTGTATGTATGTATGTATGAATGTATGTATGATTTACGTACATATATTCTGAGGTATATATAATCTTGGCAATGTTTACCCTACATCACAGATATGTAGTACAATGCCTTATCATATTTTAATTGAAGTTAATATTTATAAATTTAGATACTTTGTAATAAAGAGACAAATGTCTTTGTACTACCCAATTTTTCCTGCCTAAACAAATAACAAACATAATGAAATAATTTAAAAATAAGTAAATTGGGGTCACAGTACTTTTTATCAACCTTTTCCCAGGGATATTGAAAAATATGTGTATACATATGTGTGAATGTATGAATGTATGTATGTATGTTTGTATGTATGTACATATGTATGTATGTATTTTTCCCCACAAATTAAATACCTTGAAAAATCTTTTCCTAAGAGCTATCTGTTTATTATTTTGGTGATTTTTTTACACAATTTAGTTTTAAGTACAGTATCATTTGGTTAAAAGACATCATACCATTTTTTTCTTCAATAGTTCATTGATATTTTTCTTACATAAATTTATTATCTTCAGGAACGCATAATGATTCCCCATTAGACATTGCTTAAATTATTCTTGTTTGTTAATATAGAATTGAATCATGTTTGGAGAATCAAAAATATTTTTTCTAAAAATAATCTTATAACCTTCTCTCCACCAGAACAATCCTTTAACAGATTAGAGAACTGAATGAAAAGTTAGAGATGAGATAGAAAATGTAAAAGAGAAATTTTGAGAGATGAATTAAAATAGAAGTGATATGAAAGAAACAAATATGGGGGAAGATCAAGAAGTTTATGAGGAAAAGGAAGTTGAATGAGAGTTAAAATACAATAGTGACTTGCAATCATTTTAGATTTACATGGATTGGAGGGGAAAAGAAAAGATAGATTGTTGGTCTACAAGAGATGATGCTCTGCCATCAATGATTGTCCATTCATAATGACTAACACTGAAATAGCACCTTATATTTACAAAGAGCTCTATGTTTTTGATCCTCAGAATAACTCCACAAGTTAGATAATATTATTATTCTTGTTCATTAAACTATGGGTCAGATAGGGTCAATTATTTGCCCAAGTTTATATAGCTACTAAATGTCAAAACAAGGATTCACATGTCAAGCTTTTGATATTCGTCATTTTTTCCATTACATAAGGGAATTTTATGCTAATGTTGTGACTAACTGGCCTGGGATGCATCAATTATCATTGAAAAGTGTAGAGAATATTCATAATGCATATAGGTAACTTAAATGCAAAAATTCCATGGACTGCCTTAAAATAGAGGAGGTAATTGAGATTTATTCAAGTAAAAAAAGTAAGAAAAGTAAAATGTAAATTGAGATATTGGCATTTCATGTAAACTTACTAGAATAATATTTTTTCTCAAATTGGATAATAAAATTAGTAAATTGTTATTTTGTTGACTATTCAGGCTATAGTTTGATTAAATAGTTCATTTTTATGGTATAAGGTAAGTAAACATATTTAAATGACAATTCAGTCATCCATATTTAGAGAAGAACCTCAACATGTGGGCTAAGCTCAAATCTAAGACAACATGATACACTTTATGCCAGTTTTCTAGATATTAGCAATAATGTCTAGGAGGAGCAAATTAGTGTCTTCTGGGTAGAAAGGTTAACATATCTCAAATTTAACATTTTCATGATAATCAAAGGTCTTACTGAATTATCATAATTTCAGTCTTTATTAAAATATGTAAGTGCATTTTAATTGGGATCCTGAGGAAATGTGAAACAAATAAATAAAAGAACTAACAAATAAATAAGTACAATTTTAAAAAGATAATCCTGCCATATGAATCTATATTGAATGATAAAATCATGTGACAAATGTATTAATAGTAAATATATGATAATAGCATACAACAGTATAGGAAACTTCAAGTAAAGACTGAAATGTTTGTACATAATAAAATAGAAGATAAATTACTTGAAGAAGGGGGCAAGTTTTTATTTGCTTGCTTTGTTTTTGCTTTTTGTTCATATTTTCTAGTATTGACATAGCTTTTAGAAGACAGTAAATGATTAGGAAATACCTCCTGGATACTGTATAACACTATAATCATTTAAATTGTATTATTTTGTTATATATTATGATATATTCATATATATATATATTCTTATAGCTTATGGATGTATATATCCATCTATTCATCTATCTATCTACCTATCTATCTATCTATCTACCTATCTATTTATTATATTCAATCCTAACATTACAATGATGGCAACATGAAGAATGGATGCTTGTAGATGAAATGAAAATTATTTGTTTCTTCAGACTTGTCACATTTTTTGTTACTATCTACTGACATAGTTTAAATATCTTAAAACATTAAAATTTATATGTAATCATAAATTGTATTACTAATAATTTCTAGTGACAGCTATGGCTAATTTTTCTATTGAGGAAAATAATATACATTAAATGGAGATAGAGATACAGGTATTTAATATTAGAAGAACCAAAGTGGTTTGATAGAACTATGCTCTCTAAAATCAAAGCAGAACCATCCTATATAAGACTAGGGTCTTACATAAAGGTTTAAAAAAATCAGCTTTTGAGTAATCACAGAAGATTTTTGCTTCTTGTTATTTTTTATTAGATCCAACAATGGTAGGGAGGAGGATTCATGCCCTACATCCTCAATAGGAGTCAGCAGTCTGATGTGATCATCAAAAAAATGAATATGATCTTCAATAACATGAAGACACATATAGCTTTCCAAAATAGACTGGCATGTGGTGTTGGTCAAACCAAATAGCAGGAATAATGAGTAGACTATAACAATAGGAAAGAGCTGTAAACTTTTTATAAAATATATAATCATTATAGTCTATATGAATGGAGTTTTACATCATAGACAGATTTACTACACAAGGAAGTGGAAATAACACTGAAGAAAACACACTTGGAAAAAAATACTGAAACAAAATGCATACAAAGTCCACATCACAAGTGACATAATTCTGAATATATTAGAGAGTTTTTAGTTTTTTCTTGTTTTTCAGTCATGTCCAACTCTTCGTTACCACATTTGAGATTTTCTTGGCAAAGAAACTTGATTGGTTTGTCATTTCTTTCTCCAGCTCATTTTATATAAGAAATTGAGGCAAAAAAGGGTAAGTGACTTCCCATGGGTCACACAGCTAATTAGTGTCTAGGATAGATTTGCACTTACAAAATTCAGTCTTCTTGACCCCATGACCGACACTTTATTCTCTATGCCACCTAAATGTGTTAGTATTTTGACCACTGCTTAAAGATGGTGATAAAACACTGAGAGAAAAAAAAGATGTTTGAGTATTATTTTGCTTCCTTTTTTTTCTTGAAAGAGTATTATTTTTAAAAGATCTAAGAATAATTAGAAATAATTAGAACCCAATGCAAGTAGGAATGTAATTAAGAAATATTTTAATTTATTTTTTGCCCTTTATGGTTTCAGGCAACTAAGACCAGGCAAACCAGATACTAAATAATTGACTGCTTGTGAGTCATAAGTAATAGACCATGGCAAATGGTACAGAAGTTATGGGACTGGAAAAGATCATATCCCAAGTTTTTTTAGTAAAATAAAAATAGAAAAATCTATAAACTATAAATCAGTGAATTTGACTTGAATTGCTGAAAAATTTCTAGAATTTATTATTAAGACAGTCAGCCAATATCATGGTTTCCCCTGGAATCAGTTATGCTATTCTAAACTCTTTGGTTGGTTTGAAATTTACTAAATTGACAGAACTATAATGTTGTAGATATAATTCCACTAGATTTCAGGAAATAATCAGTCAATTCTTAATTATTTCCTATTTGTTGTTAACTCAATTATAGATAATTCATTTTATTGGGCAGCTCTGTATTGGATTCCCATATCACCTTACCACTGTACTAGATAACAAGAATGTGGAAAATCAATTTTAATGCTTGTTTCATGTAGAATAAGGTAGTTATTCTCTTTTGAATAGGAGAATTGACCTATCTCCTTATCACTTAAAAGAAATAAATATAAATTTAAAGGGCTTCAAATCAAATAGTGAGAATAATCAAAATCCAAATATATGTACATTATGTGTATATGTGCATGTGCATATAGCATACAAACACACTCATATACATGGTGCATTATATAAATATATATGATGGAGGTATTATATTTAAACTCATGCAATATGTTTAAATTATATATTATAAATCATATAAATTTATATTTCAATCATATATTAATTTTTATGACTTTATGATTTCAAATCACATAAACGTTTAAACAATACACATAGACATATATGTGAGTGTGTTTAAAACAAAGTACCTCCCTTTCCCCCTTATTGTTTCATAGTTATCTCTATTCTTTGATGCTTATCTGTGTCAAAATTAAATATGTAAATATGTTTAATGCAGGAAAATATTTTCATCTTTTTTTTGTTTATTCTGTTCAATTCTTCTCCAACATTTATCATTGTACTGTTTTGTCATATTAGCCAATCTGATAGGTGTGTTGTGATACCTCAGAGTCATTTTGATTTGTGTTTCTCTAATCAACAGTGATTTAGGGCATTTTTTTCATATGATTGTAGAAAACTAATTTATTGGAAAATTGCCTGTTCAAATCCTCTCACCATTTATCAATAGGGGAATGACTTGTATTAATATAAATTTGACTTAGTTCTTTATATGTTTTAGAAATGAGGCCTTTATCAGAACCACTGGTTGTAAAAATTCTTTCCCTATTTTCTGCTTCCCTCCTGAAGTTGGTTGCATTGGCTTTGTTGTGCAAAAATAATTTAAGTTAATTCAATCAAAATTATCTATCCATTTTGTGTTTCATAATATTCTCCATCTCTTTCTTGTTCATAAGTTCTTCCATTCTCTATAAACCTGACAGTTAAACTATTACTTGTTCTCCCAGTTTGCCTAAAGTATCAGCCTTTATATCTAAATTGTGTATCCATTTTGACTTTATATAATGTTTAAGATTTTTATCTACACTTACTTTCTGCCATATTCTTTTTCATTTTTCCCAGCAGTTTTTGTCAAATAGTGAGTCCTTATCTCAGAAGCTGGGGTCTTGGTGTTTATCAGACAGTAAATTACTATAGTCATTGAATACTGTGATTTTGTATACCTCTCCTATTACACTGATCCACTACTCTATTTCTTAACCAATACCAAGTAGTTTTGATGATTGCTGCTTTATAACACACTTTAAAGTCTGATATGCCTAGGCCACCTTCTCTAGCATTTCTTTTCATTAGTTCTCTTGATATTCTGGACTTTTTGTTATTCCAAATGAATATTGTTATTATCTTTTTTAGGTACAAAAATAATTTTTAGTAATTTGATTGGTATGGCAATGAATAAGTAAATTTATTTAGGTAGAATTGTCATTTTTATTATATTAGTTTGGCCTACCCATGAGAAAATGATGTTTTTCCAATTATCTAAGTATGATTTTATTTGTGTGAAAGATGATTTGTAATCATATTCATATAACCCCTGAGTTTGTTTCAGCAGGTAGACTCCTAAATATTTATAATGTCTACATTAACTTTAAATACAATTTCTCTTTCTATCTCTTGCTTTTGGGCTTTGTTGGCAATATAAGGAAATGCTGATGATTTATGTGGGTTTATTTTATATCCTGCAGCTTTGCTAAAGTTCTTTATTATTTCAAGTAGTTTTTTACTTGATTCTCTAGGATTCTCTAAGTATATCACCATGCCACCTGCAATGATTGATAGCTTCATTTCTTCTTTGCCTGTTCAAATATGTTCAATTTCTTTTTCTTCTATTATTGCTAAAGCTAATGTTTCTAGTACTATATTGAACAACAGTGGTGATAATGGACACCCTTGTTTCACCCCTGATCTTATTGGAAATGCGTTTAGCTTATACCTATTATGTATAATGCTTGCTGAAGGTTTTAGGTACATGCTACTTATAATTTTAAGGAAGACTTCATTTATTCCAATGCTTTCTAGTGTTTTAATAGGAATGAGTGTTGTATCTGTCAAGTTTTTTTTTTCTGCAGCTATTGAGATAATCATTCCATTTCAGTTAGTTTTGTTGTTGATGTGATCAATTATGCTGATAGTTTTTCTAATATTGAACCAGCCCTGCATTCCTGGTATAAATCCTAATAGTATACTATTCTTGTGATAACTTGTTGTAATCTTTTTGCTAATATTTTATTTAAAATTTTTGCATCTACATTCATTAAGGAAATTGGTCTATAATTTTCTTTCTCTGTTTTGACTCTTCCCATTTTAGACATCAGCACCATATTTGTATCATAAGAATTTGGTAACACCCCTTTGCCTGTTTTCCCAAATAGTCTATATAGTATTAGAATTACTTGTTCTTTAAATGTTTGATAGAATTCGCTTATAAATTCATATGACCTTGGAGTGTTTTTTTTTTCTGCATTGTTCATTGATTGCTTGTTCAATTTCTTTTTCTGAGATGGGGTCATTTAAGTATTGTACTTCCTCTTCTGTTAATCTGGGCAATTTGTGCTTTTGTAAATATTCATCCATTTCACTAAAATTATAAAATGTATTGGCATACAATTGGTCAAAATAGTTCCTGATTATTGTTTTAATTTCCTCTTTGTTGGTGTTGAATTCACTCTTTTCATTTTTGATACTGGTAATTTGTTTTTTTTCTCTTTTTTTTTAAATCAAATTAGCCAAAGTTTATCTATTTTTTTTTCATAAAACTAGCTCTTAGTTTTACTTATTAGATTAATAGATTTCTTAATTTAAATTTTATTAATCTCTCCTTTGGTTTTCAGTATTTCTAATTAGGTATTTAACTAAGGGTTTTTAATTTTTTCTTTTTTAGTTTTTTTTTGTTGTTGCATACTCAATTCATTGATTTCCTCTTTCTCTATTTTATTCATATACTCATTTAGAGATATAAAACTTCCCCTAAGAACTGCTTTTGCTGCATTCCATAAGTTTTGGTATGTTGTCTCATTATTGTCATTCTCTTGGATGAAGTTCTGTGGATGTTGTGCATATACGTTTAGTAATGACATTACTTCATTGTCTATGATGTCTTTTAACAAAATGCAGTTTCCTTCCTTAACTCTATTAATAAGATATATTTTTGCTTCTGCTTTCTGTGAGATCTGAATTCTTACCCCTTTTTTTTTTACTTCAACTGAAGCATAATATATTCTACATCAGCCTTTTACATTTACCCTGTACATATTCCTGTTTCAAATGTATTTCTTGTAAACAACATATTATAAAATTTTGGTTTTTAATCCATTCTGCTATCCACTTCTGTTTTATGGGGGAGTACCAGGCCTTTCTCTGCATTCTATTCCCCTCTCACCCATTTATGCTTTTCCTTCTCCTTTTCTCCCTTTTCTTCCTCACTAGAGTTTTGCTTTAGACTACCACCTCCCTCAATATGCCCTCCCTTCTATCAGCCCCTCCTTTATCTTTCTCTTTTCCCTTACTACTTATTCCCTCCCTTCTACTCCTCCTTCACATTTATTTCCCCTTTCCCCTCCTTCTGCCTGTATAGCAAATTAGATTTCTATATTTAATTGATTATGTTATTCCCTCCTTGAATCAAATCCAATAAGAATGTAGTTCAAACAATGCTCATCCCCCTCCCTTCTTTCCCTATACTGTAATATGTCTTTGTGCCTCTTTATGTGATGTAATTTACCCTTTTTCTGCCTTCTCTTTTCCTCTTCTCCAATTACAATTCCTTTTCACCACTTCATTAGCTTTTTTTTATCATTACATCAAAGTCAACTTAAACCAACCCCCTCTATCTATGTATATCCTTTTTAAATGTCCTAATAAAGATATAGTTCTCAAGAGTTATAAATATCATAATTCCATGGAGGAATTTAAACAATTTACCCTTATTGAATAACATGTTTTTTTTTTCCTTTTCCTGTTTACCTTTTTATGCTTCTCTTGAGTCTTGCTTTTGAAGATCACATTTTCCATCACAGTCTTGTCTTTTCATAAGGAAATCTGGAAGCCCACTATTTCTTTGAATGTCCATCTCCTCCCCTGAAATATTATGCTCAGTTTTGTGGGGTAGTTGATCCTTGGTTCTAATCCAAACTCCTTTGCTTTACAGAATATCCCAAGTCCTCCAATCTTTTTTTTTTAATTTTTAAGGCAATTGGGGTTAAGTGACTTACCCAGGGTTACACAGCTAGTAAGTATCAAGTGTCTGGCCTGAGGCAGCATTTGAACTCAGGTCCTCCTGACTTCAGGGCTGGTGCTCTATCCACTGCAACACTTAGTTGCCCCTAATTTTCTTTCTTCCTATCTTTTAATGTAGAAGCTGTAAGGTCCTGTGCAATTCTGACTATGGTTCCACAATATTTGAATTGTTTCTTTCTGACTGCTCACAGGATTTTCTTCTTGACCTGATAATTCTGGAATTTGCCTACAATATTCCTCAGCATTTTCAATTTGGGATCTATTTCATGAGGTGATAGGTGTATTCTTTCAATGACCATTTTATCCTCTAGTTTTAGGGCCTCAAAACATTTTTCCTTGATGATCTCCTAAAAGATGCTGTCCAGGCTCTTTTTTTTTATCATGGCTTTAAGGTATACCAATAATTCTTAAGTTATCTCTCATGGATCTATTTTCCAGATCAGTTATTTTTCCAATTAGGTATTTTACATTTTCTTCTATTTTTTTTCATTCTTTTGATTTTGTTTGACTGATTCTTGATGTCTCATAGAGTCATTAGCTTCCAATTGCTCAATTATAATTTGTAATGAATTGTCTTCTTCAGTTACCTTTTATACCTCCTTTTCCATTTGGCCCATTTTACTTTTTCGGGAGTTGTTTTCTTCAGTGTACTTTTTTTCCTAATTTGTCAACTGTATTTTTAAAGGAATTGTTCAATTTTTCTTCTAGCTCCCTTATTTTACTTTTAAAATACTTCTTGAGTTCTTCCAAGAAGGCTTTTGGAGCTTATGACTAGTTCATATTCCCCTCTGAGGTTACAGACATGTGTATATTGACACCATTATCTCTTCCTGAATTTGTGTTTTGATTCTTTCCTGTCACCAAAGTACTTCTCCATGGTAATTGTTTTTCTATGTTGTTTTTTTGCTCATGCTGCTTGCCTTTGTTATGGCTTTTAAAGTTGATCTCTGCTTGTGGGGCACAGGAGCACTGTATCAGGCTTCTTGTATTGGGGACTAGGGATCTTGTTACTGGTTTGCTGAGGTAGGGCTTGCCATTGGCTTGCTGGGTTGCCTCCCTTCCTGTACTGGTCCCCTTCAGCTATAGAAAGAGGGACTTTTCTTGTTAGTAATTCTTGTCTCATGAGCTAAAGGACTGCTGTATCTAGTCTTTCTGCTGACTCTACTATTTTGGGATTTTTTCCCGGGGCAATATTCTCTGGGTTTTTCAAGGTTAATAAGGGAGGGTGAGAGCAACTTACTGCTTACACAACCATTTTGGCTTTCAAAAGTCTAAATAGGTGGCTTTCAAACATTCAGTCTGTGGACTAATAGCTCCAGGAGCTATTGCCACTGCTACTGCTATTGATTAAGTCACTCCCAAGGTCTCTTCCTGGTTTGCTGGTACAGGGGCTGTGTTGGCATGCCCTGCAATCTCGTGCTGGTCTGTGCTTCTCTCTCACACAGTTCCAATGGACCCCTCTTGCAAACTTTCTAAGTTGTCTCTGGCATCTGTGGGCTGAAAAGACTGGAAATCACTGCTGATGCTGCTGATTCAGTCCCTGAGGCCTGATCTGGCTTTGCTTATAATGGGTCTGTTCTACACCCTGCATGCTGGATGCTCCTCTCACAGGCTGGTGCAATAGATCTTTCCTGTCAACCTTCCAGGTTGTCTTTGGCTGGAAATCTGTTTCACCCTGTCCCTTTGTGGGTTCTGCCACTGTAGAATTTTTACAAAGTAATTTTTTAGAGGTATTTGAAGAGATCTGGGGGAGAGCTCAGGAGAGTCCCTGCTTTCACTCCACTATCTTGGCTCTATCTCCTGAATATATTATTATTTTTATTATTTTCAATGATAAAAACATAATTGGGGTTTTTGTTTTGTTTTGTTTTGTTTTGTTTTGTTTTGTTTTCTGGGCAATGTTTAGTGTTACAGAAATAGTTTGTACAGGATTCATTTTCTAACCTGATGTCTAAAGAACAAAGATATACTTCAATTTTACTTCTTTCTTTCTCTAGCCCTTCTCTAGGGTTCTCTTTAATTTTCATGCATGAAAAAGAGAGAGAGCAAGGGGGAGAGAGAGAGAGAGAAGGGAGAGAAGAGAGGTCAATGGTTTTCAATACAGATTTACATATATACATATATACAGATGTATGGGTAATTGATTTTCTTCCCTATTGATTAAAGCAAACTTTCTTTATGTAATCTACTAGGTATTTTGATTCTAATTAGTAACACCACGGACATCAAATTTGGCATCTATTTTTCATCTCTCCTATATTTCTTTGTCTTCTGATGGTGATGTTAAGGTGAAATATTTTTTTTCTAAATGCCTAATTATTATTTTCCCAGGAAGAGATTTTTTAGAGATAATGAGTTAACTTGATCATTTCTTTTCTTGCTAGTTGATAACTTCACTTTAGAGTATATTTTTTTCAGCACCTGACAAGTGATAGAAACACCTTAGATTACATAAGATAGAAGATATTTCTCAGCATCTTTATAAACTATATTGCAAATAGAAAGGAATGCCTTGGGTGCTAGCAGGGAGAATTGTGAACAATAATAATGAAAAAAAACTCTTTGGTTATAATAGTTCAAACTAAGATAATCTTGATATTTCAAGTTCAAAAATGTCAGCAGAAATGTTTTGACACAAATGTTGCCTCTTTACCTCCATTTCCATCTGATTGTATAAATGAATTTATCAATATACTAAATATGTATAGTCATTTTGAGGTTTGGAGAGATTTATAAAAACTAGGTATTTTTAGAGGAGAGACCTAACAAGGAAAGAGAAAATCCACTTCTATATAAATAAACTTGAGTTGTAACAGATTATTCAAATGATTTTAAATTCAGAAACAAATGAAAAATATACCATTTGTGCATTGGAATTCTAACATCATCCACATATATGATGAGCTAATCATGTAACATATTTTAGATGACTGCCAATGTATGTGAATATAAACACAAACACATATACTTGCATCCATATACATGCATGTATACATATATGTGTATATATGATATATACTATTCAAACTCATTCATACTTAATGTAGTTAATATGTAGAAAAGTTAAATTAACTTATTAAATACACTTTTATTACCCTATGGAATAATCATGGTGATTTCAGAGTGGAAGAATTGTTCAATTTCTGAAATCAGGTTCAGCTCCCATAATCTCATGCTTGGCTTTGGGGACATCCTTTTCTTCCTCCATAAACCTTAATAGATGATATAGCTGTAGCTACTAAGACTAAAAATGAGTGCAGAGGGACAAATGAATTATATTAAGTGCCTTGCTAATCCTCTGTTGCCAAGGGCTCCACTCCTAAGGAAAGATTTGACCACTGGCTTCATTCTATAAGACAATTATAAATTTAGAAAGAAGCTTCACTTATCATCACCTATATGTGGGAAGTCCTGTCTATGAAACATAAAATAGACATTGACCCTGACATCTAGGTGATCTATAGTGGAGACTTTCAAGGCTTTCAGAACAAGGGAAAATTTAATTAGTTGTTTTCCTGGTGATTTTTGGTTATGTGTCACCTCACAGAGAAATTATATTATGTGTAAGTACTACAAAAATATTTTTAAAAGAAAGAAAAGTAACACTATATGAGAGTAACTACAGGTTCCTATGCACATAACACATTTTTTCACCTCTCCCAAAAATTGCCTTATTGCTGCTTCAAGTTATCAGTCATATATTTCCTTCTTTTAACAGCCAAACTCCTAGAAAAAGGATTATCTGTACTCATTGCTTCATTTTCTTCTTTCATTCTTTTTGCAAGCTTTTGCAATCTGATTTCCAACACCATCACTCACATGAAACAATTATGTCAAACATTATCAATGATCCATTTATTGACAAATTCAGTGATTTGCCCCTTCCAGATCTCATCCTTTTCAACTTCTCTGTAACATTTCATATGGTGCATCACCCTTTCCTCCTGGATACTCTCATCTGTCAAATTTTGTGACAATCTCTCTTGATTCTCTTCTTATCTACCTGACACTCCTTCTCAGTTTTCTCTGCTTCATCATCACCCTTATCCAATGAACTCTAATGTTCTATACTGGAGATTTTTTATCCTGTCTCTTTTTTATAATAATAATGATAATAGCCAACATTTGTATATCATTTACTATAAACTATGAACTATATTAAGCACTTTACAATTATGTCATTTTGTCTTCATAACAACTTGGGAGTTAGACCCTAGCATTATCCCCATTTTAGAGTGGGAGAAACTGAAGTAAACAGAGCTTAGTGACTTATCGAAGATCACTTAGCCAGCACGTGTCTGAGGCTGGATTTGAATTTCAGTCTTCCTTGATTCCAGCCCCAGTACTCCATCCATTGTACCAAATTACTACCTAAATGCCTAGCACAACAATAGATGATAGGTAGATGATACACAGATAAACATTAAAATAACTTTGGTTACCATATGTACTCCCCTTCCTGGACCACTATCCCAATGGGTTTGGAATAGGAATTGCTGTGAAGAGAATCTAAGATGGTTCCATGAGACAAGGAAAAGCCTTCTTGTTTAGGGATAAATGGGGACTGTGTTTCTTGGTGAGGAAGTTCCCCAACAGGTGACCATTAGAAATATATTATCCTAAAAGAGAATCAATAATCAGAGAATAAGTTAATGAGAAAATAGAGTAGAAAATAAAAATTAATCAGAAGAAGTAGAGATAGTACCAGGCTAAAGAATAGAGTCTGAAATAGCAAGTGACAAGATATAGTCCAGAGAAAAATTGTAAAGACTTTACTATTGAGACCAATATACAGGTTTGAATACCATGGTGTTCCCTCTATCAAATTGCTACATTTGGTTTTCTTCAGACATAAACATATTTCAAGCCATAGGCATGTGTCAACTAGGTGGCATATGGAATAGAGTGATAGATTTGAAATTAGGGATATCTGCTTCAAATTTTGCTTCTGATTCCTCAGACACATCTGACCCTGAACAAGTTAATTAAACTCCCTCAGTCTTGTTTTTCTCAGATGTTAAATGGGGATACTAATAACACTTATCAAATAAAGTTGTTGTTAGGATCAAAAGCTAAATAAATAATAGCTATAATAACTATTGTTACTAATAACTGTTATTTTCTTTATGTCTTTTGGGTGATTAAACCAAAGGCAACCTGGCTTAGTGAAAAGAGAGCTAGTTATGAAGTCATAAATATTGTGTTTGATAGCCCATCATACTTGCCATATGACACCAGGGAAGCCATTGATAGGGGGAATATCTATACTTTAAGCTGTCCAAACCAATTAAATAAAAAAATAACAAGAAGAAAATGTGGTCTTCCTAATTTACTTGTAGCTAAATAGTTGTAACCAATATACTCACATTATTTTTTTTTTGCATGAGACTAAATCTATTGCTCTTCCCATTATGCTACATCTTACTGTATTAGAAATAAGCAAACTGTACTTCCAGGAGCCAAGATGGTGGAGTCAGCAGTAAGTCACTATCACTCTCCTGGATCTCTTACAAAACCAGAACATAACAACCCAAGAAAAATCCTGAAACAGTGGAGCCAGCAGAAAGATGGGGTGGAGCAGTCTCTTAGCCCAGGAAATTTGGAAGGATCAGCTGGAATGTTCTGTTTCACTAAGGTAAAAAGGGAGCACATTTCAAGACAGAAAATGTCCCAAGAAGCCAGTGGTAAGCCCCACTTCAGCAAACTATCAGGAGATACTGAGCCCCCGAGTGGTGGAGCAGTCAGATGCCAATAACAGGACCCGACATGTGCCTTAGCATAGCCAAGAGAATTAAATAGTCATTGGAAGAATCCACTATTCACCTCCTGAAAGAGATCCCAAATTAAAAATGCCAAGGAATATTGTAATCAGATTTCAAAATTACCAGGTCAAAGAGAAAATACGGCAAGCAACCACAAAGAAACAATTTAAATATCATGGAACCACAGTCATTATTATACAGGGCATTGCAGCTTCTACATTAAAAGATTGTAGGACATGGAATACACTATTTTGCAGGGCAAAGGAGCTTGGATTACAACCAAGGATTGACTATCCATTGAAATTGAGCTGTTTACATCCCTGCATGAGAAGATGATAATTGTAACTCTTGAGAACTGTGTTTTTATTACCAAATTTAGAAGGGTATATATAGACAGAATGTGTGCATATAAGTTGACTTTGATGTTATGCTAAAAAATAATTAAGGGGTAGAAAAAGATAGTACTGGGAGAAGAGGAAAGGAAGAGACAGAAGAGAGTAAATTATATCACAAAGAGGCTCAAAGATCTATTACAGTACAGGGAAAGAAGGAAGGGATGCAAGCAGTGTTTGAACCTTACTCTCATCAGATTTGGCTCAATGAAGGAATAACAGACCCACTCACTTGGATACATAAATCTATCTTACCCTTTGGTAAGTAGGAGGAGAAAGGGGAAGAAAGGAGGGGGTGGATAGAATAGAGGGAAGAAGGAAGGGAACAAGTAGCAACAGAAAGGGAAAGGGAGGAGGACTGATAGAAGGGAGGGAAAATTGAGGAAGGAGGTGGTTAGAAGCAAAACACTTGTGAGTAGGAAAAGGGAAAAAAAGAATTAGAAAAGCATAAATGGGAGACAGAATGGAGAGAAAAATACAGTAATCATTACTGTGCATATGAAAGGAATGAACTCTCCCATAAAATGGAAGCAGATAGCAGAATGCATTAAAAACCAAAATCCAGAAATATGTGGTTTACAAGAAACACATTTGAAACACAAAGATACACACAGAGTAAAGGTAAAAAAAGAAAAAAAAAACAACTTATGCTTCAGATAAAGTAAAAAAAAGGAAAGTGTAGCAATCCTGTTCTGAAACAAAGCAAAAGCAAAAACAGATCTAATTAAAAGAAATAAAGAAGGAAACTGTATCTTGCTAAAAGATACCATAGACAATGAAGTAATATCAATAGTAAACATATATACACCAAGTGGTACAGCATCCAAATACTTAGAGAGGCAATTACATGAATTACAGGAAGAAATAGACAACAAAACTACACTTGCAGGGGACCTCAACCTCCCCCTGTCAGAACTAGATAAATCTAATCACAAAATAAACAAGATAGGAGTTAAACAAGTGAAGAGAACTTTAGAAAAGTTAAATATGGTAGACCTCTGGAGAAAATTGAATGGGGATAGAAAGGTATATACCTTTTTCTCAGTGGTACATGACACCTACAAAAAAAAAAAACTGACCATATAATAAGGCATTATAACATCACCATCCAATGCAGAAGGTCAGATATTACATGCATCCTTTTCAGATCACAATGCAAAAAAAAAAAAATACACATAATAAGGGGTCATGGAAAGATAGACTAAAAAATATTGTAAAATAAACAATCTAATCCTAAGAAATGAGTGGATCAAACAATAAATCATAGAAACAATAAATAACTTAATCCAAGAGAATGGCAATAATGAGACCACTTAGCAAAACTTATGGGATGCACTCAAAGCATCTTTCAGGGGAAATAGTATATCTCTCAATGCTTATATGAATAAAATAAAGAGGAGACCAATTAATTATTCATAAAATAAAAAAGTTAGAAAAAATGAAAAATCCCCAATTAAATATCAAAATAGAAATTCTGAAAATCAAAGTAGAGATTAATAAAATTGAAATTAAGAAAACTATTGAACTAATAAATAAAATAAGAACTGGTTTTATGAAAAAAATGATAAGCCTTTGATTAATTTCATTGAAACAAGAGAAAATAAAATTATCAGGTTCAAAAATGAAAAGTAAAACAATAATTAGGAGCTAATTGATCCAAATGTATACTAATAAATTAACAATCTTAGTGAAATGGATGAATGTTTATAAAAATATAAATTGCCCAGACTAAAAGAAGAGAAAATAAAATTTTAAAATAACCCCATTTCAGAAAAAAAAACTTAACAAGCTATCAATGAACTCTCTAAGAAAAGATCTCCATATGAATTCACAAGAAAATTCAAGAAACATTTGTGAACAATTTATGAGACTACCATATAAACTATTTGGGAAAATAGGCAAAGGAGTCCTACCAAATTATTTTTATGATTACAAATAAGGTGTTGATACCTACACCAGGAAGAGTCAAAACAGAGAACTAAAATTATAAACCAGTTTCCCTAATGAATTTTGAGCCAAAAATTTTAAATAAAATATTTGCAAAGACATTACAGCTATGTATCATAAGGATTATATACTTTGATCAGGTGAGATTTAAATGAGGAATGAAGGGCAATGCAGGTACAATATTAGGAAAACTATCAGCATAACTGACCATATCAATAACAAAATTTACAGAAATCTTATGATTATCTCAATAGATGCAGAAAAAGCTTTTGACAAAAAACTGCACCTATTCCTATTAAAAAATTAAAAAGTATAGGAATAAATGGAGTTTTCCTTAAAATGATAAGTAACATCTCTGAAAAACCATCAGCAAGCATTATATGTAATGAGGATAAGCTAGAAGTATTTCCAATAAGAGCAGGGGTGAAACAAAGATGCTTGTTTTCACCACTGTTATTCAATATTGCGCTAGAAATGTTAGCTTTAGCAATAAGAGAAGAAAAAGAAATTGAAGGAATTATAATAGATAGCGAAGAAATAAAGCTACTCACTTGTTGCAGATGATATGATGGAATACTTGCAGAATCCTAAATAATAAACTAAAAAGCTTCTTGAAATAATTAACAACTTCAGCAAAGTTGCTGAATATAAAATGAACCCACATAAATCATTGACATTTCTGTATATTACTAAAGCCCTACATTGAGATAAAAAATGAAATTCCACTTAAAGTTACTGTAGCCAATATAAAATATTTGGGAGTCTACCTGTCAAAAGAAACCCAGGAACAACATGAACTCAATTACATAATACACTCCATACAAATAAATTCAGATCTAAACAATTACAATGTGTAGACTGAGTCAATAAATTAAAAATGATGATTCTACTTAAATTAATTTACTTATTCAGTGCCATGCCAATCAAACTACCAAAAGATTATTTCATAGAGTTAGAAGAAAATAATAACAAAATCAATCTAGAAGAACAAAATTTCCAGAATGTCAAAGGAATTAATGAAAAGAAGTGCAAGGGAAGGTAGCCTAGAAATATCAGTTCTGAAACTGTATTATAAAGCAGCAATCATCAAAATTACTTGGTACTGGCTAAGAGATAGAATGATACATCAGTGGAATAGGTTAGGTACACAAGTCACAGTAGTTAATGACTAAAGTAATTTACTGTTTGATAAACCCAAAGATCCCAGCTTCTGGGATAAAAACTCACTATTTGAAAACAACAACAACAACTACTACTACTACTACTACTACTGGGAAAACTGGAAAATAGTATGGCAGAAACTAAGCATTGACCAATATCTTACAACGTATACCAAGAGAAGGTCAAAATGGGCACATGCTTTAGATATAAAGGGTAAGACTATAAGCAAATTGGAGAACAAGGAAGAGTTTACCTGTAAGATCTTTGGAGAGTAGAAGATTTGATGATCAAACAAGAGATAAAGAACAATATAAAATACAAAATGGATAATTTTGATTACATTAAATAGAAATTTTTTTGCACAAATAAAGCCAATGTAAAAATTAGAAGGTAAGTAGAAAACTGTGAAAGAACTTTTACAGCAATTATCTCTGATAAAGGCCTCATTTCTAAAATATATAGAGAACTGCATCAAATTTTTTTTCCTAACATTTATTTATTTTTTTGTTTTCAACATTTACTTCCACAAGATTTTAAGTTCCAAATTTTCACCCCATCTCACCCCTCCCCCCCCCCCAAGAACCCATGAATTCTGAATACCCCTTCCCCTAGTCTGCCTTCCCTTCTATCTCTCTCCCCCCTTCTCTTATCTCTTTCCCTTTCAATTTTCCTATAGGGCAGGATGGATTTCTGTACCCCATTTCCTGTATTTCTTATTTCCTAGTTGCATGTGAAAACATTTTTTAAACATGTGATTTTAAAACTTTGGGTTCCAAATTTTCTCCCTTCCTCCCTCCCCACCCACCCTCATTGATAAGGCAAGCAACTAAATATTCATTATATATGTGCAGTTATGCAAAACACTTCCATAGTAGATATGCTGTGAAAAACTAACTCTATTTCCCTTAATCCTATCCCCCCAATTAATTCTGTTCTTTCTTTTGACCCTGACCCTCCTCAAAAGTACTTGCTTCTGATTACCCCCTTTCCCCATCTGCCCTCCTTTCTATCATCCCCCTACTCTGTTGTTCCCTTGCCCCTGCCCCCGCTATTTTCCTGTAGGGTAAGACAGATTTTCATACCCAATTGAGTGTGTATGTTATTCCCTCCTTAAGTCAAATTCTGTGAGAATAAGTTTCACTCACTCCCTCTCACATTTTCCTGTTTCCCCTCCACTGTAAGAGCCTTTTCTTTTCTGTTTTTTTTTGTGAGATAATTTACCCTGCTCTACCTCTCCCTTTCTCCTTCTCCTAGTATAATCCTCTCTCACCACTTAATTTTATTTTCCAGATATGACCCCTTCATTTTCAACTCACCTTGTGCCCTCTATCTATCTATCTATCTATCTATCTATCTATCTATCTATCTATCT
>NW_020954599.1:23808511-23863360 GCF_900497805.2 Vombatus ursinus
TCTATCTATCTATCTATCTATCTATCTATCTATCTATCTATCTATCTATCTATCTATACATACATATAATTTTTTCCCTCCAACTACCATAATACTGAAAAAGGTCTCATGAGTTATGAATATCATCTTTCCACGCAGGAATGTAAACAGTTCAGCCTTAATAAGTCTCTCAGGATTTCTCTTTCCTGTTTACCTCTTCATGTTTCACTTGAGTCTTGTATTTGAAAGTCAAATTTTCTATTCAGCTCTGGTCTTTTCATCAAGAATACTTGAAAGTCCTTTATTTCACTGAATGACCATATTTTCCCCTGAAGCACTATACTCAGTTTTGCTGGGTAGGTGATTCTTGGTTGTAATCCTATTTCTTTTGACCTCAAGAATATTATATTCCATGCTCTGAGGTCCTTTAATGTAGAAGCTGCTAAATTTTGTGTTATCCTGATTGTGTTTCCACAATACTTGAATTGTTTCTTTCTGGCTGCTTGTAATATTTTCTCCTTGACCTGGGAACTCTGGCATTTGGCTACAATATTCCCAGGAGTTTTCCTTTGGGGATCTCTTTCAGGAGGAGATTGGTGGATTCTTTCAATTTCTATTTTGCCCCCTGGTTCTAAAATATCAGGGCAGTTTTCCTGGATAGTTTCTTGAAAGATGATGTCTAGGCTCTTTTTTTGATCATGGCTTTCAGATAGTCTAATAATTTTTAAAGTCTCTCTCCTGGATCTATTTTCCAGGTTAGTTGTTTTTCCAATGAGATACTTCACATTGTTTTCTAATTTTTCATTCTTTTGGATTTGTTTTACAGTGTCTTGATTTCTCATATAGTCACTAGCTTCCAATTGCTCTACTAATTTTTTTTTGAGTAGTCTCTGAATTTAATTGTGTTGGAGTCCCTGTACCACTCAGTGAGGAGGTCTCACCGAGGTTTGCCCACCTGTGAGCAAGATCCCTAAATTTGGACCATGAGGGTCGGGGCACCACCAGAGATTTCTCCAACAGCCCTCAGGCCAGATTTAGGGTGCTTTTGCTCCACTTGGGTGAGAACTCGAAGAGAGAGCTTGGGGAAGCAAAAAGTGAAAGAAAGTTAAACTCAGGACAGCAACAGGATTTTGTGAAGTCGACTGGCCGCAGGCAGCAATTAAGGTGCATTGGATCAATCACGTAAGTTGTATGCGTACAGACGGGAGGTAAGTGGCTCTCATGTCTCCTTATTAGTAAGTCTCAGACCTGGAGGGAAGGTGACAACCCTTGAACAAATTCACTAACTGCTGAGTCTTTGACTCGGGGTTTTGAGGTAACTCTGCTCAGCCAAAATTTTTTAAAAATATTTTACTAATTTATTTTGATTTATCAATAATCACTTCCACGTGCTTTTGAGTTTAAAAGTTTTCTCCCCCTTCCTCCCCACCACCCTCCCCAAGACAGTGCACAATCTGATATAAGCTATACATTTACATTCACATTAAACATATTTTCACATTAGTGATGTTTTAAGTAGAATTAAAACCAATAGGAGGAACCATCAGAAAGAGGAAACAAAACTCAACAGAAGTGAAAAAAAAATAACAATTCAGCTTCCATAGTTCTTTGTTTGGGTGTGGATGGCATTTTCTATCACAAGGCCTCTGGAGATGTCTTAGATCCTTGTATTGCCAGGAAGGATTAAGTTTATCAATATTAGTCATCACACAACATGTGTACAACATTCTCTTGGTTCTGCTCAATTCACTCAGCATCAGACCATACAAGTCTTTCTAGTTTTTTTCTGAAGTCAGCCTGTTCATCATTTCTTATAACACAATAGTATTCCATCACATTCATATACCACAACTTGCTCAGCCATTCCCCAATTGATGGGCATCCTCTCAATTTCCAATTCTTTGCCACCACGAAAAGAGCTGCTATGAATATTTTTGTACATGTAGGTCCTTTTCCCATTTGTGTGATATCAATCAAATTTATAAGAATACAAGCCATTCCCCAATTGATAAGTGGTCAAAGGATATGAACAGACAGTTCCCAGATGAAGAAATTAAAGCCATCTATAGTCACATGAAAAAATGCTCTAAATCACTATTGATTAGAGAAATGCACATCAAAACTACTCTGAGGTACTACATCACACCTATCAGAATGGCCAACATGACAAAACAGGAAAATGATAAAAGTTGGAGAGAATGTGGTAAAATTGGAACACTAATGCATTGTTGGTTGAGTTGTGAAGTGATCCAACCATTTTGGAGAGCAATTTGGAACTATGCCCAAAGGGCTATAAAAATGTGCATACCCTTTGACCCAGCAATAGCACTCTATTCTAATTTTTAAGGAAGTATTTTCTTCAGTAAGCTTTTGGACTTCTTTTCATTTGGCCAATTTTGGGTTTTAGGGCGTTCTTCTCTTTGTTTGCTTTTTGGACCTCTTTTGCCATTTGGGTTAGGCTATTTTTTAAGGTGTTATTTTCTTCAATATTTTTTTGGGTCTCCTTTAGCAAGCTGTTGACTTGTTTTTCATGATTTTCTTGCATCACTCTCAGTTTTTCCTCTACTTCTCTCACTTGCTTCTCAAAATTCCTTTTGAGCTCTTCCAAGGCCTGGGACTGATTCATATTCTTCTTGGAGGCTTTGGATGTAGGAGCTTTGACTTTGTTGTCTTCTGGTTGTATGTTTTGATCTTCTTTGTCACCAAAGTAAGATAATATAGTCTGACTCTTTTTGTGCTGCTTACTCAAGATGCTGGCCAATTACTTGAGTTTTAAACTCTTTCTTAAGGCAAAAGTCTGCTTCCAATGTGGAGAATGTACTGTCCCAAGCTTTGGGAGTTTGTACAGCTGTTTTCAGAGGTTCTTCTAGTGACCTGAATATTTTCAATTCTTCCAAGGTGGTATGATAAGGGGTGAGGTGTTTCCTCTCCACTGCCACAACAAGCTTCACCACACCAGCATTCCTCTTTGCCCCAGGACTGCCCATCAGAGCTGTGACCCAGATCCAAGCACCAGTAAAGGAAGAGGTTCCTGCCTCAGCACTGGCAAAGAGATCCCTGCAATCCCCCTTGGATCACCCACTTGATTCCCCCTCAGTCTGTGGGCCAGAAGCTCAGGAAATAGCCACATTCCTGGGGGTGGCTGAGACCTAGCTCCTTCTCTCACCACAGTCACAGACTTTTCCCACTGACCTTCTAAGTTGTCTTTGACGTTCGTGGGTTGAGAATTCTGGAAATGCCACAGCTGCCCACGATTCAGCCCTCTAAGGCCTGTTCTAGGTTCGCTGCAGCCTGCACGCCCTCACCACACTGCTCTCCTTTCCCCGCCCAGTGTGATATACCTTTCTGTTCAACCATCCAGGCTGTCTTTGGTGGAAATTTCTTTCACTCTGTCTTTTTGTGGGTTCTGCTGCTTTAGAATTTGTTTAGAGCCATTTTTTATAGGTATTTGGAGGGGTTTGGAGGAGGGCTGAAGCAAGTCACTGCTTTCCCTCCACCATCTTGACTCTGCCCCTGCATCAAATTTATAAGAATACAAATCAGTCCTCAAATGATAAATGGTCAAAGGATATGAACAGGCAGTTTTTCAGATGATGAAATTAAAGTTACCTATAGTCATATAAAAATGATTTAAATCACTATTTACTAGAAAAATGCAAATCAAAACAAGTATGAGGTACCACATCACACCTATTAGATTGACTAACAAGACAAAATAGAAAAAAATGATAAATTTTGGAGAGGATATGGGAAAATTGGAACAATAGTGCATTGTTTGTGAAGTTGTGAATTGGTCCAACCATTCTGGAAAGCAATTTGGAACTATGCCCAAAGGGCTATAAAAAAATGTGTATACCCTATTACCCAGAAATAACACTTAGAAGTGGTCTGCGTCCCAAAAAGATATCCAAAAAAGGGGGAAAGGACCCATATATATATATATATATATATATATATATATATATACTTATAGCAGCTTTTTTTGGGTGGCCAAGAATTGGAAATTGAGGAGTTGCCCATCAATTGGGGAATGACTGAATGTGTAGTATATGAATGTAATGGAATTTTATTGTTCCATAAGAAATGATGAGCAGGTGTACTTCAGAAAAAACCTGGAAAGACTTGTATGGACTGATGTTGTGTGAACTGAGCAGAACCAGGAGAACATTGTACACAGTAACAGCAACATTGTGTGATGAGCAATTTCGATAGACTTAACTCTTCTCAGCAGTACAAGGATATAATACAAGGACCTAAGACAATTCCAAAAGACTCATGAGGGAAAACACTATCCATATGCAGAGAAAGAACTAGAGTCTGAATGCAGACTGAAATTTTCATCTTTCTCATGCCCTCCCCCTTTCATGTATAGCCTATATCAGATTGCACTACATCTTGGGAAGGGGGAGAAGAGGGAGTGGTAGAAAATTGAGAACTCAAAACCTTATAAAAGCAAATGTTAAAAACTAGAAACTAACAAATAAATAAAATTTGAAAAAGAAGGAAAAAAACTAAATGAACAAATTGTGAAATTAGAGAAAGGAATCACTGAAAAGAAGGTAGAATTTATTTAGGAAGAAAGATCATGACTTTTATTTAGCCACATTTATTTTTCATTCATTTTTGCATGGTTTATGCCATTATGGTCTCACCTAATTAGGGATAATTGCGGAGTATTCTGCTTTTAGTGGGGAGAATAACTATTAAGAATCATTTCACTTCTTAATTTGCCTCTTTGCAGCTTTCATTTTTTTGGTCTTGGTTCTACCCTCTATCCCTTCCCACTTATAGCCATTCATAACCCCGAAGGCAGTTATCATGAACTATCATGTTTGTAACCTTGTGCCTACTCTTCTCTAGGTTAATATATTTCATTTTTTAAACTGATACTCATGAAGCATGGAGTATCTCAGCCTCTATTTCCATCCCATTGGACCTACTTTTGTATACTATTCAGGTTATTAATATTCCTTCTAAATTCTGGCACCCAAAAATGAACATGATACTTTAAACATGGTTTGAATATGTCCAAATACAGAAGGATTGTGACTTTCTTATTCTTGGAAAATATGTTTCTCAATATATTCCAAGATTGCATTAATTATTTTCTGGCTGCCATATCGCATTGATTTTTTTCTCCTCATACTTCGTTATTGTTTTATTAAAAACAAAACAAAACATTCCTCTACTGCTTTTCTTTTGAGTAGTGAGAAACTGTGCACACAGATTAGGAACTACATCCTGTGCCCTTTTCATTGTCCTATCACACATTAGAAATCAAATGTATATAAAACATGTAGAAACAAAGATGTATTAAAAGGTCCACTCTTTTTATTTGAAAAATATACATTTTGGAAAGGGAATCTGAACTGGTTATTCTTCTTGAGCTATACATCTTTGTCAAATATTCACCTATTTAATGTTACTGCTTTATAATCATTAAACTTTCTCCAGGGGCTGTTTAACAGAGATCATTTTAATGATATCTCTGGGGATAGTTAACAAATATTCTTATTCTAAATCTACAATAACTGAAATAAAGAAGTTAAGTTATTTTTCTTGGTATCACGATGAATCAGAAGTTGAACCAGAAAGTCATGTTTGTTTGTTTTTTTGTTTTTTGTTTTCCCTCTTCCACTTCCCCTTTATTTGTCACTTGGAGGACTATCCTTCATATGGAACCTCCAAAGATCATGAAACTCTCCTCTTGGGCCTGATGTGTCTTGAATGATGAGTAAGTTAATAAGAACTCATCTCATTGAGTATATCTAGCCAGTAACAAAACATGCATAAATGATCAGATCTCAGGAGGCTGACATTTTCAGAGCTGGTTTGCATGTCTACCTGCTTAGAAGTTCAACCTCATCCCCACTTTCTACCTCATTCTCCAGACTACCATTGCTTTTTGAAAAGGCAGTAAAATTTCCATTTGATTTTTTTGCCTCAATGGCCATTTGTTTTCTCTGATCAAGCTACTTTTCCCTATCCAATGATATTTCATATATATCCTCCCACTGTTTTATGCCTCTCCTGATGCTTGTTATCAAAGAGTCAAAAACATGTTCTTTCTGTTTTAATGTTTTCCAAGTAATCCTGAATGATCTTAATTTATTTACTGGAGAAATATTATTGTTTAAAAAATAACATGATGTTTTATTCTACTTAAATGCAAGTTAGTTTTTATTTGTTTTGAGTCAACAAACAATAAATAAAATGAGATATTACATCCTCTACATCTTTAAGTTAAATATGAGACAGAAAAAAATGTGGTCTATTGTTATATATTGCTTATGAAAGACTAGTTGTTCCTTACTAATGCCATAAAAATGGATTCCCTAAATTCATAAAGAGAAAATTCATAAAGATTTTGCTTAAAGCCAAGAGTAGGCAAAAAAATTAATCCATACCACTGTTTTACTCACCTTTATTTCCTATGCATATGTTCCAAGGTTTCTTCTATATTTTTGACATTTTTCTCCATTATTTTTTCAAATATGTATTCACAATTATGTAATCATCATCATAGTTCATATACACATACACATATACATATACAAACATGTATGTGTGTATTTGTATATGTGTATGTCTGCATACGTGTGTATGTGGATGTGTGGATGGGTGGCTTAGTCTGTATTCGGGAAAGACTAGTACATCTCGTGTGTGAGGGTTATTGAGTCATTTTCAGGGCTGCTTTCCACCTGTGGTGTCTTCTTAACTCTCACCTGTGGCTCCAAGAAGCTGTGGCATGCACAGCAGCCACACTCAGGTAAACCATTTAAACAGATGGGCTAAACCAGGTTGAGTGTAACTGAAGAGGCTTTTGATACAGTCAGTCATGAGGGCTTATGGAAAATATTGTCAAAATTTTTCCTGGAGAAGTTCATCAGTATTGTACATCAATTTCATGACAGCTTCCTTGCCCAGATTCTGGGTAATGGATGATGCTCTCATGCCTTCCCAGTAATCAATGGAGTGAAACAAGGCTGTGTGCTGGCTCCCATACTTTTTTAGCATGACATTTTCAGCTATGTTGTCAAATGCCTCCAACGAAGATGAACATGGCGTCAAGGTCAGCCACCACACTGATAGTGAATTATTCAACTTGAAAAGGCTACAAGCCAAGACCAAAGTGGAGGGAGAGTTGGTGACTGATTTTCTGTTTGCAGATGATTGTGCACTCAATGCATACTCTGAAGCTAAGATGCAACAAAGCATGGATCAATTTTCTGCTGCTTGGGCTAATTTTGGACTAAGAATTAATACCAAGAAAACAAAGGTACTCCATCAGCCAGCATCATACCACCCATACATGGAACCATTGGTTACAGCAAATGAAGAAGTTCTGAATGCTGTGGATAATTTCACTTACCTTGGCAGTATACTTTTTAGGGATGTACACATTGATGATGAGGTTAATATGCCCATTGTCAGAGCTAGATCAGTGTTTGAGAGGCTCCAAAAGAAGGGATCAGACTGACTACCAAACTGAAGATCTACAGAGCCATTATGCTGACCTTGTTGTTCCATGTCTGTGAAACCTGGACAGTATACCAGTTCCACTCCAGGAAATGGAATCACTTTCATTTGAGTTGTCTTAGGAAGGTTCTGAAGATCACCTGGCAGGATAAGATAGAACACACTGAGGTCCTTTCTCAAACTAAACTGCCAAGCACTTAAACTCCACTGTTGAGAGTGAAACTATGATGGGCTGGCCACATTGTTAAATGCCAAATGTACTCTTGCCTAAAAGACTATTTTATGGGGAACTCACACAAGGCAAGTGCTCACATGGTGGCCAGAAAAAGCAATATAAAGATATTGTCAAGGGCTCTCTTAATAACTTTGGAATGATTGCGTGACATGGGAGACACTGGCACAGGACTGCTTAACATGGTGTACCCTCATGAAAGAAGGTGCTTTCCTCAAGCAAAGCAGAATATAAGTAGCTCAAAAGAAATGTGAGATGCACAAATTTAGAGAATCTAACCAAATATTCACATGGATAATTTGTGTCTGACTTGTTGTAGAGCATTGCAAGCTCATATTGATCTGGTTAAGCACGGTCAGATGCACTGTAATTTGACTCTAATATAGTGATATCATTTTGGTTCTTTTCAAGCTCAAAGGATAACAAAGTATACATAATACATAATACATACACACATATACACATATACAAATGTATATATATACATATATACATATATACATGGGTATCTATTCATGTATATACATGCACATATGTACACACTTATGTGTGTGTTTGTGTGTGTGTGTTTATATTCCAGTGGAAGTGGTACCAAAGAAAATACATAAGCAAATCATCTACCTTGCCATTGTCTACTAGGGACCATTGGGCTTTTTGATCTACCTGCTACTGCTATAACTGCTTGTATGTATTGTTTCCAACTATTGGAATTTTATCATTGAGAGTCTTACTTTTGTATGTGTGTCCCAAGGGATTCAAAAAAAGTGCTTTGCACATAGTAAGCACTTAATAATTTCTGTTTATTCACTTTTAATAAAAAGATGTGTATTTAAAAAAAGGATGAAAAGTGTTATCTTTGTAGGTGAACACCTGAGGTGTGCTATACTCTTAGTTCTGTTCTTTTACTATTATAATTTGGGGATGATGTTAACAAAAATATAAAGTAGTCAGATTCCTCCAGAAATACCCATCTATGTTTGATGACCAACTATTTACTACTGATGTTATAGGTGTCAGGAAGACATGATCTGAAAACAAATCTCAGACCTTTATTAGCTTGGTGTGTGCGAGAAAATCACTTTACAACTGCTGACCTCAGTTTCCTTTACTGTAAAATATGGACAACAACAATATCTGACACACAGAGTTGTTGTATGGATCAAATGAGTTTATATTTGTAAAGTTCTTAGCACAAATAAATCCTTATTACTCTCTCTGATACATATTTCCAATAAAAGGGAAAAGTAAGCTTAATAGTCAGAATGGTCTTACAGATAGTTCAATCATATGAAAGATAAAGAAAGATGCAAATCCACTGTAGCAGAGTTTGCTCATCATAAGAGCATTAAAGAGTTGCATCATTCCTGATTGTTTCAATTTAATTCTTTCTTGGAGTCATTACCTTTAAGTTGTACTGAAAACTAACAAGGCAAGCTTCAATTCCAGACCCTTCTATTGAGAAATTTCTATTGAATAACTTCATTTACTCTTCACAAATTTTATTACATCGGATACAGTATGCTTGAAGCCTACAATAGCTAGCAGTATGGATAACAACACAATGAAAAGAAAGCAGGTTCAAACCAATGTTATCTGACCTCTCCATGCATATAGTAAAATTTCTATAAAGTTGAAGCCTACATAAATCATTCTCAACAAAAGCAATGTATCTAATGTCACAAAAATTTTTTTGTTGCTTTTGCTATTTTGAAAGTTATCACCCAAAGTATTTCCCCTCCCCTCAAAACCCATAGAGATAGGCTTAAACTTTACTGATGAAATTGTAACTCAAATTTTCCTTCTGCCACCAATGGCCAATTTTCCAGCAACCTTGGAAATGGCTATTGTTAGAGGAAGTCAGAAAATAAAGATAGGAATGACTCATTGCATTTCATCATCTACATTATAGCATTTCATCTACTCTATACTATGCATATGAATTATCTATGTAGGCACAATTCAGATTAACAATTACATAAATATCTAGTCAGTATTTGCTGAATCCAAAACACTCTGGTAGGATATGGAATAGTTGAAAACACACTCCCTGTGCTTATGGTGTATATAAGTGGCAGGCAGTAAGACATAGTGGAAAGGCTGCTAGGTTTATCACTACTGTCACTGGTCTTTAATTATAATCTGCCCTCTGCTACTGTGTGACATATATGTCTTTAGGAAAGTCACTGAAACTCAGCAGACCTCAGTTTCCTGTAGTTTCTTCTGAGAACTGAAAATATTGTATATATGAAGAGATCTCTACACAAATAAACCATGAATGAATAATACTACACAGTAAGAAGATTTATGATTTTCAAATGGGAAAATATTAATGTTAATTAAGAAAATCAAAGTAAGCTTCATCAGAAATGTATCTTTTGACATGTCCTTTAAATAATGGATAGTGTTACAGAAATATTGAACAGTATGAATAAAGATTGGAAAGCATGAGCAACATATGGGAAATATCAATATATGAGATAAGGCTGGAATGGTATGTTAGTACTAGATTCTGGAGAAAATTCAATACCAAGCTAAGAAGTTTGAGGTTTTTTTTTTTTCATTAAGCATTAGGGAATATTTGAAAATTTTTGAAAAAAAGAAACTTTTTTGTAAGAAGGATCATGAAGGTTACCTGGTGAAGCATATAAAATAATAGCTAACTTCAAGTCTTAATTCAAAAACAAGTTGGATTTGGCCTTTCTCAGCCTCAGTTTTCTCAACTATAAAATAAATATGATAATAATAGTACCTAACTCTCAGTGCTACTATAACAATCCAATGAGATCACATACAGAGTGTTTTGCAAACCTAAAGTGCTATATAAATGTTACCTATTACAATTATCATTATATTTTATAGGCTGTCAGAAAGGTAAGTTTGGACATTCAGAGGGAGTTTATATCTAGTTGCATAGTTTGGAGAATCTTTTGGGAAGAAGTGATTTTCAAAGGTGTGGGAGTGAATGAGATTGCCAAAATAGAAATTGTACCATAAGACAGTCAGTCAACAAGCATTTATTAAGCACCTATTATGTTTCAAGCACTCCATTAAGCAATGGGAATATAAAGAAAGGCAAAAAAAAAAAACTATCTCTACTTTAATGGAGCTTTTGGACTATTTAGGGAAATAACATGCAAATAAGTAAGAACAAGGCATATGAAGGATAAATTGAAGATGATCTCAGATGAAAGACATCCTCCAGCAGCCAGACCTCCACATGTTTCAGTGTACCCCTGGGGAAAGGCATAAAAATCCCAAGTGGCTTCAGCACAAACCAGTCACCACCACTAGGATACCAGCACAGCACCAGGTAAGCTGCCAGACACCTGCAGCCTGTAGCTGCCAGCACCTGAGGCTCCGGTATATAAAGACAGTGACCAGGCCCCTGGCCCCCATCACAAGAAGCTTTAGACAGTACCCAGAAAGAGAGCTCAACTTTAAAAGTTAGGAATTAGGCAAACATCATGAGCAAAATGCAGAAAAGAACACTGACCATAGATTCTTATTATGGGGACAGAGAAAACCAAAACACAAACTCAGTAGCAGATAACATTGTCAATATACCTACAGTCAAAACCTCAAAGGGGAAGATGAACTGGTCTCAAGACCAAAAATCATTCTTGGAAGAGCTCAAGAAGGATTATTTAAAGTCAAGTAAAAGAAGTAGAAGAAAAACTTGGGAAATAAATGAAAGGTATGCAAGAAAGTCAACAGCTAGAAAAAGGAAAGACAAAAATTGACTGTAGAAAACAATTCCTTAAAAATACAATTGGCCAAATGGAAAAATATAGTACACTGAAGAAAACAACTCTTTAAAAAGTAGAATTGGGGGAGAAGTAGAATGGGGTAAATTATCTCACATAAAACAGACAAGTAAAGGTTTTTTACAGTGGAGGGGAAATGGGAGAAGGTGAGAGGGAATGAGTGAATCTTATTCTCATAGGATTTGGTTTAAGGAGAGAATAACATGCACACTCAATTGGGTATGGAAATCTGTCTTACCCTACAGGGAAATGGGGGATGGGGAAGGGGACAAGAGAGCAGGAGGATGATAGAGGAGAGGGCAGATTGGGGGAGGGGGTAATCAGAAGCAAATACTTCTAAGGAGGGACAGGGTCAAAAAAGAGAATAGAATAAATGGAGGGTGGGATGGGATGAAGGGAAATATACTTAGTTTTTTACAACATAACTATCATGGAAGTGTTTTGCATGACTACACGTATATAACCTGTATTAAGCTGCTTGCCTTCTCAATGAGGGTGGATGGGGAGGGAAGAAGGGAGAAAATTTGGAAACCAAAATTTTAAAAACAAAAGTTAAAAAAATTGTTTTCACATGCAACTAGGAAATAAGATATACAGAAAATGGGATATAGAAATGTATCCTGCCCTACAGGAAAACCAAAGGGGAAGGGGATAAGAGAAGGGAGGGAGAGATAAAAGGGAGGGTAGATTAAGAGAAGGGGTACTCAGAATGCATGCCATCTTGGGGTAGGGGAGGGACAAAATGGGGAGAAAATTGGAACTCAAAATCTTGTGAAGTGAATGTTGAACACTAAAAATAAATAAATTAATTTAAAAAAATAGAATTGGGCAAGGTGAAAAGGAAGTGTAAAAACATGCTGAAGAGAAGAACTCCTTAAAAAGTAGAATTGGCCAAATGGAAAAGGAGTTAAAAGCTAACTGAAGAAAATGATTCTTCACTAAAAATTAGAACTGGACAATCAGGAGATAATGACTCTATGGGACATCAAAAAATCAGCAAAATAAAATCAAAATAAAGAAAAATAGAAAAAATATAAAACGCCTCTTTGGAAAGAAAAAGTTGACTTGGAAAATAAATCCAGGAGAGATAATTTAAGGATTATTGGTCTACCTGGAAGCCATGAGGAAAAAGGAACCTGGACAACATCTTTCAGAAGATCCTCTAGGGCTTGAGGCCCTAGAACCAGAGGGTAAAATAGTCATCAAAAGAATCCACTGATCACCTCCTCAAATTGAGAATGCCAAGGAATATTGTAGCCAAATTCCAGAATTATCAGGTCAAGTAGAAAATCCTGCAAGCAGCCAGAAAGAAACAATTCAAATATCATGGAACAACAGGATTACACAGGACTTAATAGCTTCTATACTAAAGGATTGATGGGCTTAGGATATGATATTCCAGAAGGCAAAGGAGCTTGCATTACAACCAAGAATCAAGTACCAAGAAAAATCAAGCAAAATCTTTAAGGGAAAAATATAAACTTTCAATAAAATAAGGGACTTTTAATCATTACTTTTGAAAAAAATAAAGAGATCTGAACAAAATTTCAGTCTTCAAATGCAAGACTCAAGAGAAGCATAAAAAGATAATCAAGAAAGAAAAAAAAAGCATGCTATTCAATAAGGTTAAACTGTTTACATCCCTGCACCTGAAGATTATACTTGTAACTCTTGAAAACTGTATCTTATTAGGCCAGTTAGAAGGGCTATACATAGACAGAAGGCATGGCTGTAAGTTGGTTTAATATTAGTATTATGATACCAAATAATTAAAGGGTGAAAAAAATGTACTGGGAAAAGAGGAAAGGGGAAGGCAGAATATGGTGAATTACATCACATTAAGAGGCACAAAGAACCTATTACAGTAAAGGGAAAGAAGGGTGGAGGAGCATTGTTTCAATCATACAATCATCAGATTTGCCTCAAAGCGAGAATAACATACACATTCAGTCAGTTATAGAAATCTATTTTACCCTAAAAGGAAGTAGGAGGAGAAAGGGGAAAAAAGGCAGGGGGTGCTTAGAAGGGAGGGCAGAAAGCAGGGAAGAAGTAGGAGGGAAAAGTGTAAAGAAAAAGTAAGGGTGATGAAAGAAAGGATGGCAGATTGAGGGAGGTGGTGGTCAGAAGTAAAACACTGTTGAGGAGGGAAAGGGAGAAAGGAGAGAAAAAAGGTATAAATGAACAGGGGTGGGAACAGGATGGAGATAAAGATACAGTTAGCAATCATAACTGTGTATTTGAATGGGATGGACTCTCCAGTAAAATAGAAGTGGATAACAGAATGGATTAAAAACCAGAATCCTACAATATGTTGTTTACAAGAACACATTTGAATCAGAGAGATAAACACTGATTAAAGATAAAATACTGTAGCATAAACTATTATTCTTCAGCTGAAGCAAAAAAATAAATAAAAAGACAGTGGTAGCAATTCTGATCTCAGACAAAGCAAAAGAAAAACATAGTTCTAATTTAACAAGATAAGGAAAGAAACTATATCTTGCTAAAAGCAACCATAGACAATGAAGCAATATCGATACTAAATATCAATATGTGCACTAAGTGGTATAGCTTCCAGATTCTTAGAGGAAAAGTGAAGGGAATGTCAGGAATAAATAGACAGTAAAACTATACTAGTGGGGAGCCTCAACCCCCCTTCTCAGAACTAGATAAATTCAACCACAAAATAAACAATAAAGAAGTTAAAGAAGTGAATAGAATTTTAGAAAAGTTAGACATTATAGACCTCTGGAGAAACTCAATGGGAATAGAATGGAATATACATTTTTTCTCAGTGGTACATGGCACCTACAGAAAAAAATATCACATATTAAGACATAAAAACCTAATAATCCAATTCAGAAAGGCAGAAAAAATAAATGCATCCTTTTCAGATCATGGTGCAATAAAAATTACATTTGAAAAGGGCCATTGGAAGACAATATAAAAACTAATTGGAAACTGAATAGTCTATCCCTAAAGAATGAGTGGGTCAAACAACAAGTCATAGAAACAATCGATAAATTCATCCACCAGGATGACAATAATGAGACAACAAACCAAACTTAAGGGATAAAGCCAAAAATAAGTCTTAGGGGAATTTTATATCTTTAGATGCTTATAAGATTAAAATAGAGGAAGAGCAGATCAATGAATTTGGCATGCAACTAAAAAAGCTAGAAAAAGAACAAATTAAAAATTTCCAATTAAATACTAAATTGGAAATTCTGGAAACCAAATGAGAGATTAAGAAAATGGAAAGTAAGAAAGCTATTGAAATAATCAAGGAAACTAAGTGCTGATATTATGAGAAAACCAGTAAAATAGATGAACCTTTGGTTAATTTGATTTAAATAAAATAGAAGAAAACAAAATTACTAGTTTCAAAAAATGAAAAGGCTAAATTCATCATCAATGAAGAGGAAATTAAAATATTAATTAGGAGACCTTTTGCCCAACCATTTGCCAATAAATCTGACAATCTAGATGGATGAATATTTATAAAAAAAATACAAAAATATAAATTATCCAGATTAACAGTAGGGAAAATAAAATACTTAAATAACCCCAGTTCAGAAAAAGAAATTGAACAAGCCATTAGTGAACTCCTTAAGAAAAAGTCATTAAGGAGGTGAAGTCAAGATGTAAAAGTAAAAGCAGGAACTCATTTGAACTTTCCCCCGAAACCCTCCAAATATCTTTAAAAAGGACTCTTAAAATTCTAGAACAGTAGAATACACAAAAGATGGAGTGAAACAAATTTCAAGGCCAAGACAATTTGAAAGATTGGTAGGGAAAGTCTGTTGCACAATGGTGAGAAAGGAGAGCAGACCATCATATACCATGCTAACACAGACCTGCCTAATCAAACCCAAAGCAGATTTTGGGGTGACTGAATCACTGACAGCAATTGCAGTTTGCAGACCTCTCAGCCTGAAGACACCAAAGAAAACTTAGGTTAGCAAGAAGTACTGCATCTGGGTGAGAATAGAGCACAGTCCAGCACAGGTCACACAGTCTACAGTCACAGGAAAGCAGGAGCAGGCTTTGGGAGTAACTGGATCAGCAGGAGCAGTGGATGCTTCTGGTGCTCTAAGAACACATCTGGTCAGAAGGAGATTACAGGGGTCTACAATCTATAAAATGTCAATGTTTGCTGCAAGGGTGCATCTACAAAGTTTTATTGTATTTAAGTAAATGGAAGACAGTGTTGGTAATGAGGTCATGAGATGCAGAAGTCTTTCTTACTAAGTGGCCATTGCTGTTACTTTTTCCAACTTCATTTCTCCCAAGGACTCCTTGCCATGTCTGCTAGCCTGTGCCCATTGTTATATTAAAGTAACCCAGAATTATGTTTGTCCCATTTTTGCACATTGATGATAAGGGTCTCCAGATCTTCATAAACATTTCATTGACATCATCAGGGCTTATCATGGTGGGAGCATACACATGGCAGCATGGTACTTCCCTGCAAGTTGTAATCAAATTGTCATGATTCTGTCATTCATGTTAGGCATACAAGTGTGTTGATTTGATTAGTTTTGATTGATGAACCTAGGCCACCTTCATGGCACTCCCCGTCAGTTCAGTCACTTCAGAAAAACATGTATCCAGCTCTGACTTCAGTAAGGTGGTCTTTATTTGCCAGCTTTGTTTCATTCAGGTCTGCTATTTAGATTAGATACCTGCTGAGCTCTCTCACAACAAGAGATATTCACATTTCAGATATACTAGATTTTGTGTTGTCTGTAAGTGTGCTCACATTCTACATACCTGTTGTGAGTGGAATTATCTTTGCAAAAGTTTTTGTTCATTTTTTTTTCTGTTTTGACCACAGTGTGGGCTCCTTATCTGCTAAGATAAGCAGGCAAAGTTTGAGCAAACAAGAAAATTTTAGGGCATCCCTGCCTGTTGCAGTAATAAGGAAAGGTTTGGGTAAGGAAACAATATTTAGGACACCTTTTCTAGACTGTTCATTGTACCAGGAGCTGAGCAGTGAGGTTCTTAAAAGGCTGCTCAGACACACATGTGTCTGGTGGTTGAATCCCACTGCTGCTTCCAGATAGAGTTCCACCCTATGTCCTGGTCCACTATATACAAGGTTGTAACTATGGCTCCTAGTGTATCTGTACCTGCTATTTTTTTCACTTGCCTGTCACCACAGGACTTTCAGATAGGTAAAAAAAAAAAAAGGTAGCATGGTTTACATGATGTCTTTTGATATGTTCATAAATGGGATTTAAGTGAGGCAAAGCTGGGCAAAGTTGCTGGTCTCACTCTCTTCTCCAGAATCATCAGAGTACAACATGAAGATATAGTCAAGACAACTGGTGATGGCTCAGGATGCAGTGGATGACCTTGGTATCTTTTATATCTAACCAAGGTCTAAGCATTGCACAGCACCTGCTTCAGCCACCTTCATGATCATTGGAAGAAATTTTTCTCACCTGTCTATTACATGGAAGGAAGTCCTCACTTATTGGGGTAGGCACCCCCTATATCACCAGATAATTTGATACCCTTTTCTTACCCTCAACTTGGTTTAGCCAGTCTACTGAAATACTTAACTTGGGAGTGGCTGGTGCATAAACTACGTCTTCTTTGAGCCACAGGTGAGAGTTGAATGAATTAGGTGGACACCAAATGTGTAGAACTGCCCTGAAAAGAACTTGGTCATTCTCATACTCAAGTACTAATCCTATCTGAATACACCCTACACCCCAGGAAAGATGTATGTACTAAGATGATTATAGTATATTTAATATTCAAAGTTAGTAGCCTGGAAAACTTGTGTTCTTCCAATAGTATTGTATTTTTCTTTCATTAGGTGAGAAACTGACTTTTTAAAATTTGTATTTCCAGCACTTTTCACACTTCCTATGATATAGCAATCTCTCTATAAATAGATTTATTTATTGAATGATAGATTTTTTTATTTTGTTCTTTCAATTTTCCTTTCAATATGTATATTCTGAGTTTATAATCTGTCATTCTGTTTTATATAGTATCTAACATTTTATAGAATTGTTCCATCATTTTAAAAGTTTAACACTCCCCACTCCTGATTCCTTTTTTAAATGCTCTAACTTTTCATTTCAATCCTTATTTCTTTTTAAAATGTTTGATTATACTTCTAAGTCATTTTGGTTTTGTACTTTTTCCACTACAATTTCTGTGGTATGGAGAGGGACATCACAATACTTGATATAGAACTTTTCCTATCATCTAGCATTTTTCTTCAATTTACTTGACTTAATAAGACATTTTCTTGGATCTGTTTAGTTTTTGTGAACTTTGTTTTTTATCGTTGTCTCTTCTGCTCTGTCTCCCTTACTATTTCTTGGTGTTCTTTTTAGTGTATATTTTGTAGGTAAATCTGCCATAGACATTATCTTCCACCAATCCATTGTGCTGATTCTCCACATATCATTCATTTGGGTAGATTTTGAGGAATTTACTCCTGTTTCCTGCCTTTTAGGCTCACAACATAAAGGAATATGTATCACTTTAAAAGAAAAAGAGTAGTATATGCATTGCTTTCATAAACATGATTTTCTAAAAATAAAAGAGTTAATTAGAAAATACATTTTCCAATGTATTTGATTATTTCTGTTTGCATTTCTTTAGGTTTTTTATGTATTTGGGAAGTATGTTTTTTAGTAAATTTTCCCCATTTATAACTCTACTGCTATCTATAAACTCATTCCTTTCCACTTGTGAACTCTATATTCATCTGCCTTTTTTTTTACTGATGCTGCAAATATTTGTGCATGTATTTGCATAATATTATACACATTAATAATTTTATTGACTCTATATTACTATTCTTATTATGATGGGTACAATTAATATTGGAGTTACAATTAAAGATCACTCCAGCTAATAATGCCTCACTATGTTTATAAAAATCCGTTAGAATTATTTTAGGCAATCATATATTCATCCTACAAATGTTCTCATTTAGTGCATACAAGTTATAGTTCAAGGCAAATTTCTAAGGCAAACTAATTGTAAAACATATAAAATGAGGGATACATTTTCAGTTATGTTAAGAAATAAAATATGCACAATTATAAGGCATATTAAACAATTTAAAAAATATTTTGTCCTTTTAAGGTTACAATTATCCTAACATCTCAAAACATACCCTGTAAAATAGCACATGGGGAAAGGATTCAATTATGCTAATCAATTTTCAAAGCCCATAAAGAGTTACACTTAAATTAGTTAAAATGGAATATTATTAAGTTGTTCTTAATGAATAATAAATATGCAAAAATAGTAGTACATTTTGAAAAAGATGTTCCAAAACATGAAAATTATGTCATTGTTGCTCTTGATATTTTTATATATTATGTTGTATTGTGTTGAAGTTTGTAGGAGTCCTCTAAATTAAGCTTAGAAATAAAGTCATATGTTTTGCTAGAAATGATTATTTCTCTCTTATATTAAAAAAAATAGGTAACCTAATTAGGACCAGGATTTTTTCAGAAGCTTATAGGTTGTTCAGTCTCTGAAGGTCATTGTTGAAAAAGGAAAATTAGACAAATCCCTGGGGCTTTTCTACCCTAGGTGAAAGACCCCATCCAAATAGAGAATCTTACAAAGAATTTAATCAAGGTGAATTCTAGCCCATTGCATTCCAACCTGGCAGATGTTGGGGGTGGGTAGACCCTTTTGTCTAGATTATCCTAGATGGGGTATAGATAAGCATTTTTGACCAATACTGAGACACGAGAGTCACATCCCACAGCCCCTGATTAGAATATTCATCCTCACATTAATAGTTAACCAGAGTTGATTATCACCCTCAAAAACCCACTCTTCCAATACTATTCATATAGAATTGAGTGCCAAAAGAGGTCTTTAGAATTTGTTCTGAGTCACTGGTCCCCTTCTCTTAATTATTGGTAGCATAATTAATAAAATGATTAGTTACCCAGAAATTATAACTCTCCAACTTTTTGTTCACCACAGCACCACTATGTTCTTAAATGACTGAATATTGCAACTTTCTTATGACATTATAATCATTTTTCCCTTTTCTTTTGCAGAAATGTTACTGTTTTTATCAAATTGGATCTATTATGTCTGACATATTCAAGCTTTGAAATTATTTCTACAAGCACTTATTGGCACCATTTATAAACAACTCTTTAAGTACTGGATTTGTTAGCTGGCATAGTTCTTGTTTCTTAGCAAAGATAAAAATGAAAATTTTGATTAGAGTAAGTTGTTCAGCTATTTTTTTTCACATAAGCATACTTTAGCTCAAAACATACAGGAAGTTTAATTCTCTCTTTAAGTCAAGAGAAGCAGATTAGAGACATGTATATTCCTATTTTGTTCTCCTTCATCTCACTCTTGCCTCGTTATTTTTTTTTTACTTCAGTATTTGAACATGAAAAAAGAAAACTTACATGGAGAAAATGTCACTAAGTAAAACACTATCATAATTGACAATGACTTTTTTACTTCAATAAACAGAGATGAAAAAAACCTATATGTAGAATATATCACTAAGTAAAGCACTCCTTTAGCATAATTGACATTTTTTTTCTAAAAAGGTAAGTGATAAGATGTTGCTGTGATATAACTATTGTAATTATTTGAGAATTTCATCCATGGAATTATTTTTCATGTATTCCAATGTTTCCTTAATTCATCTATTTATTTCAATCATCTATATTTGAATTAAGAATTTGAAATTCATAAAAATAACATATGTATGAAATATACTGTTTTATAATTATATACATACATATATGTTCATATATAACATGCAATTGCATTTTGAAAATCCTGAAGTATAACAACTTCAATGTTCAAGGTATTCTGTTGTTCCACAGTCCTAAAAGTGTAGCTTACAAGTCTCAACCAAAGTGTTTGCCTCATTTCTCATCAATCTAACATAATTACCTCAAAGCAAAGCCATTGGCTGAAATAACACAAATAATCAGTAACAATAAAACATCTCTACTATATAAATGGAGAGGTGACCAATTCCATATTTATATACAACATCAGTGCAAAGAGTAGATAAATGTAGTGTTCACAGTCAGAGAAGCAAAAGTCTGTGGTCAAGGAACATGAGAGTAATGTCAACTCACCACTCTAATGCTACAAGGCTACATGATTCCTGAAGTCTTCACATTGCTACATTTAACCTCAGTTGTCCACAGGATACCACCAGACTTTGCAATGATGGATGTAGCTTCATTGATTGGTTGTAGACACCACTCTGTCTACATTAGGTCACAGCTGTTATCCTGTGCTAGTGTACTAACATATTTTTTTCATTTAAAAAAATACCTTGACACTCTACCTTAGGATCAGAAGAGATTTTGGTTGTGGGTCTGCCATCCCCAAGCAGAAAATTAGTGCTCAGTTTAGAACTTGACATACCCACACTGAATTGCTATCATCTATACTCCTGAGCAGGGTTTTTTGCTTTAAACTCTGTTGTCTCCATTTTCCCATATAATTGGAGCAAATAGTATGCTTAGATTTGCATTCAAACTCCATAGATCTTTCTTTGGATGTGGATATATTTTCCATCGTGAGACCTTTGGAGATGTCTTAGATCCTTGCCTTGCAGAGAAGGGCTAAGTCTATCAAAGTTAGTCATCACACAATGTGGCTGTTACCATGTACAATGTTCTCCTGGTTCTGCTCACTTCATTCAGCATCAGTCCATGCAAGTCTTTCCGAGTTTTTCTGACGTCTGCCTTCTCATCATTTTTATAGCATAATAATATTCCATTACACTCATATGCCACACTTTGTTCAGTCATTCCCCAATTGATGGGCATCCTCTCAATTTCCAATTCTTTGCCACCACAGAAAAAGCTGCTATAAATATTTTTGTACATATGGGTTTTTTCCCATCATTATGATCTCTTTGGGATACAGCCCTAGAAGTACTATTGCTGAGTCAAAGGGTATGCACATTTTTATAGCCCTTGGGGAATAGTTCCTAATTGCTCTCCAGAATGGTTGGATCATTTCACAACTCCACCAACAATGCATTAGTGTTACAATTTTCCCACATCTTCTCCAACATTTATCAAATTCCTTTTCAGTCATATTAGCCAATCTGTAGGTGTGATGTGATACCTCAGAGTCATTTTGATTTGCATTTCTTTCATTAGTACTGATTTAGAGAATATTTTCATATGACTATAGATAGCTTTAATTTCTTCATCTGAAAACTGCTTGATCCAATCCTTTGACCATTTATCAACTGGGAAATAACTTGTATTATAAATTTGACTTAGTTCTCTATATATTTTAAAAATGAGGCCTTTATCAGAGACACTGGTTGCAAAAATTATTTCCCAGTTTTCTGCTTCCCTACTAATCTTGGTTGCATTGGTTTAGTTTGTGTAAAACCTTTTCAATTTAATGTAATCAAAATTATCCATTTTGCATTTCATAATGTTCCCTATCTCTTGCTTGGTCGTAAATTCTTCCATTCTCCATAAATCTAACACATAAACTATTCCTTACTCTCCCAGTTTGCTTATAGTATCAGTCTTTATATTTAAATGGCTCCTTTATCAGGCTTGTGCAACAGACCTTTCCTATTGACCTTCCAGGTTGTCTTGGTCTTGAAATCTACCTCACTCTGTCTCTTTGTGGGTTGTTCCACTCTAGAATTTGTTCAGAGTCACTTTTTAGAGCCATTCGAAGCAATTTGGGAGAGAGCTCAGGTGAGTCCCTGCTTGCACTCTGCCATTTTGGCTCCAACCTGAACATTTTACCTTTTAATTAATTTCAAAGTCTATATAATCTTCCTCTGATTTTTTTCTCTATTGAACTATAAGTTTTGTCTTCATAGTTATAAATCATTTGATTAACATGGTGAAAGCAAACTAAAAACTTACTGACCATTTACTTAATTTAAATATAAAAAATAAGCTTTTTGTTTTAAATAAGTTATTTTTTGAAAATACAAGGGTATTTTATACGAATTTTCATATAACCACTAATTAGCATTGTGTATGTGTTTCATGATGTAATTCAAATTGAATTAAAAAGCAATTGGCTAGAAATAGTAATTGACTTTTCCTTAGATAGCACCAGATGCATTATTTGCATAAGGACAATGTTACATGTGGGTTTCTGTTTGTTGACAGCTTCTAGATATATAACACTGAATTATCTGTCACACAAATGGAGGAAAAAAGTAACAATTTGGTGGATATCAATGGACTCTGATTCATATCTTTCTAAAGAATTTGGTAAGGCATAAAAGTTTATTTAATTTTCTCATAATTAATCTGTCATAATCCAAATGTTTATTAAATTCAATTCTGTAAGAAGATTTTTTAATGTTAATATTACTACAATATTCAAAATAGATATGTTTATTTTATCAATTTATATATTCTCTCTAATGATTCACTTAGTAACTCTTCCATGGCTCATCAGCCTATGCAACTATTATCCTCTTTTCCCAAAAGAGATCCACCCAACATGCTAGGGCATGCTTCCTCATATTCCCTTGCCATGAATGTGCCAGCATAACATGAAAGTTGGTCATTGGTTACATATCACTTTCATCTGTGGACTTGTTGAATTCTTTTTTTAAGCATACTTTAAAAACTTTTTTTTTGTTTAACAAAATTCCAACTTTTTAAATGTTCTACCCATTCCACAATGAAAAATAGCACAAAATATTTGGAACAGGTAAACACTGCCAAGTAAAATAAATTTTCTCATTGATTATGTTTCAAAATATTTCTCATTCTGAACCCTAAGTCCATTTTTTTCCTCTATCAGAAAGTGTGTGGCATACCTCATCGTTTATTCTGTGATACCATGATTGTTCATTGTATCAATCAAAGTTCACAATTCCTTGAAAGTTGATGTTACTTTTGTGGTTTGTTTTTGTAAAAATGTTCACCTTATTCTTCTCACTCTGCTTCATTTCTTTTTTTTTTAAGTTTAATAATATTTTTCCCAATTACAAGTCAATAGCTCAAGTTCCCAAATTTTCTTCCTACCTCCCTTCCATTCTCTCTTCTGAAAATGGTAAGCAGTTTGATATAGTTTATACATGTGCTATCATCTAAAAAATAAATTTCCATATTAGCCCCAGTTGTGAAAGAAGAAACAGAACAAAAGGGGAAAAACATGAGAAAGAATAGAGTAAGTGCAAAAATATGCTTCCATCTTCATTCAGAGTCCATCAGTTTTTTATTTGAATATGGATAGTGTTTTCCTTTGTGAGTCCTTTGTACTTGTCTTGGATGATTCTGTAGATGAGAAGAGCTATCATTCATAGTTGATCATCACGGAATATTCCTGATACTATGTGCAATGTCTCCCTGGTTCTGCTCATTACCTTTTGTGTTGGTACACACAAGTCCTTCCAGGATTTTTTTTTCTGACATTTGCCTTTTTCTCATTTTTTTATTACACATTGGTATTCCATTAGATTCATGTGCTACAGCTTTTTCAGCCATTCCTCAATTGATGGGCATCCCTCAATTTCTAATTTTTTACACCATGAAAAAGGTTGCTTTGATTCATATAAATATTCCCAGGTTCATTGAAAATTCTCTTTTCTTTATCATTTCTTAAGAAAAAGTAGAATTCAATTATATTCATATACTGTAATTTGTTCCACCAATTTCCAATTGAGCTAGTTTCTTTCCTACCATAAAAGGAACTACTACTTACAATTATGTAAATAAGGATCTTTTTTTTTCCTTTTTCTTTCATTTTCTAGGGGCATGGACTTAGTAGTAGTATTGCTGAGTCAGAGTGTATGCACAATTTTATAAATTCCTGGGCAAAGTTCCTAATTGTTTTCTGGAAAAGCTATACCAGTTCACAACTCTACTAATACTAGATTAATATTACCTCTTTGCTGGAGTTGATCATTCTTTTTTTAAAGCCAGAAACTATACTGCTTCTCCTATGGCACTCCAGCCTCTACATGTACTCTGTACTTCTCTATTGTACTTTGTATCATAGTCATTTTCCCTTCTTTGCATAATGATGTTATTGTGTCAAGAGGAGGTGACAAGATCTTATAAGTTATTCAAGTATAAACTTTGGTGGGTTAAACAATGTTAGAAAGGATGTAATGTGGCATTACGGAAACCTCCTTGATTTCCAAGTCAAAGGATAACAATTTTTCTTCTTTCACTTATAACCTGTGTGATATTAGACAAATTGCTAAAATTTTCTTGTCCTCAGTCTACTTTTTGTCAAAAGGAAGGTTTTGAACCACATTCATTGTAAGGAACTCTCTGGTGTGAAAATTCCTTCCACTCATGCAGATCAGTGACTTTTTTGGGAGTTATCCTCTTAGAAAGTTGTTTAGAATTTGCTAAGTTAAGTGATGTGCATAGGCTCACACAACTGTTAGGTGTCAGAGGTGAGAATTATTTGAACCCAGATCTTCTTGAATACAAGGCCAGCCCAGTTTTCATTACACCACACTCCTCATTTATACATATTACATATATATGTATGCATTAACAGATAAATGAATATTACATGATATGTAGAAACATACTGCTCTCTTCACAAAATATGTTTACAATATGCTATAGTGATTTCAGACTCATGCTATTTACTTGAATTGCTTGAGTCCAGAATATTGAATTTTCCTGTTTCTGTGACATTATTTGACCTGCCCAAGTGATTGAGATGAACTTGATGCGTATTATTTTGAAGTCAGTATAGTGTATGAAAATGTTAATGTACATGCAATTTCAAGGTTTCAGCAGATATGGGATAGCTATTTTATTGTAAAAAACATGAAGAGTTTAAAAGAAAAAAAACTTCCTGAAAAAGTAATCTACACATTCTTTGGTTGCATCAAATTTGGTAGTCACAGTCCTTTTGTAAATGGTAATTTCACCTAATCCTAGAGACATTAAAAAAATTAAAGGTTTTAAAAGAAATAAATTCTCCCTAAAAACTCCAGTCCTTTCAAATATTTTATAGTGGCAAAATAAAGTGGTTTATGTTCCTCACTGTGAAGAATATTTTTGTTATGTGTAGGACCCAAATACTCCCTACACACACACACACACACACACACACCACTAAAGACAAAAAAGCAAGAAAACAAACAAAACCCAATGAAAAATAGTGTCAGCAGTAAGACTGACTCCTCTGAAGTGACAAAAAAAAGAAAAGAAAAAAAAAGAGAAAGAGAGGCAAATAATATGCTTTGAACTGCATTCAGACTCCAGAACTCTTTTTCTGGATGTGAACAGAATTTTCCATCATGAGTCCTTTGGATTTGTAAAGGTGTCCTTTACCATTACTATTCCTAAATATTATAAAGTAAATGCTAGCTATAACAATAATAAAAGAAAAATAAATTAAAAAACAAGGACAATATATTCTACTTTAGCCTTTTACCTTTACTCTTTGTGTATCCCTCTGCTTCAGATGTCTTTCTTGTAAACAGAATATTGTAGGATAATGCTTTTTAATCCACTCTGCTATCCACTGGCATTTTATGGGAGCATTCATTCCACTCACATTGATAGTTATGATCACAATCTATTTCTTTCCCTTCATCATATTCTCCCCTGTTTATGTTTTTCTCTCTCCTTTCTCCCTTTCCCTCTTCACCAGTATTTTGCTTTCAACTACCACTTCCCTAAGTCTTTTCTCTCTTCTGTCAGGCCCTTGCCTTTTTCTTTCCCCATTTCCCTCTTACTTCATGATAGAATGTGATAGATTTCTATAACCAAATGAATGTTTATGTTTTTTTTCTCCTCTTTGAGCCAAATCTGATGAGAGCAAAGTTCAAACAATACTCATCTCTGTCCCTTCTTTGTCTCTACTATAAGTCTTTGTATGACTTCCTGAGATGTAATTTATCTTATACTGCCCCCTCCTTTCATCTTCTCCCAGTAAAATCTTTTTTTGCCCCTTAAGTAATTATTTTTATCATCACATCATTTTCACCATATTCCCACACACTCTGTCTATGTATACCTCTTCTAACTGCCATAATAAAGATATAATTCTCAAGAGTTACAAATATCATTTTTCTGTGTGAGGATGTAAAGAATTTAACCTAAATTTACAACATCTTTTTCTTTTTTTATGTTTTTTATGCTTCTCTTGAGTGTTGTATTTAATGATCAAATTTTCTGTTTAGTTTTTATAATCAGGAATAATTGAAACTCCCCTATTTCATTGAATGTCCATCACTTCTTTTTTATTTTATCTTTTTTATATTAGTTTATTTATTTTTAGTTTTCAACATTCACTTCCACAAGATTTTGAATTCTAAATTTTCTGCCCATCTCCCCTCTCCTCCCACCCCAATATGATGTGCATTCTGAATACCCCTACCCCTAATCATCCTTCCATTCTATCTTCCCCCTCCTTCTCTTTTTCTTTTCCCCTTCTATTTTCCTGTAAGGAAAGATATTTATATACCCTGTTGCCTGTACATCTTATTTACCAGTTACACATGAAAACAATTTTTAACATTTCTTTTTAAAACTTCGGGTTCCAAATTTTCTTCCTTCCTCCCACCCACCCTCATTGAGAAGGCAAGCAACTCGATACAGGTTATACATGTGTAGTCATGCAAAACACTTCCATAGTACTCATGTATTGAAAAACTAACTATATTTCCCTTCATCCTACCCCACCACCCATTTATTCTAGTCTCTCTTTTGACCCTGTCCCTCCTCAGAAGTGTTTACTCTGATTACCACCTCCTCCAATCTGTCCTCCATTCTATCATCTCCCTGCTCTCTTTTCCCCCTCCTCCCTATTTTTCTGTAGGGTAAGATAGATTTCCATACCCCATTGTGTATGTTATTTCTTCTTTAAGTCAAATCCAATGAGAATAAGATTCACTCATTTCCTCTCACCTTCCCCCATTTCCTCTCTACTGTAAAAATCTTTTCTTATCTGTTTTATGTGAGATAATTTACTCCATTCTACCTCTCCCTTTCTCCTTCTCCCAGTATAATTCTCTCAACACTTCATTTTATTCTGCATATATCACCCCTTCATCTTCAACTCATCCTGTTCCCTCTCTGTGTCTATCTGTCTGTCTGTCTGTCTATCTATCTATCTATCTATCTATCTATCTATCTATCTATCTATCTACCTATCTATCTACATAGAATTTTTTCCCTCCAACTGTCCTAATATTGACAAAGGTCTCATGAGTTACAAATATCATCTTTCCATGAGGAATGGAAACAATTCAAACTTAGTAAGTCCCTTATGATTTCTCTTTCCTGTTTACCTCTTCATGTTTCACTTGAGTCTTGTATTTGAAAGTCCAATTTTTTATTCAGCTCTGCTCTTTTCATCAAGAACACTTGAAAGTCTTGTATTTCACTGAATATCCATTTTCCCCTGAAGGATTATGCTCAGTTTTGCTAGGTAGGTGATTCTTGACTGTAATCCTATCTCATTTGCCATCCAGAATATCATATTCAAAGCCCTCCTGTCCCTTAATGTAGCAGCTGCTAAATCTTGTGTTATCCTGATTGTGTTTCCAGAATACTTGAATTGTTTCTTTCTGGCTGTTTGTAATATTTTCTCCTTGACCTGGGAACTCTGGAATTTGGCTCCAATATTCCTAGGAGTTTCCTTTTGGGGATCTCTTTCAGGAGGTGAATTCTTTCAATTTTTATTTTACCCTCTGGTTCTAGATTATTTTGCAGTTTTCCTTGATAATTTCTTGAAAGATGATGTCTAGGGTCTTTTTTTGATTATGGCTTTCAGATAGTCCAATAATTTTTAAAGTCTCTCCTGGATCTATTTCCCACATTTGTTGTTTTTCCAGTAACATATTTCACACTGTCTTCTATTTTTTCATTCTTTTGGTTTTGTTTTACAGTGTCTTGATTTCTCATAAAGTCACTAGCTTCCACTTTTTTCATTTTAATTTTTAAGGAAGTATTTTATTCAGTGAGCTTTTGGACTTCCTTTCCCATTTGACCAATTCTGCTTTTGAAGGCATACTTCTCCTCATTGGCTTTTTGGACCTCTTTTGCCATTTGAGTTAGGCTATTTTTTAAGGTGTTATTTTCTTCAGCATTTTTTGGGTCTCCTTTAGCAAACTGTTGACTTGTTTTTCATGATTTTCTTGCATCACTTTCATTTCTCTTCCCAGTTTTTCCTCTACTTCTCTTACTTGCTTGTCAAAATACCTTTTGAGTTCTTCCAAAGCCTGGGACCAATTCATATTTTTCTTACAGGCATTGGATGTAGGAGCTTTTACTTTGTTGTCTTTTTCTGGTTGTATGTTTTCATCTTCTCTATCACCAAAGAAAGATTCTATGGTGTAACTTTTTTGCACAGCTTGCTCATGATCTCAGCTAGTTACTTGAGTTATAAACTTTGTTAAAGTAGGGGTCTGCTTCCAGTGTGGAGAATGCCCTGTCCCAAGCTTCAGGGGTTTTATTCAGCTGTTTTCAGAGATATTTCTAGGAACCCATAAGTTTTCAGTTCCTCCAAGGTGGTACAAACAAGGGTAAGGTGTTTACTTTTTTCCTGGCCTGGGCTCTGGTCTATAAGTGACCACAAGCACTCTTTTCTACCTTGGAACTGTGAGGAGAATTCCCTCTGTACTGCCACCACAAGCTTCACTATGATAGCTCTCCTCCTCACTCAAAAACCTCCACCCAAAACTGCCACCCAAATCCAAGCACAGACAAAGCAAGAGAATCCTGCCTTAGTGTCAACAAAGATATCCCTGCAATCCCCCTCTGATCAGCCACTTGATTCCTCCTCCATCTGTGGACTGAGGGCTAAGGAAGCAGTGGCTACCCTGGGGCTATGCTGGGGCTGGGGCTGGGACCCAGCTTCTCTCTCACCACTGTCACAGCCTTTTCCTACTGACCTTCTAAGTTGTCTTTGGCATTTGCAGGTTGAGAAGTCTGAAAACCACCACAGTTGCCCATGATTAAGTACCCTGAGTTCTCTTCCAGGTTCACTGAGGCCTTGTTTTTGCCTATATGCCCAAGGTGAACTTCAATCCTCTCCCAGCCTGGCACAATAGACCTTCCAATTAACCATCCAGGTTGTTTTGGGCTGGAAATTTGTTTCACTATGTCTTTTTGTGGATTCTGCTGCTCTAGAATTTGTGTAGAGCCAATTTTTACAGGTATTTGGAGGGGTTTGGGGAAGAGCTCAAGCAAGTCACTGCATTTACTCTGCCATCTTGGCTCTGCCCCTGAACATCCATTTTTATCCTGAAAGATTATGCTCCATTTTGCTGGGTAGTTGATTTTTGGTTATAATTCAAGCTCCTTTGCCTTCTGGAATATCATATTCCAGGCATAATAGATCTTTAATGTAGAAGCTGCTAAGTCCTGTGTAATCTTGACTATGGTTCTATGATATTTAAATAGTTTCTTTCTGACTGCTTGCAGTATTTTCTCCTCAACCTGATAATTCTGGAATTTTGCTATGATATTCCTTGGAATTTTCATTTTTGGGTCTCTTTCAGTAGGTGATTGGTGGATTCTTTTAATGACTATTTTACCTTCTGGTTCTAGTATGTCAGTGCATTTGTTCATTGATAATTAGTTGAAAGATGATATACAAACTTTTTTTTTTATCATGGTTTTCAGGTAGATCAATAATTCTTAAATTATCTCTCCTGGAACTATTTCCCAGTTAGCTGTCTTTCCAATGAGATATTTTACCTTTTCTACTCTTTTTTTCATTCCTTTGTTGACTGCTTCTTGTTGTCACTTAGTGTCATTAGCTTTCATGTGCCCAATTCCATTTTTCTAATTTTTTTTCCAATTCTAATTTTTAATGAATTGTTTTCTTCAGTTAGCTTCTGTAACTCCTTTTTTATTTGACCAATTCTACTTTTTTAAAGAGTTCTTTTCTTCAGTGTGTTTTTGTACCTACTGCTCCATTTGGCTAACTCTGTTTTTTAAAATGTTGTTTTCTTCCATGGATTTTTTTTTCCACTTGAGCAATTGTATTTTTTTAAGGAATTGTTTTCTACATTCAGTTTTGTCCTTCTTTTTCCAAGCTGTTAATTCTCTCTTGTATATCTCTTATTTCTTTCGCCATTTTTTTCTTCTATCTGTCTTATTTGACTTTTAAAATCCTTCTTGATTTCTTCCAAGAAGGGTTTTTAACCTTCAGGCTAGCTCATATTCCCCTTTGAGGTTTTTGATGTGGGTATGTTGACAATGTTGTCACCTTCTGAATTTGTGTTTTGATCTTCCCTGTCCTACTGACCAGTCTATGATCCGTGTTTATTTTTGCTTCTGGCTCATTTTGGACCTATTTTATGACTTTTAAAGTTGAGTTATCATGCTAAAGCACAGGGAGCACCATCCCAAGTTTTTGGTACTGGGGCCTGGGGCCTGGTGCCTGGTCACTGACTTTGTGTGCTAGGGCCTCAGGTGCTGGCAGCTGGAGGCTATAGGTGTCTGGCATCATGCCTGGTGCTGAGCTGTGATCCTAGTGGTGGTGGTTGGCCTGTGCTTAGACCAGGTGGAGTTCTGCATTTCTCAGGCACTGCATTGAAGCTCAGGGAGATCCAGCTATTGGGGCATGCCTGCCCGCTGGGGCTGTGATGAAGCACAGGGAGGTTTGGCTGCTGGAAGATACCTGCCTGCCCAAGGCTGAGCCTTGGTATTTCTCCAAGCTTGAGTCTGTTGTTTCCCCTGGCTGTACTAAGGCATGGGGAGAATCCTGGTGCTGGTGTTTGCCTGTTCTACCACTCTGTGGCTTAGAATCTCCTGCTGATTTATTGAAGTGGAGCCTGCTATGGGCTTGTTTGGGATGCCTCTTGTCCTGGTTCTTTGTTCCCCTTTTACCCAAGTGATATGGACCTTATTTGGCAATCCTGTAAATCTCTGGGATCAAAAGACTGCTTCATTCTCTCTTTATGCTGGCTGTGCCATTCCAGGATCTGTTCTGGGGCTCTGTTTTGTTAGTGTTTAGGCATAAGAATGCAAGAGGGATAGCAGATCTATTGCTTACTCCACCATCATGGCCTATTTCATTGCTTTTAAAATTGAGCTATGCTCCTGCAACTTAGTGGACTTTGTTCCAAACATCTGGTGACAGAGACTATGGGCCCTCGTTGCTAGCTTGTTTTTGGATGGAGGCTACAGGACACCCTACCATTCTTCTGGTGCTGTGCTTGGTCCCACTGGTTGGCCTTAAGCAGTGTTGGTGAAAGCAGGGGCATCAGGATTTTGGCCACTCCCCTGTTACTGCTCTGGTGCTGCAGGGCCTTGGTCATTGACCCGTGCTGGGACTCAGGGACTTTTGCTAGCTTGCTGAGTCAGGGCCTACTACTGGTTTGGTAGAACTCTGTCAGCCAAGAACTGTGTGCAATAGACCTCTCCTTCCATTTTTCCAAGTTGTCTTGGGCTGGAAAATTCTTGATTCTTTTTCTTGGTTCTGCCCAATCAGAATTCATTTTGAGGCACTATTTTATGGTTGTTAGAGGTTAATTTGGGAGAGTTAATGGAATTTTGTTCTCACTCTACCATTTTGGCTTCTAGAAATTGTTCTTGTGTTTTTAAAAGGAATAAATGTTATATTTTGACCAAAACATTTCTGCATTAATTTATGTAATCATTTGAGTTATCTTTTTTTTCTGATTTGGTCTAGTAAGTTTTTTCTAATATTGAACCATCCCTCCATTCTTGATATGAATTCAAATTGGTCACAGAGTATGATTTTTGTCATATATTTCTGTAGTCACCTTGCTAGTATTTTATTTTTAATTTTTTCATTCATATTTATTAGAGAAATTGGGCTTAGTTATCTGTTCTTGTTTTTTTCCTTGCAAGTTTAGGTATCAGCATTATATTTTGTTGTCAAAAGAATTTGGTAAGACTGCTTGTATTCCTATTTTTCCAAATGCTTTCTATAGTTTTGGAGTTATTTTTTTCTTTAAATTTTTTTGTTGAATTCTTTTATGAATCTCTATCCACTTTCATTTTATGGGTGAGTTCATCCCATTCACATTTTCAGTTATGATTACTGTGTATTTTCATCAATCTTCTGTTTAGCCTTCTCTTTTTCTTCTCAAGTTGTTGCTCCTCAAAAACATTTTGCTTCTAACCACTGCCTTGCTCTCGGACAATCCACTCTCATTTATTCCTACCCCTGCCTTCTTTTAGCCCTTTGCCATCCACTTCCCTATGTGGTAAGTTAGATTTCTACACCCAATTGATTTTGTAGGTTATTCCTTCTTGGACCAATTCCAATGAAATTAAGGTCTAGACATTGCCTACCACTCTAATCTTCCAGTTTCCTTTCCAATATAAAAGTTCTGTCCCTCTTTATGTGAGATATTTTAACCCATTTTACCTCTCTCTTTCTTTTTCTCCCAGAGTATGTCTTTTTTTCACCACTCAATTTTATTTTAATTTTGGATATCATCCAATGAAAATCAATGCCTACCTGTGCTTTCTATGTACACACCTTCTCACTGTCCTAATAATGAGAAAGTTATTATGAGTTAGAAGTATCATCTTCCCATGTAGGAATGTAGACAGATTAATTTTATTGAATCCCTTATAATTTCTATTTCCTGTATACTTTTTAATGTTTCTTTTGATTCTTGTATTCAAGAGTAAATTTTTTTTATTCAGTTCTGCACTTTTCATCAGGAATGCTTGATATCCTCTATTTCACTAAATTTCCATTTTCCCTGAAAAGATTATACTCATTTTATTGTGTAGGCAATTTTTAGCTATATCATACCTCAAACTCTCTGATCCTTTAATGATTCTTTAATCCAGCTACTGCTCATCATTTCTTTAGTACAGTAGTTCTCCATTACATTCATGTACCACAACTTGTTCAGCCATTCCCCAATTGATGGGCATGGGTATGCACATTTTTACAGTCCTTTGGACATGACTCCAAATTGCTCTCCATAATGGTTGGATCAGTTCACAACTCCACAAACAATGCATTAGTGTTCCAATTTTCCCACATCTTCTGCAACATTTATCATTTTCCTGTTTTGTCATGTTAGTCAATCTGTTAGCTGTGATGTGGTACCAAAGAATTGTTCTGATTTGCATTTCTCTAATCAATAGTGATTCAGATGGAAGGATTTTGGGAAGATGGTGGAGTAGGTCAGAAAATTCCAAGCTCTCAAGATTTCCCCCCACAAGAGAGGTAAAATAGCACTCTAGGGTGAATAAAGTGTGGGTAAAAGAGACAATAGGGCCACAACAGGGGTCTTCCTGGAACAATTTGAGAAGATCAGAAGAAAAATCCCAGGACAAGTTTGGTCCCTGTGAAGAGTAAATACCTCCAGGCTAGAGTCCATTTTAACAACAAGTGGCAAGCCCTGGGGTTAGTTGTTTTGGGAGGTTGCTTCAGCTCCATATGGGCAGCTGTGGCATTTTCCATACTTCTCAACCCACAAACACCAAAGACAACTTAGGAAATCAGGAGGAAAAGTCTGAGATTGTGGTTAGAGGGAAGCTTGGTGGTCCCAGCCCCAGTTCCAGTGCTACTTCCAGAGCTCTCAGCTCACAAACTGAGGGGGAATTGAGTGACTGATCAGAGGGGGATTGCAAGGATCTCTTTGCTGGTGCTGAGGCAGGATTCTCTTGCTTTGTCCATGCTTGGATCTGGGTCACAGATCTGGGTGGTGGTCCTGGGATGAGGAGATGTGCTGGCATGGTAAAACTTGTAGTGGCAGTTGAAAAGGAATTCTCCTCACAGTTCCAAGGCAGAAAAGAGCACTTGTGGTCACTCATAGACCAAAGCACAGGCCAGGAAAAGAGTAAACACCTCACCCTTGATCATACCACTTTGGAAGAACTGAAAATTTACAGGTCCCTAGAAGTATCTCTGAAAACAGCTGCACAAAATCCCCAAAGCTTGGGACAGTACATTCTCCACACTAGCAGTGGACCCTGACCTCAATAGAAAAATTTACAGTTGAGTACAAGATTACATAGAATATCCATGTGTTCTATTGTTCTCTTTTGTTGTGTCATTAATGTTTTGTTTGTAATGGATATCATTTAAAGGGAATGTGGAAAAGTTGATATTAAAGAACACACTTTATTGGCCTTTGTATATATTTTAGTGTCAGATTACAGAGTATGTCAAGGATCATTCAAGTCTACAATAAAACAGGATCAGTTGAGGGGGAGAAAGAAAAGGCAAATGTCATTGGAAATGAAAACCAATGCCAAGAACTGACAAAATTTTCTGTAATATAGCTTTATTAAATCACAGAAAGATAAGCAAAGTGGAACCTGGAGTCAGTTTCTTTTACAATGCTGTGGGCTTTTTGAATTTGAAGGAATAGTAAGAAAAGGTCTCTGTCTTTGTGTTTTGTTGTTGTTGTTATTGTTCAATTGATAACCATTCCTAGGAAGAAAAAAAGCTATTGTTACTGGCAAGGGAATATAATTGCAGAGTTCTAAAGATGAGAAAAGGATTAAATAGGTAGGGAGATAGATAGATAGATAGGTAGGTAGATAGATAGAGATAGATACAAATGTATGTGTGTGTATGGATATATATGTAGGTATGTGTGTATGTAGATACATACATACATATGTAGATTTGTATATATATATGTATGTGGATGCATGTGTGTGTATGTGTGTATGTCTGCAGATAAATAGATAGATAGATATAGATATAACTTTTGAAACTTTTTTATACTTTAAGGCTATGCCAAAACCACTTCCTAAAGTCCAGGTGAGCTCATAAATTCTGGAAATATCTGGCTACACAATATTAATACTCCCAAAATGTATGCATGTGTGTATGTGTGTGTGCATGCATACACATATTTGTATATGTGTATTTCACAAGCCTTGCCTGTCTCTTTCTTAGGGGTGGTAAAGAGTGTGATCTATTTTCCAACAAATATCCGTATAAGCTAATTAATGTTAATTGTTTAAATGGAACATCGCTAGGGTTGTGAGGAGGATATTTATTCTTTTCTTTAATGCCATCAACTCAAAGTCTCATTCTTTTAAATTCCTGTTAGCTGCTATTAAGTAATACCCCAGTTACATTTAACAATTAAAGTCAATTAGCTCTTACAGAAAGATATTAATTTCAAAGATATAACAAGAAGGAAAGTCCAATCATCTTTCTCTGAGACTGCAACATTTTGGGGCATACTGTCTCCTTTAAGATCTGTGTCTTAGGAGGAAATTAGGCTTAGACGTAAGGCAATTTCCAAAAGTACTGGTCCTATCAGGCTGGGTAAACACTCATTTCCTCTGCCAATGAGCTGAATCCTTCAGGCTAAAGGCATCAAGACTGAGCTGAATGTATTGAATTGACTCTTGACAACCACAGCTTTGGGGTTGATCAATCCCTTGATCTCTTGAAGCTCATAAGGTACTAATCATCTCCATCCTCCTACAAAGAAAATACAAGTACAAATCCCAAGACAAAAACTTATTGGTTTTGAATTTAAAGGATCCAAGCCTGTTTTGCTTAATGCATTTTCTTCTGTCTCTCACTAAAGGGGAGCTGTACAGGAAAAAGTCAATCCAAAAATGGAAGTGAAGAGATGATTAAACTAGTGTTTTTTTTTTAAGAATACATTCCTAGTTCTAGCAATTCTGCCACAGCCAAAGAAGCTCCAATTCAACACACAGCAGATTAGAATCACTTAAAGAATATTTATGCATACTTCAAATCTCTTCAAGGAACTTCCATAACGCATCAAAATGATTCTCCAGAAACAGGCTCCTCAGCCTACTACATACTGAAAATTCCGTATCACATCATCTGTTCATATTGATGTCTGCTTTTTAAAGGACTGACCTCATTTGATTCATTGCCCAGTCCTCCTCACTCTCTTTCTCTTCTTTCTCTCTCTCTGTCTCTCTGTCTCTGTCTCTGTCTCTGTCTCTCTCTCACTCTCTTGTTCTCATAGATATATATATAGCTATACATATTGTTAAAAATAAATTCTCTTAGTAATCTGTGTCTTGGATACTCATAGTTCCCTGCCTGCCAGTGTTCTGACCAAAGTTCCTCAAAAGGATATCTCTGATAATGATATTGCATTGAATCTTCTTATCTTGGTCAAACTCCAACTGAGACCTGAATTGATTTTATCCTACTCAGGTTTGGGTAGAGACAGACTCCCAAGACTAGGGGTTGTATTTCCTTTGACGGCAGGTGACTTAGTACCCTGTGGACTAAGTAATCTAAAGCATGTACTCAAGATTTTATTGATTGGCACTCTTTGGGAACACTTACTCTTCAAAGGGTGTATAAAGCTATATCCCAAAATCCTAAACTGAGACAGATCTGAACTAGCTCCTTTGGGGGACAGTTAGGACTGAACTCCCATGCAATGCATGTCAAGCCAGTTTGAGAGAAATTAAACTGTGAACACATATAGCCCAATTTCATTTGTCTCTTTCTTAGAATAAATAAATTGGGGTTCACAATATATACATATATATATATATGTGAGTGTGTGTGTGTGTGTGTTTGTATACATGTATAGCTATATTTACTAAATATAATGAACAATCTATTTTATTATAATCATTCTCATTGCCTGGTAGGAAAAGTATACTTCCTTACCAATAACTGTCCTAATCACTCATAATAGAGAAGAGCTATAAAGGGATATTTGAGGTAGATTTATAAGTCCTTTGGGGAAGTCAAAAATATTGATAATATAAGGTAATGAGTTCAAAAAAGAGCTTAAGTGTGTTTTGTTTGTTTGATTAGATACACTTAAAGTCATTTAATATACCATTGATTTATCTTATGGACCAATACTAAGAATGAGAGTTTATTTTGGTATTTCCTCAATGAGATATAGGTAGTCAGATGTGTCATGAATAGGGCCCTGATATAAAACCTTGTAGTTTCAGTTGTTCCTTGATATTAAGGATATTTTTCTTGTTTTGTTTTATTTTGTCTTGGCACATACATCCTTATCTAGCAGGAAAAAGGAAACAAAATTGGTCAAGTATCAGCTGGAAAACTCTCTACATTCTGTAGCCATCTCCAACAGTTTTATATGCCAGGAATATTTTAAGTGTTTAATATATGTTAATGGATGAAATGACTGTTGGCATGGAAGTATTTGAAATTGATAGTGAAATTAACACATAGCTTTAAATGGTGGTGAATTCAAATATAATCAAACTCAATAATGCTAAGATTGGAAATCTGAATAAATGCATAAGACTGAATAAGAAAAATAATTTAGACTCCATAGTTCATTCTATGAATGTGGATAACATTTTCCATCATGAGTCTTTTGGAATTGTCTTCAATAATTGCATTGCTAAGAAGACTAAAGTCTATCAAAGTAAGTCATTATGCAATATGGCTGTTACTGTGCACAACATTCTTCTCACTTCATTCAGCATCAGTTCATGTAGGTCTTTCCAGGTTTTTTTTTGTTGTTTGTTTTTTTCTGAAGTCCACCTGCTCATCATTTCTTGTGAAAAAATAGTATTCCATTGCATTCATATACCACAACTTATTCAGCCATTCCCCAGTTGATGGACATACCTTCAATTTCCAATACTTGGCCACCACAAAAAAGAGCTGATATAAATATTTTTGTACCTGTGGTTGTTTTTTTTTTTTCTCCTTTTTATGTTCTATTTGGGATACAGACCTAGAAGTGTTATTGCTGGGTCAAAGGCTATGCACAATTTTATAACTCTTTGGACATAGTTCCAAATTACTCTCCAGAATGGTTGGATTAGTTCACAACTCCACCAACAATGTATTAGTGTTCCAATTTCCCCACATGGCCAACATTTGTTCTTTTCCTCTTTTGTCATGTTAGTCAATCTGATAGGTGTGATGTGGTACCTGAGAGTTGTTTTGATTTGCATTTCTCTAATCAATAGTGATTCAGATGGAAGGATTCTGGGAAGATGGTGGAGTAGGTCAAAAAATTCCAAGTTATAAAAATATATTCAGAATTTTTCTTTCTATCTCTTGGTGTTGGGCTTTGTTAGTAATATAGAGAAATACTAACGATTTTTATAGGTTTATCCTGCAACTTTGCTAAGGTTGTTTATTTTAAGTAGTCTTATTTTTACTTGATTCTCTAGGATTCTTTAAATATATCATCATATCATATGCAAAGAGTGATAGCTTTGTTTCTTGTTTGCTATTCTAATTCCTTCAATTTCTTTTTCTTCTTATTTCTAAAGCTAACATTTCTAGTACAATATTGAATAACAGTGGTGATAATGGACATCCTTTTCTGCATAAATATTTTTGTTCATATATGTTATTTTCCTTTTTCTTTTGATAACTTTGAGATTCAAACCCAGTAGTGATATTGATAGACATTTGGTCATAGAACCAAATTGCTCTCCAGAGTGATTGGAATGATTCACAACTCTAAAAACAATGCAATATGGTTCCATTTTTTTGCATCCCTCCAACATTTTTCATTTTCTCTCTCGTATTTGCCACTCTGATAAGTGTGAGTTAGTACCTAAGAATTCTTTAATTTGCATTTCTGTAATCAATAGTGATTTGGAGCTCTTTTTACATGAATATAAACAGCTTTGATTTCTTCTTCTGAAAACTACCTGTTCATATCCTTTGACCATTTATCAATTGGAAAATGACTTGTATTGCTATGTATTTGCCTCAGTTCTGTACATATTTAATAAATTCAGAGTTAATCAATGCAACTTGCTGTTATATTTTTCCATCTCTATGTATTTTTCTAATCTTGGTTGCATTTCTATTGCTTGTGCAAATTTTTTTTTAAATTTCCTATAATCAAAACTATCCATTTTACATTCCCTAAGGCACTCTGTTGTTTGATTACAAATTTTTCCTTTATCCATAGATCTGACAGGTAAAATTTGGCATGATCTCCTAATGTGCTTTTGTTATCTCCCTTTATGTGTAAATCATGTACCCATTTTTGCCTTATTTTGGAATATGACATGAGATGTTGGTCTTTACCTATTCTCTGCCAAGCTTCTTTACTGTATTTCCAACAATTTTTGTCAAATGGAGAGTTATGGGTCCAAAACCTTGGGCCTTTGGGATTTTGGATGATTATGGTTGTTTACTACTGTTTATTGTGTACCTAATCTATTTCACAGATACACCACTCTATTTCTTAGACAGTACCAGATTGTTTTGATTGTTACCACTTTGTAATACAGTTTGAGATCTGGAATTTTGTGGCCTCCTTCCTTTATGTTTTTAATTAATTCCTTTGGAATCCTTTTTTATTTTTAATATTTTATTTTTCCAAACTACAGATAAAACAATTTTAATATTCTTTTTTTCTAATTTTGAGTTCCAAACTATCTCCTTCCCTGCCCTCCTCTCATTGAGGAAGAAAACATTATGATGTAGGTTATACATATACAGTCATGCAAAACACATTTCCACATAAGTCAGGCAGTGAAAAAAGACAGACAGAAAATAAAAACAAGAAAAAGAAAATAAAGAAAAAATATATTTGATCTGCATTCAGACTCCACTAGTTCTTTCTCTAGAAATAGCAATTCTTATCATAAGTGCTTCAGAATTGTCTTGGATCATTGTATTGTTGAAATTGACTAACTTATTCACAGTAGAACTTCGTACACTATTTCTCTTACTATGTAAAATGTTCTGGTTCTGCTCATTTTACCTTTCATCATTTCATATAAGATTGTCCAGGTTTTTCTGAAAATATACTGCTCATCATTTCTTATAGCACAAACGAATTCCATCACCACCATATATCACCTTATTGTTATTTTTTGAATTCTGTTCAGGGGCTCAATTTCAGGGATTCTTCTCTTGCCCTAAGTCACAATTAGGTTCCCCAGTCGCGCTGTCTAGAAAATGTTCTTGCTCCCTGCTTTACTGTACTCACTAGGCATGTGAACCCTTCTCCTTGCTCACAGTCACAGTCATGGATCTCTTCTGTTTAGTACCACTAAGGCCTGCCTTCCAGAATCAGCAGGGAAGTGGGGGGGTTCCTTCAATCTTCCCTTACTCAACATCTGCTGTTCCTTAGCTGAAAGTTTGTGGGGTGAAAGTTCATGAGGCAAAATTTCTTGAGAATGTGAGTGAGTTGAAAGTTCAGGTGAAATTTCTTTTTTTTTTTTTTTTGGTTAGGCAAAGTGACTTGCCCAGGGTCACACAGCTAGTAAGTGTTATGTGTCTGAGGCTGGATTTGAACTCAGGTCCTCCTGAATCCAGGTCTGGTGCTGTAGCCACTGCACCACCTAGATGCCCCTAAAAGACAGCTCAGGTGAAATTTCTTGAGCTTAGTCTGCTTCCTGATAGAACTGCTCCAGGGCAGGCTGTTTGCTGATTCTGTGGAGGCTCCTTGGAGGTATCTGCACTTCACTGAAGCCAAATCTTAGCACCTGAAGACCTGTCTTTTCTGAAGGTCTCTCAATTTGTCTTAGGAAGTCAACTGCTTTATCCCCATTTTTTCCTGCTCTATGTTCATTTTGCTGCAAATTTCTGTCTGTGGAGGAAATCTGGAGAGCCTAGAAATTTCTGAATTACTAAGCCATTTCTCCAGAAGTCTTCTGAATTCATAGAAAGGCAAGAAAATGGGGGAAGGGGTGGGATAGGGACTTTAGAGGTGTGTATACATTGGGATTGTGGAGTTGGGGATGGGCAATTCTTAGAAGGTTAGTAAAGTGGGGAGTATAAGAGTGAGGTTAGAAAATAAGATAACAGGGATAGAGTAAAAAGAGATGCTAAGAAAGAAACTAGTGAGTGAAAATAAGATGGAAGGAAATTCAGAAGTGGTCATTATAACTTTGAATATGAATGAGATGTTTATAGCAGCTCTCTTTGTGGTGACAAAGAACTGGAAATTGCAGGGATCCTCATAAATTGGGGAATGGTTGAACAAGTTGTTATAATGAAATACTAGTATACAATGAAAAATTATTAGCTCATTGACCTTAGAAAAGAATGGAAAGGCTTAAACTAAATGAAGAGTGAAATGTAGAACCAAGAGAACATTGAACATTGAAAATGACTTAGAGCAGCTAAGCCATTTTGAATATTATAAATAAGCAAATTAAAAATGAAGCACAAGACCAACTCCCAGGAGACTAGATGGCAGAATAAGCAGTAAGTCACTCTCACTCTCTTTTATTGACTGATAAAAAACACAGAGAAAATGACATCAGGAAAAATCCTGGAACAGCAGAGCCAGCAGAAAGATGGAAAATAGCAGTCTTTTAGCCTGGGAGTCTTGGAGGATTAGCAGGAAAGGTCCATCTCTCTTGTGAAAGGGGAGCAGTACAGTATAAGAGGCATCCTGTCAAGCCAGTGGAAAGCCTCACTCAGCAAACCAGTGGTGGATCCTGAGTCCCCAGTATGGTGTAATAGGCAAGTGCCAGCTCCAGTATTCCTATGTGTTTTGGCACAGCCAAAGCAACCAGCAGATGCCAGCTCAGAAACCAATATGTGTGCTGATGGGTAGGCATCCTCCATCAGGTAACCTTCCCATCCTTCAATGCAACTCCAGGCAGGTAGACCTCCTCAACTAGCAAAACCTCCCCATGCTTCAGCTCAGCCCAGGTAAACAGGTAACTTCAGGGGCCATATCAAACTTCCAGGCCTAGAGTTTCATTGCATTCCTGGGGAAACACAGAAAAATCTCACATGGCCTTAGCATATAACAGCCACCACCACTAAGACCCCAGTTCAATATCAGGTAAGCTGCCAGACACTGATAGCCTCCAGCTACCAGCACCCAAGCCCCAAGCACATAAAGCCAATGACCAGGCCCTGGCTCCCAGAAGAAAAAGCTTGGGACAATGCCCCTGTGCTCAAGCAGGAGAACTTAATTTTAAAAATCAGGAAATAAGCAAACTACATAAGTGAAAACCAGAAATGGACATGGAACATAGATTCTGTCTACAGGGACAGGGAAGATCAAAACACAAATTCAGAAGAGGACAACATTGTCAATATACCCAAAACCAAAACCTCAAAGGGGAACATGAACTGGTCACAAGCCCCAAAAACCTTCTTGAAAGAGCTCAAGAAGGATATTAAAAGTCCAATAAGAGAGATAGGTGAAAAATTGGTGGGGGGAATAAGAGGTATGCAAGAGAGAGTCAGTAGCTTGGAAAATGAAGGGCAAAAATTGACTACAGACACTGAGTCCTTAAAAAATACAATTAGCCAAATTGGAAAAAAGAACAATGAAGAAAATAATGCCTTATAAGGTACATTAGCCAAATGAAAAGGAGGCACTGAAGAGAACTCCTTAAAAAGTAAAATTGACCAATTGGAAAAGGGCATACAAGAGTTAACTTATGGAAATTATTCCTTAAAAAACAGAATAATGGAAGTGGAAACTAATGACTCTATGAGACATCAAGAATCAGTTAAACAAAATCAAAAGAATGAAAAAAATAGAAGAAAACATAAAATACCCAATTGGAAAAACAACTGACCTGGAAAATAGATCTAGGAGAGATAATTTAAGAATTACTGGTCTACCTGAAAACCAAGATAAAAAAAGAGCCTGGACATTATCTTTCAAGAAATTATTAAAGAAAACTGTCCTGAGGTCATAGTACCAGAGGGTATAATAGTCATCAAAAGAATCCACCAAATATCTTCTGAAAAGAGATCCCAAAATCACAAGGAATATTGTAGCCATAATCCAGAATTATCAGGCCAAGGAGAAAATAATACAAGCAGCCCTAAAGAAATAATTTAAATATGGAACCACAGTCAGGATTGTGCAGGACCTTGTAGTTTCTACATTATAAGATCAGAGGGCTTGGAATATAATATTCCATAAGGCAAGGAGCTTGGATTATAACCAAGGATCAGCTACCCAACAAAAACAAGCATAATCTTTCAGGGGTGGAGATGGACATTCAATGAAATATGGGACTTCCAAACCTTCCTGATGAAAAATCTAGAGCTCAACAGAAAATTTGATCTTTAAATAAAATATCAAAGTGAGGCATAAAAAGGTAAACAGGAAGAAAAACAACAGCAACAACATGTCATTCAATAAGGGCAAACTGTTTACATCTCTACATGGGAAGAAGATACTTGTAACTCTTGAGAACTGACTTTATTACAACATTAAGAAATGGTATACTATGCCAGAGGCCATGGGAATAAGCTGACTTTGATGTGATGATAAAAAATTTAATTAAGAGGTGAAAGGGGATTATACTGGGAGAGGAGAAAAGAAGAAGGCAGAAAAGGGTAAGTGACATCATGTGAAGTGGTGCAAAGACCTATTACAGTAGAAGGAAGGAAGGGAGCCAGATGAACATTGTTTGAACTTTATTCTCATCAGATTTGTTCAAAGAGGGAATAACATACACACACACACATACTCACTGGGGTATAGGAATCTATCTTATGCTATAGGAAGTAGGAAGGGAAAGGGGAAAGAAAAAGGAGGGGGCTGATAGAAGGTAGTGCAGATTGAAGAAGTCAGTACTCAGAAGCAAAGCATTGGTGCAGGGAGAAAAGGCGAAAGGAGTGAGAAAAGCATAAACTGGGATGGGAATAGGATGGAGAGAAAGACAAAATTAGGAATCATAACTGTGAATGTGAGTGGAATGAACTCTTCCATATAATGGAAACAGATACCAGAGTGAATTAAAGACCATTGTCCTACAATATGTAGTTTACAAGAAACACCTTTGAAGTAGAGGGATACAAATAGAGTAAAGGTAAAGTACTGGAGCAGAATATTTTATGCTTCAGTAAAAAACAAGCAAACAAAAAAAACAGGGGTAGCAATCCTGATTTCAGAAAAAAAAAAGCAAAAATAGATGGAATAAAAAGAGAATGGAAGGGAAAAAATAAAGAGAAAGGAAGGAGACTACATCCTGCTAAAAGATACCATAGACAATGAAGTAATATCATTATTAAACATATATGTAACAATTGGTATAGCATACAAACTCTTAGAAGGGAAGTTAAGGGAGTTACAGGAAGAAATAAGCAACAAAACTATACTAGTGAGGTACCTCAACCTCCTCATTTCAGAACTAGATAAATATAACCACAAAATAAACAAGAGAGATGTTAAGGAGGTGAATAAGATTTTAGAAATGTTAGAAATGCTAGATCTCTGGAGAAAATTGAATGGGGATAGAAAGCAATATAGTTTTTTTTGTTTGTTTTTTTAATGGTGTTACATGACACCTAAACAAAAAATTACCATGTATTAGGGCATAAAAACCATACAATCCAAGGCAGAAAGGCAGAAATATTAAATGCATTCTTTTCAGATAATGATGCAAATAAAATTACATGTAATAAAGGGCCACAGAAAGATCGACTAAAATATAATTGGAAATCAAATAATGTAATCCTAAAGAATGAGTGGGTCAAACAACAAATCATAGAAACAATCAACATTTTCACCCAAGAGAATCACAATAGTGTGACAACATACCAAAACTTATGGAATGCAGTGAAAGTGGTTTTTAGGGAAAATTTTATATCTCTAAATGTTTACATGAAAAAAATAAGATAAAGGAGATAAATGAATTGGACATGTAACTAAAAAAGCTAGAAAAAAGAATGAAGTGAAAATCCCAATTAAAAACAAATTAAAAATTCTGCAAATCAAAGGAGAAATTAATAAATTTGAAATTAAGTTAACTATTGTACTAATACATTAAACTAGGAGCTGGTTTTGTGAAAGAAAAACATAGTAAAATAGATAAACCTTCAGTTAATTTGATTTAAAAAAAAAAGAAAACCAAATTATCTGCGTCAAAAATGAAAAGGGTAGATTTACCACCAATGAAGAGGAAATTAATACAATAATTATGAGATGTTTTTCACCACTGTTATTCCAATAAATTTGACAATATTGGTGAAATGGATGAAAATTTACAAAAAATATAAATTTACCACATTAACAAAAGAAGAAATAAAATACTTAAATAACTTAATTTCAGAACAAGAAATTGAGGTCACTATTTGGGTGCAGGGGCCAAAATGGCAGAGTGAAAACACTGACTTGCTTGAGCTCTCCCTCAAACCCCTGCAAAAACTTAGAAAAATGGCTCTAAAAAATTCTAGAGCAGCAGAACCCACAAAAACACAGAGTGAAACAAATTTCCAGCCCAAGACAAACTGGAGGGCTGATTGGAAAGATCTATTGTGCCAGGCTGGGAGAGAAGCACAGTTCAGCATTGGTGTGCAAACAAAACAGGCCTCAACAAACCTGGAGCAGGCCTTAGAGGTCTGAATCACTGTCACTGTGGCTGTTTCCTGACTTCTCAACCCACAAACATCAAAGACAACTTAGAAGGTCAGTAGGAAAAATCTATGACTGTAGTGAGAGAGAAGCTCAGTCCCAGTCCCAGACCAGGCTCAATCCTGGGGCAGTGACTGCCTCCAGAGCTTCTGGCCCACAGAATGAGAAGGAATTGAGTGATTGATCAGAGGGTCATTAAAGGAATCTCTTTGTTGGTGGTGAGGCAGAATTCTCCTGCTTTGCAGAGAAAAAATTACACTTACAGCCAGTTTCTTAGATAAAGATCTTATTTCTCAAAAATGTAAAAAAAAAAAAAAAAGAAACTTTATAGAATGAAGAGCTATTCCTCAAGTGACAAATGGTCAAAATTTGTGAAAATGGAGTTTTCAGAAAAAGTAAATAAAGTTACTTATAGTCACATGAAAAAATCTTCTAAATTACTGATTAGATGGTTTTTAAGATATCGTTTTCATCAGTATTTTTCTTCCTCCTTTACCAAGCTATTGATGCTATTTTTTCATGAGTTTCTTGTTTCACTCTCATTTCTCTTCCCAATTTTTCCTCTACTTCTCTTACTTGACTTTTAAAATCTTTTTGGAACTCTTACTTAGCCTGGGACAAATTATTATTTTTTTGTGGCTTTAGATGTAGAAGTTTTAACTTTCTTGTCTTCTTCTGAGTTTGTGTTTTGATCTTCCCTGTCACCATAATAACTTCAGGGTCTTTTTCTGCTGTTTGTTCATTTTCCAGACTATTTCTTGACATTTAATTCTACACTAATGTGGGTATCTGCATCAGGAGTAGAGGAGAAAGTATCCCAAGCTTGAGGTTTTTTTGTGCAGTTATTTTCAGAGGTAATTATGGGGATCTGTAAGTTTTTAGTTCTTCCAAACTAGTATGATCTAGGGAGTAGTGCCTTTCCTACTCTCCTGTATTGGTCACTGAATGACCACAAGCACTCTTTTCCACTCTGAAACTGTGGACAGGGTCCATGCACCCCTACAGCTACAGGCTGTGGTATACTATTATTCCTTCTCATGCTAGGTCTGAGGCCCATGAGTGCAACTCAGATTCATGAATGACCAATGCAAAGTGCCAGCAAAGTGACCCCTATAATCTGACCAGTTGTCTGACCTCCTTACCATCTGTGGTCTGAGAGGTCAGGAAACCATCACTGCTGCCACTGATTTAGTTGCCTTTAAGACCTACTGCAAGTTTGCTGCAGTCAGATCTGCACTGGCACGGCCTATGCTAGACTCTTCACTTTTACCCAGGTATAACGGACATTTTCTGCCAACCTTCTAAGTTTTCTTGGGCTGAAAAATTGTTTCATTCCATCATTGTGTGTGTTTTGACACTCTAGGATTTGTTTTGAAGCATTGTTTAAAGATGTTTGGAAGGATTTTTGGGGGGAAGATCAAGTGAGTCCCTACCTTTTTTCTATCTTCTTGGCTCTGCCTCCTCTCTTTTCAATTAATTTGATATTCTTGATTTTTTTTCTTCCACATTCATTTTTTTATTATTTTTCCTAGCTCTATAAAATTAATGTTTGGTAGTTTGATTGATATGACACTGAATAAATTAATTAATTTAAGTAGATTTGTCATTTTTATTATATTAGCTTGACTTGCTCATAAGCAATTAAAATTTCTCCAATTAAGTCTGACTTTATTTATGTGAAAAGTGTTTTGTAATTGTGTTCATATAGTCTCTGGACTTGTCTTGGTGTAAACTTTCAAATATTTTATATTGTCTGAAGTTATTTTTAATTGAATTTTTAATTCTATCTCTTGCTGTTGGAATTTGTTGACAATACATAGAAATGTTGATGATTTGTGTAGGTTCAATTTATATACTTTAACTTTAATGAAATTTTTAATTATTTCAACTATTTTTTATTTATTTGATTCTCTAAGGTTCTCTATATCATCATGACATCTGCAAAGAATGACAGTTTTGTTTTCTCATTGTCTATTTTAAATCTTTCAATTTCTTGACCTTTTCCTTCCTTATCCCTATCTCTTTCTTCCCTCTCCCTCCCTTTTTCCCTACTGCCACTGCCTCTGCTGCTGCCTTGGGAGCAACTCCTCTATCTCAACCTTGGGTTCTTGTGCCTCCAAGTTATTGCAGGATGAAGAACTTGAGGAGATTAAAAAGAGACTAGCTTTCTCCACAGTCAAACCACCTGTCTCTACAGTCAGTTTACCAGTCTGGACAAAAGAGAGAATTGTACTTATTTGCTTCAGAAGACTGATCAAGTTGTAGATGGGATTCTTTGGCAAGGAACCTTGCTAACCTATCCTGAATCAGAATGCCAGATGGAAATATGGGGTAAGGTAAGGAGGTGGTCAGGTGGGGCAATGTAGATACAAACTGCCAGTGACTTTCTCATGAGGGAATGAACCAAGATTACTGCTCAGTTGATGTAATACAGGAATTGTTTAAAACAGAAGAATTGTCCAATGTGATCTGTTAAAGAGATATTTTAGTGGCTTCATGATTTGCATATTTAAGATTCTTAAAGAAAAAAATGCATTTTCTTCCTTTGACTGTATAGCAAACTGTTTTAATCCATGGCTGTGCCTTACTGCTCTATTAAAATTGTATTATTCAATCCATCAATTAATACTTGTGGTTAAAATTAAAAAAAAAAAACTTTCAATTCCTTTCTCTTCTACTACTATAGCTGGCATTTCTTTTACAATATTGAATAATAGCTTTGATAAAGGCCATCTTTCTTTCACCCTTGATGTTATTGGGAAGATTTCCAACTTACACCCATTACAAGTAGCGCTTGTTAATGGTTTTAGATGGTTACTACTTATTTTAAGGAAAGTTTCATTTATTTTTGCACTTTGTGTTTTAATGGGAATTAGTGTTGTATTTTGTCTAAAGCTTTTCTTCATCATCTATTGATATACTCATGTGATTTTTATTGACGTTGTTGTTTTTACATTGATATGGTCAGTTAAGCTGATAGTTTCTCTAACATTCAGCCAGTCCTACATCCTAGGTGTAAACCCCATTTGATCATAATCTATAATCTTTATGATGTATTGCAGCATTCTTCTTGCTGATATTTTATTTAAAACTTTTGCATCGGTATCGATTAAGAAAACTGGTCTATATGTTCCCTTTTTCTGTTCTTCCTCTTCTTGGTTTATGTTTCAGCACCATATTAGTGTCATAAAATGAATTTTGTAAGGCCAATTCTTTGCTTATTTTTCCCAAATACTTTATATAGTATTGTAATTAATTGTCCTTTTAAGAAATATAATTCTTAATAATTATGAATGCAATGCTATAAGCATTTACATAATTGAGAATGGAAAATAGAAACTGAGAAAGATTCAAATGGTAAATGCCAGAGAAAAGGCCAAGAAACAGATTGTTAAAAGATAATATACTAAGTGTCTTCTGGGAATTCATGGCAGAAAAAGATAAAGAAGCATTAGGACATGAAGAGAAATTATTGGCTCCTCTGTTAATAGCTATGAACTGCTGGGGATTTTGAGACTTCTTTTTAAGTGTTATCTACCATTACATTAAATGATGAGGCAGGACATTTTTTATTATTTCTCACCTAAAACCAAGAAGGAAAATAAACAGCACAGGGGGAATCAAAATGAATCCTCTCTTATTTGAAATGTTGGCACCAGCTGGAAATTGTGGGAGTTAACACATCATAGATCTATGGCTGGAAGGGATTTCAGATACTATTGGACTAGGGTTCAATCTCCTAAATTATAGATGAAGAAACTGGTTTTCATAAAGATCAAGGAATTTGCCCAAGGTAAAAAAAAAGATAGTAAAATGTTAGGCATGTGACAAGATTCATAATCTGGGAATCACTGAGGTTGGCCATAGTCTTGTGATCAGATATAACAAGACATAATTGAAGCCTCAGGTCAATATGCTTCAATCTGGCTTGTTTTGCTAGTGTCAAGAAGAAACATGAGCTACGTTATCTACCATTCACTACCATTGGTTTTTGGTGAGAAATAATAAAAAATGTCCTGCCTCATCATCTAATGTAATGGTAGGTAATACTAGAGAGATAGAAACAATCTATCTGATTAAACCTTTCTGCCCCATCCATCCTTCTGTGATCATACAATCTCAACATTTATGTCTGGTTCTCAAATTATATTCAATATAGAAACTTTTCATTATGAAATTCTTCTGGAAAATAGTTCAACACTAATTAAATTAAATACTTTTTACAGGAGTAGAGTGGAAAATCTTTTATTTTTGAACTTATCTATCACATTTTTCACAATTATCTTAATTTGATTCCTTATCTTACTTGTACTGTAATACCTACATTTCTCTTCCACTTGCTTATTCTTTTTAATGTAATATTTTGTCTTTAGTTTTCAAGTTTTGATTTTTCACTTTAATCCTTAACCAAATGGTTTGGTAATCACAGTTTCCTATTCTCTACTTCAGTTTTCATGTTCAATTATGTTGCTTGAATTGCAGAATGCCAAGTGCATTGCCCCAATTCCCTACTTTGTCAGCTGATAAACAAATTAAAATGAACAGCCAACCTTCAAGAAATTCTTTCAAATATCCCTTGCCTTAATTTCACTTCTAAATGTATTTTAGTCTATTGGTTGAATACATATAATATATCTTTCACTTTTTAGTCAACATTTCTCTGCCAAATCATTTTTCTTTTGTAGAGTACTAGCCTTTATTATGTGAATATTTTGCTTTCTAAAAGGGGCAGAAGAAAGATCTCCATGTGTATGCATGTGTGTGTGTGTATGTGTGTCTGTGTGTGTGTGTCTGTGTGTGTGTGTGTGTGAGAGAGAGAGAGAGAGAGAGAGAACACACTCCATTAGATAAAAGTTCTTGAGGAGAGGACCAGAGAGAAAAGAGAGATGGTTACATAATAAAGTCTCTGATGGGAAAGGCCAAGATGGCTACAGCACATTTTTGTTACAATATCTAGTTTGCTTATCAAGTTTTTTTAATATATATTTTGGAAATATATATTGGATACCATTGGGGAAAGTAAATAAAGACTACTGGGGAGGGGGTCATACCTGAAAGATGTTGTTTTGAATTCCTCATTGTAAGGAAGAGATGAGACACTAAGCACAAGAAGGCCCTTTCATATGGGAAAGTCCAAAGCTGAATATAAGAATAGTTGGAATAAGCCAGGAGCAGAAGACCAAGAATGAGATGAATTGCTTCTCACAGAAGCTAAGGCAGACAGAAGTCAGAGGACAGAAAGAGAGAAAAGCAGCTGCTTTGAGGAAAACATCTGATCAGAGACAGCCAGAATCTTCAGCTACATTTCTGAGAGCTTTACTGATTGGGAAAGAAGTGTTGCTTTAATGAGAGCTGGTTGGATGGAAAAAGATTGCATTGTCCTTTGTTGTCACCTATAGCTTGAGAGACAAACAACAACAAAAACAACAGCAACAAACAAACAAACTTTAAGGGCTATACATGTTGTTATTTGCAACCCTCTACAGCTTAAGAGTAGGTGTAAGGCAAAGGGGAAAGTCAGACTTTTCAACTATTTTGTTGAAAAATGCAATGATTAGAAGAGAAGCATTGATGTTGGGAACTGATTTGTTGAAACAAAATGTCATTTTGTGAATAGCTAAATGGACTAGCTTGTCGTATTCTTTAATATTCAGCTAAGGGAGAAGATTTATAAAGCTTCACAACCCAGGGTTGGTGTATAATGCTGATTTTTTTTTCTTAAAAAAAGTGTAATACTTTTTCTATGCCCTGTTAGGAGTGGCTGTGTATTAAAAAAGAGTTTGATACTGTTACACTGGTCAAATTATAATAAAAAAGAAATTACTTTAACTAACTACAAACCACTGGGGACTAGAAGTTAAATAGATAATTGAGTAGCATGTTGACAAGCAGATGATATGTAGTGTAGACTGTTCCATAAAGATAGCAAATACATCAAGGCCTGATTTTTAAAACTGTGATTTGCCTCTGGAACATGAACTATGCCTTAGATTCATTTCATTCTGGCACTTCCTTCAGTGACTTTGGCTTTCCTCAACCTGGAATATCCATTCATTATTACGAATATCTCTTTGTAACATATTTCAACCATGTTAGAGCCATTATCCCATTGGTGAGCTCCTCTCTGGGCCTTCATTTTGTGCAGGGCCTCAGGTCACCAACCCTCCCCAAGTTCTGTTTTTTTTTTTTATTTTCTGGGCTTTAACACCACACTTCTCTCATCTCCCTTTTCTTTGTTTTATTTCCACTTTATGTGTCATTAAAATGTAAGCTCCTTGGGAGGTGAAACTATTTTTTTTCTTTTTTTTCTCTTCTATTTGTATCTCCAGTGCTTAGCACAGTGCCTGATACATAGTTAGCACATAATAAATGCTCATTTAGTTGCCTTGTTTTGTTGCCTACTCATGTGCCTTCCTCCAAGGCATCTTGTTTAAAAGTTGCACCCATCCTCCTCATAGATATTACTTACACCAGTGGTTACAGAAGTAGCCATTCTCACATATTTGGAACCAACTCCCTAGTTCTAATATCTTAATGTGATACACATTGGGCGTATAGATAAGAGAGCTATTCCAGAGAGGGGTACCAGGTATACAGTTACCACATCATATGCCAAGCCTGTAACCTACATTGCTTGTACTCATTGCACCTGTACAATTAAATACTTAAACTAATAGCATTTTATAGCACATTAACATTTATTTGTTTTAACATTTCAAATTGTATATTATCAAATCAACATGGGAATGCAATAAAATTGTAGGAAGCTTGAATTTATATATGGATCTGTTAACAAACATTTATTAAGCATCTAAAGATTGTGAGGATCTATGGACCAGGACGTATTTATTCTGGCGACACAAATATAGACATATATGAGACAGTTCTTATCTTCCAGGTTTACATTATATATATATACAAAGCATTTTCCAATTAAATGCACAATCGTTTCAGCAGCAGAGAGGTTCTAGGAATTTCTTTAATGTTTGCCAATTACTGTTAGTCGTTTCTGCATTCTGGTAAGCCTATGAAGCCAATACTGTAGATATTTTTACAATGTTCATATTACATATGAAGAAAGCAAGAAGTAGGTAGGACCAATTGATTGAACATGGTAGCATAGTAAGTGTCAGAAGTGAGAAATTGACCCAAGCATTCTTGAATCTTATGTCTTGGACACTATTCAGTATGCCAAGGTGGGTCAAAGTTTTTCTGCAAGTTGACATGTATGTAATTATCACTCATGCTTACCCCAAATTCTTCAAAATGACATCTTTCTTTGAATCTTCTTAAATATTCCATATTTATTCTTTCTTACTGTCATAAAGTCATCATCATTAAGCACATGAAAGAATAGAAGATGTCAGATAGCTTAAAAAAAGAATCTAATGACAGCGTGTAAGAGGAGATCTGGTAACAATATTATGCCATACCATATATGGAAGGAATTGGAAAGGAGTTGCTAGAGAAATCAGGCTTAAACAATTAGAGGCAGATGTAGAAATTAAAAATATTCTCTGGATATTTTAAGGAGGGAAGTGATTTTCAAATTTCTGGTTCCTATACTTCTCCTGACACTTACCCAACCTTTTAAGCAAACTCCAATAACTCTGGCAATAAATTTTAAAATATTGTTTTCAGTTATAGGGGAACAAACCTGTGATGTCATTGATAAGTCACCTCTGCTACCAATTCAGAAGAGCCTCTTCTGTGCCATTTATATTACTGGAGATAGTCAGCTCAAGCACTGATGGACTAAGAGTTCTGCCCAGGATCATAAAAGTAATATGTGTCAAAGGAGGTATATGTATATTCATGTGTATATGTACATGTATGTGTACATCCATATTAATATACATGTTTTAATGTGTATGTACACTGAATATGTTCTTATATATATGTTTATCCTTTATCCATATGCATATATTTGTATATACATATCAACATAAATATGTCACTATAGATATATTAGTGTATAAATATAAGTGTGTTTATGTACTTATTCATATGTACATAATATATATTCATGTATATCCATATATATGATAATATATTCCCACATGTGATAATGTATACTCACATGTGAATTTCATGCTATATGTTTATGTGTATGTTCTATTCATGTATAATAATAACAATTAGCAGTTATATAGTGCTTTGAGGTTTGAAAAGAACTCTACAAGTGCTCATTTCATCCTTGCAAGAATCCTAGGATGTAATTATTATAATTATTTCCATTTTACAGACAAGGAAATTTATCTGTAAGTAAGTTTGAGATAGATTAAGTGACTTTCCCAGCATTACACAGCTAGTGAGTGTCTAACTTGTCTTCCTGACTCCAACTTTCATGTTCAATCCATTGTGCCACCTAGATGCCATCATAAATATATGATAATTTTCTGTATATGTACATATGTTTTCTGCACATATGTATGCATTAACCTTCTTGAACATTGAATCTGTTGATCACTATTTTTTTTCTTAATAGTCTCTTTTCTCTAGGTTTCCTTGACACTATTCTCTCATTTCTTCTCTTATCTATCTTACTGTTCCTTCTCAGTCTCCTTTGCTGAATCTTCATTCAAGTTATATCATTTAAGGACTGGTAGCCCACAGGGTGCTAAGCCCTTCTTTTACTTCCTCTGTGTTTTTTTCCCCCATGGTGATTCCATCAGCTCCAAGGGATTCAATTTTCATCTCTATGATGATAATTCACACACACACACAAACACATATATACATACACACATACCACCCCATATGTATTATATTATATAATATATTAATATATAATATATTATGGTATGTATTAAATGTATTATATTATATCATATATATATATATATAGATATATATAGATATATATATGGGGGCAGGGTATGTGTATGTGTATGTGTGTGTGTGTGTGTGTGTGTGTGTACCTAACCTCTCTGTTGACCTTTAGGCTCATATATCTACCTATCTATTGGACATCTTGAACAGATATCTCTTTTTCTTTTTGTTGTTTAGTCATTTTTTAGTCATATCTGACTCTTCATGGCCACATTTCTTGGCAAAGATACTGGAGTGGTTTCCCATTTCTTTCTCCAGTTTAATTGTTACTGAACTCAAAATATCTAATATTTAAATAATTACTTTTCCTCTCAAACTATTTTTTAAAATTTCTTCTTCTTCTTCTTCTTCTTCTTCTTCTTCTTCTTCTTCTTCTTCTTCTTCTTCTTCTT
>NW_020954599.1:23863370-23909787 GCF_900497805.2 Vombatus ursinus
TTCTTCTTCTTCTTCTTCTTCTTCTTCTTCTTCTTCTTCTTCTTCTTTTTTACTTTTGAGGGTACCTCCATCCCCTCAGTCTCCTAAAATCTCAATCTAAGTGTCATCCTTAACTTCTCTTTATCTATTACCCCTCTTACATGATCTATCTGTTGCTAAGGTTTTCCAAATCTACTTTTGTATTATGGCTTGTGTATGCTGCCTTCTTTCCTCTAATATTCTTGTCACTCTGGTGCAAATCTTCACCTCATTTTCAGACTGTTGCAATAGGCTCCTAGTTGGTCTCCCTGTTATAAGTCTGTCTCTACTTCAGTCCATTCATTCTCTACTCAGTTGTCAAAGTTATCATTCTAAAGTATAGTATGACATTGTTACCCTCATTAAACTCCAGTGACTCCCTATTACCAACCAGTCATCTCTGAAGTTTAAAGCTCTTCTCAACTCTCCACACACACACCTTTCAAGTCTTCTTTCACCCTACACTCTCCTCTAAGATACTCTGCATTTCATTAACTGGCATCCTTACTCTTCCCCAAACAAATAACTCCATTTTTTCACCCTGTTCATTTTCTCTGGCTGTTCCATATGGCTAAAATGTTCTTTCTCCTCATCTGCACCAATTTATTCTCTGGTTTCCCTTATATACCAGCTAAATCTTTTAAAGGAATCCTTTCCAAATCACCTTCAATAATATTGCCTTCCCTCAATTGATTATAGATAGTTTATCTTTTATTTCACTTGTTTGTACACAGTTGTTTGCATGTTGTCTCTTTCATTAGATTCAGATTAACTCTGAATAAATTATTTTCACCACTTTTTAAGCATAAAATGTGAAGCTCAAAACCACAGTGTTTTGTTAATAATGTCCAGGTAGATGGACTGGCAGTGATTCCTCTCTCATTAGAATTACTCTTGAGAGTAAAGACTAGCTTTTTCCTGTCTTTATATCCCCAGGGCTTAGCACAGTGTTCAATAAATAGTGAGTGCTTTATAAATATTTGTTAACTGACTGATACAACAGCATGGACCTTCCCTCCCATCAGTGTTGAGTTCTTACTACAGAAATGAATTGTTGTGTCATGTAATATAAAATTATCGATTCTCTGTTGGAAAATGAAGCATAAAGTTGTACAATTATCAAATTATTTCAGTCTATGTAAAAGAACTATTTGGATAACTTAAGAGAGAGAGAAAATGTTTTCTGGTCAATAGCCAAGGTTTTGCCTAAATTACCTAAATTAGTTCTAGTTTCCATCTCGCTTAGTATATGTAAATAACTTTTGCATAAAGTTTCACTAAGGTCCTTTGCTTTATGTTAGAAAGAAAATATATATTTCACAAATTCCAAAAAATTTTGGTTTGCTTATTGTGGCAAACAAAAATTAATTTCTTATGCAATATATGTTATTCAACAGAATACTATTATTCAGCATCACCATTTGTATTATCTTCTACAAATATAACAACCTACTTTTGCAAACTGCTTCACTCCACCAATCTGCTTGCCTTCCATTTTAAAGCATTTATTGTTAATTAAAACAACAGGTTAAGTTTCTTGTCTATAATTACTTATTTAAGGCCTCTGGTTTCCTTGATTTCCCATCTTATTTGGTCATATAATCTTATATTAAAATTGTTGAGTGATATTTTCTGCTTGGGGAGAGTAACATTGAGAAAACAATGCCCTAAACGACATCATTTGTTCTAACACTGAGGTAGTCAGGTTGACTACTGTCCTTACTCATTAAATTGAAAACATTTCCCAATACCATTACCACCACCATTCTTTCAATTTAGGTGGCTGAAGTCCAATGAGCATCAATTTGCATTCACTCTCTATCCAAGTCTGAATAATGCTCTAGGCTATTGAAATCCCTCCCTAATTTGGACTCCACTTTGCAACAATATTTCATTGTCAATCACTTGCCAGCTATCTTATGTCACTTTCTATGTACTTAATGACCTGTCCATTAAACTCTCTTTTGATTAGTCTTGTCACTCCATCTATTTTCCCGTACCCTTCTTGAAATTATTTCAAAACTTCCTAGGCCTTGATTTCTCTTTTATAATACCCATAAAATGAAGGGTTAGGATTATAGATTCAAACCTCTCCAAGGCAGCTTGAAGCTCTTAATTATATGAATATATTTGTTGCATTTGTATATTTAAATTTCTAGATATTGATCTAAAGTATTAACACATTATTGATATTTAAATACAATAATTGTCAACATCATGGTGGGTAAGGGTTGGATGAACTGTTCTGCATCAGAAAGAAATAAATCAGTAATAAAATTTCATGTAAAACTTCTAACTCATCTGGGAAGTTTAGGTTAATAAAAAACTTAGAAAGTGTTAGATATTAGACTTAAATTCCATTTTGAATTAGACTTCAAAGCACAAATAAGCAATGTAATTTGAAAACAAATTAAAACAGGCTTGCATTGTTAAATTCTAAATCATCAGTAGCTTTTGTAAGCTTTCTAGAAAACCAAGAAAAAAGAATGAGAAAGTTTCTGTACCTTGTCATAAAATGTTAGCATCAATCAAGTTAATATTAACTCTGAATAAATTGTGTTCACCACTTTTTAAACATAAAATGTGAAGCTCAAAACCACAGTGTTTTGTTAATAATGTCCAGGTAGATGGACTAACAGTGATTCCTCTCTTTCTGTTGAAATTATTCTTTTTAAATTTATCTAAAGATTCATTGAAAACATTTTCAACTGGTTGGAAAACTCATTTATTTATTTTTTTATTCACTTTTTCTTTATTTATTTATTTGTAGGCAGGCAGTAATGATTAGCATTGAGAAGGAAAAAACAAAACAGCAGCAACCAATTATGCAGAAAAATTTGTATTATAGAAGCTAATGGTTTATTATGATTTCAGACATATAAAATAATGCTTCAATATAGTTTGCTGATTCCTCTTAAAGTTTGCATTTCACATTTAATCTAACACTATAATTTAATCGTGATAGTCTTATGCATTATACCAAGGTTGAATAAGTGTGTAATTATCTGAATGTAAGATTTTTATGCATGAGATAATTACAGTGCTACAGGCTGTCTTCACCATATAGACATGGATAGATGAACTAATTTATTTTTACTGTTTATACTTTCATGACTTTCTCTTCCATTTTTTTGAATATGTTTAAGAGATTGTGTAGGTATTTGTCTTTCTATATATTTATTATGTACTGTTTACCATATAAGAACAAAGCCTGGATCATGAATTTCCCAAAAGAATGTAAGCAGTTTTTTTTTTTCCTGGTCAGAAAAATAAACATTACAGTTCTTGAGTATGAGTGAAAGTTTTTATTTTGTCTCATAAAATACGTATAAATAAAAAGTAAAAATGTTAAATTTTTTCTTCTACCCCCAGATCAGCAGCTGTTAAGTTGCTCTGAGTAATTTTTTAAAGAAATACAAAATAGAACTGTGACAGACTTCACATGAACTTTCTACTCAATGATCTCAGAATATCCATATGTTTTCTTACATTTATCATCTCAAATTTGTTTGTTTTTGGCAGGTAGTGAAATGAGTTTACATGATCCTAATACAAATCAATATCAGGGGTAGGTGGGCAAAGAGATGCTGTAGGGAGAAAAGGAGCCACGTGTGAATTTAGGGAGAAGCTCAGTTTCTTTGCATGAAGAGCATAGAAATTTAAAAAAAGGCATTTAAAAATTTTGACCACAAAAGAAAAAAAAACACAGAGTTTTTAAAGAGAATGGAAGACATAAAACAATGCCAGTATTGCAAATTGGATTTGAACATTTCATCAATTAAAGAATCATCAGTATATTCCAGAAAAGTAGGCAAAATGCTGAAGAGATATAAAAAAAATTGTGTGTCAAAGAAAGAAAATGCCATCTTTATGTAATCACTTTACAGTCAATTTAATATTTTTCTTGAAAAAATATGGGTCAAATATGGGATGATATTTTGCTATTGAATATAATTGCATTGTTTATCATTTCATTACTCCTATAGAAAAAAAAAACAATTCTTATTAAAAAAAAGCACCAGCATTGTTTATTAGAGAGTTAAAATATATGGAATTTTCTCTTTGTCAATTGAAATGTATATTCTTGCCAGCCACATTTACTAGGAAATCCTATTTGTTCTAATCAGCTTGCAAGGTGCTACTTATAAGTAACTACAAAAAGTCAGTCTCTGAAGGATATGATTAATTGATGATATTGTCCTAGCCCACAAGGAATATTCTCTACATTCCTGGGCAGGACCCCTCCCAACTAGGAGACCCAACTTCTGTTTAGAATGTGAACATGATCCAGTTTGTGCAAGTTCTTACCCAGGGGAAAAAAAAAAAACCTCTTTCCTTGTACCGCTCCACTAGAGTTTGGGGTAGGACCATCTCACAAAGGTGAAAACCAATACCAGAGTGGTTAGATGGAGATGGATTTTCCTCTCCAGATTGCTGGAGATGGCTGAGCCTCAAGATCAAATCACATTCTCAGCAGGAGGAGTTGAAGACTTCTAGACCTCCTACTCATTAAATGTCCACCAATAAGAATTGATTGTTTACTTATTAGAGGCATTCTTCTTCAAAAAGTATTTAAAGTTTCAGACTCCCTATGGGCTTGTCTTTGGTTACCAAGAGAAATCACTTACTATTAATTTATTGATTGCTAGCTACCCTAAAGGGGTATAATAAACAAGTAATTCAATAAATCAATAAATTGATTATTTGGTACCTAGAAACTGTTTCTCAAAGTATAACTTCCTTAGAACTTGGTACTAGATTGCTTTTATCATTGTTTTATTTTTTTAAAAAGATAAATTTGTTGGACTTGCTTGAACTCTCCCCCAAACCCCTCCAAATACCTATAAAAATAGCTCTAAACAAATTCTAAAGCAGCAAAACCCACCAAAACACAGAGTGAAAAAAATTTCCAGCCCAAGACAAATTGAATGGTTTATCAGAAATTTATATCATGCCAGGTGGGGAGAGGAGCACAGTTCGGTGTGGGCATGCAGGCCACAGTGAACCTGGAGCCAGCCTCAGAGGACTAAGTTACAGGCAGCTGTGGTGGTTTCCAGATTTCTCAACACATGAACACCAAAGACAACTTGGAAAGTCAGTGGGAAAAGTCTATGACTTCAGTGAGAGAGAAGCTAGGTCTTAGCTACAAGTCCCAAGCTTGGCTGCGGGGTGGAAGCTGCCTCCTGAGCTTCTGGCCCACAGACTGAGGGGGAATCGAGAGGCTGATCAGAGGGGGATTGCAGGGATCTCTTTTCCAGTGCTAAAGCAGGAATCTCTTGCTTTGCTGATGCTTGGATCTGGTTCACAGTTCTGAGGGGCAGTCCTGTGGCACAGAGGAGTGCTGATGTGGTGGAGCTTATCATGGTGGTGGAAAGGAAGCACCTCATCCCTTATCGTACCACCTTGGAAAAACTGAAAATTTACAGGTCCCTAGAAGAACCTTTGAAAACAGCTGTACAAACCCCCAAAGTTTGGGACAGTACATTCTCCACATTGGAAGCAGACTCTTAAGAGTTTAAAACTCAAGTAATTGGCCAGGATCATGAATGAGCAGCACAAAATGAGTCAGATTATATTATCTTACTTTGGTGACAAAGAAGATCAAAATATACAACCAGAAGAAGACAACAAAGTCAAAGCTCCTACATCTAAAGCCTCCAAGAAAAATATAAATCAGTCCCAGACCTTGGAAGAGCTCAAAAGGGATTTTGAGAAGCAAGTAAGAGAAGTAGAGGAAAAACTGGGAAGAGAAATGAGAGTGATGCAAGAAAATCATGAAAAACAAGTCAACAGCTTGCTAAAGGAGACCCAAAAAAAAGAAAAATACTGAAGAAATACCTTAAAAATACTGAAGAAAATAATACTTTAAAATAATAGCTGAACCCAAATGGCAAAAGAGGTCCAAAAAGCCAATGAAGAGAAGCATGCCCTAAAAAGCAAAATTGGCCAAATGGAAAAGGAAGTTCAAAAGTTTACTGAAGAAAATACTTCCTTAAAAATTAGAATAGAGCAATTGGAAGCTAGTGACTTTATGAGAAATCAAGACATTGTAAAACAAATCCAAAAGAGTGAAAAATTAGAAAACAATGTGAAATATCTCATTGGAAAAACAACTGACCTGGAAAATAGATCCAGGAGAGAGAATTTAAAAATTATTGAACTATCTGAAAGCCACGATCAAAAAAAGAGCCTAGACATCATCTTTCAAGAAATTATCAAGAAAAATTGCCTTGAGGTTTTAGAACCAGAGGGCAAAATAGAAATTGAAAAAATCCACCAATCTCCTCCTGAAAGAGATTCCCAAAGGAAAACTCCTAGGAATATTGTAACCAAATTCCAGAGTTCCCAAGTCAAGGAGAAAATATTACAAGCAGCCGGAAAGAAACAATTCAAGTATTGTGGAAACACAATCAGGATAACACAAGATTTAGCAGCTTCTACATTAAAGGACTGCAGGGCATAGATTATAATATTCTGGAGGCAAAAGGAGATAGGATTACAACCAAGAATCACCTACCCAGAAAAATTGAGTATAATCCTTCAGGGGAAAAAATGGCTATTGAGTGAAATAGAGGACTTTCAAGCATTCTTGATGAAAAGACCAGAGCTGAATAGAAAATTTGACTTTCAAATACAAGACTAAAGTGGAACATGAAGAGGTAAACAGGAAAGAGGAATCATAAGAGACTTATTAAGGTTGAACTGTTTACATTCCTGCATGGAAAGATGTTATTTGTAACTCATGAGACCTTTGTCAGTATTAGGGGAGTTGGAGGGAAAAAATTATATGTATGTATGTATATAGCTACATAGATAGATAGAGGGCATAGGGTGAGTTGAAGATGAAGTGGTCATATCTGGAGAATAAAATTAAGGGGTGAAAGAGGATTATACTAGAAGAAGGAGGAAGGTAGAAGAGGGTAAATTATCTCAGAAAAAAAAACAGAAAAGAAAAGGCTCTTACAGTGGAGGGGAAGCAGGGGAAGGTGAGAGGCAATGAGTGAATCTTATTCTTATGGGATTTGACTTAAGGAGGGAATAACATACACACTCAATTGGGTATGGAAATCTGTCTTACCCTACAGGAAAATAGGGGGGAAGGGGCAAGAGAGTGGGGGAATGATAGATAGGAGGGCAGATTGGGAAAGGGGGTAATCAGAAGCAAATACTTCTGAGGAGGGACAGGATCAAAAGAAAGAATAGAATAAATGCAGGGGGGCAGGATAGAATTAAGGGAAACAGAGTTAGTTTTTCAAAACATGTCTACTATGGAAGTGTTTTGCATAACTGCACATGTATAACTTATATTGAGTTGCTTGCCTTTACAGTGAGGGTGTGGAGGAAGGAAATGAGAAAATTTGGAACCCAAAACTTTAAAAACACATGTTTAAAAAATGTTTTCACATACAACTGGGAAATAAGAAATACAGTAAATGGTTTACAGAAATCTATCTTGCCCTACAGGAAAATAGAAGGGGATAAGAGAAGGGGGAGAGAGATAGAAGGGAAGGCAGACTAGGGGAAGGGGTATTCAGAATGCATGCCATCTTGAGGTGGGGGGAAGGGCGACATGGGGTAAAAATTTGGAACTCAAAATCTTGTGGAAGTAAATGTTGAAAATTTAAAATAAATTTATTAATAAAAAAGGTAAATTTGTTGTTTCATGATTCTTCTCTCCTTAAAAAAGTAGCATTTTCACTTATACTTCACCTGTGAGCAATTTATTTTAATGGTTGGTTGACTTGGATGAGAAAAAAATCTTTATTCTTTATAATAATTTGAAAGAAAGTGTTGTGAACAATATACATCTCTTTGAAGTAGATAGAAAAAGGCAGTTTCTATCAGAATGAGCTTAATTAGCTTAAAAAGAGATCATAATATTCTTCTCTGAATTATTTTTTTAATATTAAACATTTATTAATTTATTTTTAGTTTTCAACATTCACTTCCACAAGATTTTGAGTTCCAAATTTTCTCCCCATCTCACCTCTACCCCTACCCTAAGATGGTGTGCTTTCTGAATACCTCTTCCCCTCATCTGCCCTCCCTTCTATCACTCCCCACTTCTCTTATCCCCTTCCCCTTCTGTCTTCATGTATGGCAGGATAGATTTCTCTACCCCATTGCTGTATATCTTATTTACCAGTTGCATGTGAAAACAAATTTTAACATTTGTTTTTAGAACTTTGGGTTCCAAGCTCTCTGTCTTCCTCTCTCCCTCCCCACCCACCCTCATTGAGAAGGCAAGCAACTCATACAGGTTATACTTGTGAAGTCATGCAAAACACTTCCATAGTAGTCAGTTGGGAAAAAAAAAACTAATTATATTTCTTTTCATTCTATCCCTCCCACCCATGTATTCTATTCTCTCTTTTAACCCTGTCCCTCCTCAAAAGTGTTTGCTTCTGATTACCCCCTCCCTCAATCTGCCCTCTATTCTATCACTGCCCCCCATGCTCTCTTATTCCCTTCCCCCCATTTATTTATTTATTTATTTTGGGTGAGGCAATTGGGTTTAAGTGACTTACCTAGAGTAACACAGTTAAGTGAGTGTTTTTTATCTGAGGCTGGATTTGAACTCAGGTCCTGCTGCCTTCAGGGCCAGTGCTCTATCCACTGTGCCACCTAGATGCCTCTCTGAATGATTTTAAAGAATATTATAATCCTATTAAAATATATTGTATGCATTTAGAAATAATGCCTACTTAGATGAAAATATTTGTTTTAAAGTGCAGCAAAAAGCTTGCAACATGTAAATGTCATATTTTCATGATTCTCATAGATATCTTATAAAATAAATCATAATGCTTTGCCACATTTTTGTACTGCCCAATTTTATTGTCTTTTATTATGCCATCTGGGAAAGTCAGTGACTGTAAGATGCTTCTGAATAGTATATTTATGCTTCATAAAAAGTTTAAGTGAAATTCTAGTCATTAGATAATAATTTTTATAGAAAATTATAATAAAATAAGACATATGCCTTCAGGATATTATTTCCATTTAGTTGTGACATTGTACACTTCAATCAATTTAAAAGCTAGTCATATAGTGATTAAAATATCATTTGGGTTTTCTGTCATGGACAACTTGCAGTATCAGGATTTGGAATCTGACAGAAATCTTATAGATTTCCACCCATTATTCAATGACTTTACTGTGATTTATATAGAGAACATGAGGGCAACAGAGACTTTCTAAGAATGTAAAAACTTGGCCCAGATATTTTTCAAAGGACTAGGATCTTGTATGGCTCCTAACATGAATGGAATGCACTAACTTTATATTCCTGATTGGGGATTGGGATTAATTATTTTTTCACATTAATGTAATGCTATTTATGAGATTAGGAAAACTCTTTCATAGCAATTGTTGCAAGCATCCATTGGGAGCTTTTAAATAAGCTCTAGATCCTATGGCTTTGTTATTTTTTTTTTACCTTTTTTATTTTTTTTTCACAATTACATGTAAACAAAAATTTTAACTTTTTTTAAAAATTTTGAGTTGCAATTTTGTTCACTCATACCCTCCATAGCCCCTATTGAAAAGACAAGGAATTTCATATAGATTATACATATTCAGTCATGTAAAACATGTCCATATTAGCTCCTTTTGAAGTTCTTCTAGGAATTCTTTTTGGGCTTGAAAACAATTCACATTTTCTTTGAGGTATTGCATGTAGCTGTTTTGACATTGTTGTCCTCTTCTGAGTTTGTGTTTTGATCTTCGTTGTCACCATAACAACTTTCTGTGGTCTGGTACTTTTTTGTTATTGCTGTTTTCTCATTTTTTCCACCTATTTCTTGATTTTTAACTTTATATTAAAATTGTGCTTTGCTCCTAAGGTGAAGGGGGTGCTGTACCAAGCTTCAGGTGCTTTCTTGTTCCTGTTTTCAGGGCTATTTTTGGTAGTCAAAGAGTTTTAATTTCTTCCAAAGTGGTAGTATCTAAGTAGAGGTGTGGTGACTCTTCTGGACTGTGCTTTGATTTTGAGCCAATGTATCCATCCTTTTCCCCCCTGAAACTGTGCCCAGGGTCCCCACTCCTACTAGAGTTCTTTCTCTCTCTGGGAAATGCATATGTGCAGTGCTACAGAATCCTGCTCACAGAATCAGTAAAGGATCCCCTGTCACTTTCTTCTAGCCTGTGGTTTAGAGCTCAGAAAGTCACTGCTACTGATTCAGTTACCCCTACGTCCTGCTGCTATCATGCTGGGTCACAATCTGTGTTGCTGTTGCTTGCACTAGATTAAACTTCACTCTCATCCTAGTGAAACAGACCTTTCCTGCTGACTTTCTAAGTTGTCTTAGGTTGGGACATTGTTTCATCCCATTATTTTGTCCATTCTGCCATTCTAGAATTCATTTTGAGATGAGATAATTAATGTCAGGAGAAATGTTAAGGCTGAATAAATGTATCTGAAAGTTATCTGCATAGAGATGGTAGTTAATCTCCTTGGAGCTGATGTGTTCATAAAGGGAGATAATATAGAGGTAAAAAAGGGGTTTAGGGCAGACCTTTGGAGAAGATTCATGGCTATTTGGCATGACCTAGAGGAATATTGGGTTAAAAAGGAATAGTCAGGTATGTAAGAGATTAACTAGGAGAGACCAAATTCAAGAAAGCCTAGTGAGAAAATAATATCTAGGAGTAGAGTGTGATCAGTAGGGTAAAAGTATGTAGACAAGTCAATAAATTCAAAAGGTAAGGGACTGAGTAATGTATGGCAAAGAAGTAGAAGTAGTGTGTGCATATTACTCCTGCTAGGAGATTAACAATGTAAGGGAAGAGATTTAAAGACAATATTTTGAAGAGATGAAGGCCCAAGTGACTGTTTAATAAAGATGAGAGAAACCTGGAAATGTTCAAATATATCTATATTTAAAATATATTTCAGTAAAGTTAGAGATTTGATAACTTGTAAGAGTAATTAGATATCTTGGAGAAGTATTTTTTTTTCTTTTTTTGGATGAGAGGGACTGGGGCATATTTAAAGACAAGAGAAGGAACAATAGATGTAAGAGGCTGAATATTAGATAGAAAATGAGTATTTGAGTGGACATTCTACTGAAGGAGACAGGAGAGACAGAAAAAAGGTACATAATAACATTTTGGCCTTGGTAAAGAAAATAACTTCCTCATTGTAATAGACTTGTGGAAATGTTAAGACACTAAAGGCTGATGTCAAAGGATTTTGACATAAAGAGAAGGAAATAAGAGGAAGGTCATGGTGAGTTGTTTCTAACTTTTTAATAGTTTTAGAAATGAGTTCTTCATATGAGATGATAGGGGAAGGGGAAGTTGTCAAATGCTTGAGGAAAGAAAAAGTGTGGGATAGTTTCTAGATGGAATAACATAGGGAAACAAGGAGGGATAAAGTGATTGCCAAGTTTGAGGTGGCAACAATATAAATGATGAAGTCTCCTATTATAAGGGCATGAGTTGGGGATCAGAATAAGACAAGTTATGCAATGAACTATTTTAAGCAAGAGATTGACTGACTGGGAGATAGTAGACAACAGGCACTATAAGTAGATGGAAATTTGTAATAGAAAGATGTTCAATAGATAATTTTTCTAAGTGATGGTATCAAAGTGATGGAGAATCTGAAAATAGCAGTAAAGCAAAAAAAAGTCATTTTAATTTTTCCTCCAAGAAAAGTGTGTCCCAAAGTATGCATTATGAGTAATATGCAGTCAGTACTTGAGAAGATGTCCAGAGATGTAATATTTCCTTGATTAAGCCAGATCTCAGTGAGATCAACAAAATGAAACAAGGATGAGAGGAAGAGGTCCATAATGGAGAGGAGTATGTTCATTATGGAACAGGAATATTGAAGGGCACAGTTAAAAGAGTGTATTGTTTGAGTAGGACATGGAAGGAATATACTTGAGGAGGGTAGGGACAATAATACACACACAAAAATGAAAACAAGGTAGTTTTGCAAGTGTGAGGATTAGCAGTTAGTAAGGATAGGGAAAGTCTTTAAAAATACCATTTCTAATTCAATCTTAATGGAATCTTGTGATTCTAATGGGCAGAGTTAAATATGTAGAATGTTGAAAACATGGGTGACAGTAAAGTCAGAGGCAGAGAGATAGATTGTATATGAACAGTGTTCTTTATTACCTCCAGAATCAAATATAAAATCTTCTGGCTTTTAAATTCCACCATAATTTTGTCATTTCATATCTTTCCAATCTTCTTAATAATAATCACATATCGTTATCTATTGCCTTGATCTTCCTTGATGTTCCTCACACACGACACTTTATTTCTTAACTGTTGACATTTTTACTCACTGCCTCACTATGACACACTCTCTCTCTGTCTCTCTCTCTCTCTCTCACTTTCTCCATCTCTTTCCTCTCCCTCCCTCTTTTTATGTTTCTCTCTCCTTATCCTTTTCTCTGGTTTACTGAATTCTTTCAAATCTCAGCTAAGATCCCAGTTTCTATGAAAAGCCTTTGTTCATCTTCCTTAATCGTATTGCCTTTCTTCTGAGATTACTTTTAATTTATCCTATAAATATCTTGTTTTACACACATATTTTTACATTGTCTCCCTCATTATACTCTATGCTTTTTAAGAGCAGTAACTGTTTTTATTTTACCTTTTCTATATACCCAAAGTTTAGTACAATGTCTAGCTACTATATTAAGCACCTAATAAATATTTGTTTAAATTATTGAAAGTGAATAGGTGACTCTAAGACTACAGAGTGCATAAAGATAAGAAGACTGAAAAGGTAGAAAGATTCAGCTTATGAAGGGACTTAATTACCAAACTTTTTTGATTTAATATCAAATCATGTTTGATATTGAAAGGAGCCACTAGTGTTTAGTTGATATGAATGTGTATGTTATGGACAAGGGAAGTAGGACAGGGTGCTGACATGATCAACTTTATGCTTTAAGGAAAATTACTTTGGGATCTGTGTGGATGAAAATTAGAGTGTGGGAGAGTCATGAGTTAGGAAACCAAAAAGGAGTCTTTTAGTAGTTCACCTAAGAAATAGTGAGAACCTGAACAAGGGCGATGGCTATGTAACTGAAGATGAGGCTATGTGAGTGATATTGTGAAAATAGAAACAAAATTTAGGATGTGATAAAGATGCATATAATGTGATTATATTTCTGTGTTCATATATATGTACAGGATTATACGTATATTTGTTGCAGGGACAAAGTATTATTTCTCTCACCTTTACTTCATAAACAGAATGTGGGATGTTTGGGTTTCACACTGGTACAGGAAGCAAGAATAATTGGATTAGCCTTAGTATTTAACTATAAATTACTTGGCAACTCTGTATTTTTAATAATGGTTTTAGAATCTGTGTCAAAGACTGATTTTCAGCTCTGTCACTTATACATATATTTATACTTTTGTATACACATATATGTGCATGTATGTGTATATATTCAACTCATTTCTATCTTTGAAATGTACTATACAGGAATATACTCTTGTGCCTCAACTCTGTGTGTGTGTGTGTGTGTGTGTGTGTGCGTGTGTGTGTGTGTGTATAGGTACATATATCACCACACACGGAAGCGAATTGTCACTGCATTTTAGTCCTAAAATATATGTTGAGGAAATTTTAAACACACACACACACACACACACAAACACACACACAAGATACCACAAAAAAGTAAATAAAATCATTGAAGAATGCTAGGTATCTCTTCTGTCATTCAAAGTATAATTCAAGAGCCTCCTTGTCACATTCCCCATACAGTCTTGTAGGAAGCAAGAAATATGTCAATACCCACACATAATTTAGTTGCTTTGCATCAGGGGAAAGCATCCATGGCTTCTTGCAAACTAGGTTTTATACATATTTATTTCACTTCCTTTGGGTGTACTACAAAAGGAAAGGCAGTTATTTCTAATACCATGAAAGAGGCCTAAGGCAGTGACAGAAAATTAAAATGCTGGCCACAAAGTTCACCCTTGATAACTTGTGAGCTTTATTCTCAGCAAAATTTTAGAATATAGTATTAAATATTTCTTAAATTATCTAAATATTTGAGTTAATTGCTGAAAGGAACTTAATAAAGAGAAACATTAAATTTGAACTTTTTCAAAAAAGCAACTTCATAGGAATGCAACTGAGGAGTAATTGTTAAATTAAAAGTTCATAAGGCAAAGCTGTTAAGGTTTTCTTTTTTCCAAACTTCATGTTCATTAAGAATCAATAATGTGATAGAGCATAAAGAACCACAATAAGATATATCAGTATCTTATACTCCATTGAGATTCAGAGTGCAGAATGAAGGCCTTTATAACCCCACTGAAATCTTTGTTGGTCCAATCACTTTTGGAGAATATTGAGAGGAGTTTATCTCTGATCATTAGTAGACTAAAGGATATTTAACTAGATAATAAAATACTGGGGGTGAGGGGACAAATTTAGTGCTGTACGTATTTGAAAAGCATTCTTCATTTTTCTTTTGATCTCAAAGTAGTGAATTTGATTAGTTTCAATGACTCAGAGGTTTGATATTTACCTACCCTCTTCTTCTATAGGATTGAATTGTCTCCTAGTTTTTCCTCCTTGCTTACATTCTTTCTTTTCTATAATTCACCTTGAACAAGCTGCCAATATTTTCTCCAAAGTCCATGTTCTGACCATGTGCACCTCTCTACTCAAAAACTTTCAATGTATCCTAGGTTATCTCCTCATCAGCCTGGAATTTAAGACACTTCACAATATATATTTCAGATATATATTTCACATTATTCCAGGCTTTGATTTATAGTATTTCCTTTTCTAACACTTTGAATTTTAGACAAACTTGACTATCATCTATTCCTACAAGTTGACAAATACTTTATTTCCTAGAAGAAAGGATATACATGGCAGTCTATGGCAGCAATACTTAGATGACAAAATTATCTGTGAGCCACTGAGCAAGAGGAAAACCACAATCTCCAAAGACAAAGTGGAAGATAATTGAAAGTGCAAGAGGGATACAAATTGTAGCCTATAGAATGAAAAATAAACATAAGAAGTTCTGGGAAAGATCCCTCCAAAATATGCATGACTGGAAAATTATCCAGTTGATAAATGGTCAAAGGATATAAACAAGCAGTTTTCAAATGAAGAAATCAAAACTATTTATAATCATGTAGAAATCCTCTATAGAATTATTGATTAGAGAATTGTGGATTAAAACAACTTTGAGATATCATTTTACACCTATCACATTGGCTAGAATAATGGAAGGGGAAAGTGACAAATGTTGGAGAGGGTGTAGAAAAATTAGGACAATAATTCATTGTTGGTGGAATTGTGAAATGATCCAACCATGTTGGGGAGCAATCTGGAATAATGTCCAAAGAATTATTAAACTGCTTACATGATTTGACCCAGAGGTAAACTGAGATCAGTTAAAGGCCTTAACATAAAAAGGCAATGGTCTCCCACTGCATCTGAGGCCATCTCTAGTAATCCTGATCTAGAACTTGCTACTGGATCCAGATGGCTTCAGTGGAGAAAATGAGACTGGTGACTTTGCACATCCCTCTCTCACTTAAGTCATGGTATCACCTTCCTGATGCCTTGGTCCTTGCAAGAATGAAGGACAAGCAACAACTGCTAGTTGATGATTTACCAAAGATGATTACAGAAAAAGGAAAAGAGCCTATATGTTTTTAAATGTTTGTAGTAGCTCTCTTTGTGGCGGCAAAAAAACTTGAAATTTTAGGGATGTCCATCAATTAAATGACTAAACAAGTTGTGGTATATGATTGTGGTGGAATACTACTGTACTACAAGAAATGATGAGCTCAATGATTTTAGAAAAAAAAAAAACATGGAAAGACTTGCCTGAAATAATGAAGAGTGGAATGAGCAAAACCAAGAGAAAGAACTGAAAAACAGAAGTTTGCATAGAATAATTTTACATCTGTATATGTATTTGGGTCTAATGGATAGGAGTAGCGGGAGGGAAAAAATAAAGAAAAAAAGAAACTTACATGACAATCTTATTATATATTTGAAAGGAATAGGGTACAGAGCCAAGATGGTAGAGTAAAAGCAATGACTTGCTTGAGCTCTCCCCCAAACCCCTCAAAATATCAGTAAAAATGAATCTAAAAAAATTCTAGAGCAGCAGAACCCACAAAAAGATACAGTGAAACAAATTTCCAGTCTAACACAGCCTGAATGGTTGATAGGAATTACCTGTTGCACAGGACTAGGAGAGGAGCACAGTTCAATGTGGGACATGAAGTCAAAGACAGGGCCAGAGGAAATCTGCAACAGGCCTTATGGGACTGAATCACAGAAAGCTGTGGCTGTTTCCAGACTTCCCAAACCACAAATACAAAAGACAACTTAGAATATCAGTGAGAAAGGTCTGTCAGACCTGGGTGAGAGAGAAGCCTTGGTCAATCCTGGCCCTAGTGCAGCTCTAGGGTGGTGGCCACAGTGGTAACTGTTGGTTCCAGAGCTCTTGGCCCACAGATGGTGGGAGGAATCAAGCAGCTGATCAGAGGGGGATTGCAGGGATCTCTTTGCTGGCACTGAAACAGGATTCTTTTATTTTGCTCACACTTGGTTCTGGGCTGCAGTCCTGGGGCTAGGAAGAGCACTGGTGTGGTGGAGCTTGTGACTGTGGTGGAGAGGGAATCCTCTTTACAGTTCCAAGGCAGAAAAGAGTGCTTTTGGTCACACATAGACTAGAGTATAGACCAGGAAAGGAGTAAACAACTCTCTTTTGATCATACCACCTTGGAAGAACTGGAAATTTACAGGTCCCTAGAAGTATCTCTGAAAACAGTTGCACAAAACCCCTGAAGTTTGGGACAGTACACTCTCCACACTGGAAGCAGAGCCTTACCTTAACAAAGAATTTTAAAGTTAAGTAATTAGCTGGGAACCTTAGCAAATAGAGGCAAAAAACTCAGACTATAAAATCTTACTTTGGTGACAAAGAAGATCAAAACATTCAACCAGAAGACAACAAAACCAAAGCTCCTATATCCAAAGTCTCCAAGAAAAATATGACTTGGTCTTAGGCCATGGAAGAGGTCAAAAAGGATTTTGAAAATCAAAAAAGAGAAGTAGAGGAAAAATTGGGAAGAAGAATGAGAGTGATGCTTGAAAACCATGAAAAACGAGTCAACAGCTTGCTAAAGCAGACCCAAAAAAATACTGAAGAAAATAACACTAAAAAATAGACTAATACAAATGCAAAAGAGGTCCAAAAAATCAATGAGGAGAAGAATGCCTTAAAAAGCAGAATTGGCAAAATGGAAAAGGAGATCCAAAAGGTCACTGAAGAAAATAATTCCTTAACAATTAGAATGGAGCAAATAGAAGCTGAGAAATCAAGAAATTATAAAACAAAACCAAAAAAATGAAAAAAATAAAAGACAATGTGAAATATCTCATTGGAAAAACAACTAATCTAGAAAATAGATCCAGTAGACATAATTTAAAAATTATTAAACTACCTGATAGCCATGATCAAAAAAGAGGCTAGACATCATCTTTCAAGAAATTATTAAGGATAATGGCCCTGATATTCTCAAACCACAGGGTTAAATAGAAATTGAAAGAATCCGCTCATCACATTCTGAATGAGATCCCAAAAGGAAAACTCCTAGGAATATTATAGTCAAATTCCAGATTTCCCCGATCAAGGAAAAATATTGCATACAGCCAGAAAACAAACAAACAAACAAGAAAAAAATTCAAGTATTGTGGAAACATATCCAAGACAGCACAAAATTTAGCAACTTCTACATTAAATGATCACAGGCCTTGGAATATGATATTCTGGGGGTCAAAGGAGCTAGGATTAAAACCAAGAATCACCTACCCAGCAAAATTGAGTATAATCCTTGAGGGGAAAAATGGAAATTCAATGAAATAAGGGACTTTCAAGCATTCTTGATGAAAAGCCCAGAGTTGAATAGAGAATTTGACTTTCAAATACAATGCTCAAGAGAAGCATGAAAAGGTAAACAGGAAAGCAAAATCATAAGGGATTTATTAAAGATTCACTGTTAACATTCCTACATGGAAAGATAATATTTTCAACTCATAAGACCTTTCTTATTATTAGGGTAGCAAGAAGGAGAATATATAGAGAGAAGACACAAGTTTGAGTTGAATATGAAGGGGTGATACCTAAAACTAAAATTAAAGGGTGAGAGAGGAATGTACTGGGATAAATAGAAAGGGACAGTAGAATGGGGTAAATTATCTCACTTCAAAAAGGCATGAAAAAGCTTTTACAGTGGAGGGGAAGACAGGAGAAGTGAGAGGGAATGAGTGAATCTTACTCTCATTGGATTTGGCTTATTGAGGGAATAACATACACACTCAATTGGGTATGGAAATCTATCTTACCCTACAGGAAAGCAGGGATGAAGGGGATAAGAAAAAGTGGAGGTGATAGAAAGGAGGGCAGATTGGGAGAGGGGTTAATCAAAAACAAACACTTTTGAAGAGGCACAGGGTAAAAGGAGAGAATAGAATAAAAATGGTGTAGGATAGGATGGAGGGAAATATAGTTAGTTTTTCACATCACTATTATGGAAGTGTTTTGCATGACTACACAAGTATAATCTATATTGTTTTGCTTGCCTTCTCAATGAGGGTGGGTAGGGAGTGAGGAAGGGACAGAATTTGGAACTTAAATTTTAAAAATGAGTGTTAAAAATTGTTTTTACATGAAACTGGGAAATAAGATACACAGGCAAAGGCGTATGGAAATCTATTCTCTCCTACAGTAAAATAGAAGGAGACAGGGATAATAGAAGGAGGGTGATAGAAGAGAGAGTAGATTGTGGGAAAAGTTAGACTGCATACAGTCTTGGGGTGGGGGGAGGGGAGAGATGGTGAGAAAATTTGCAACTCAATATCTTATGGAAGTGAATGTTGAAAACTAAAAATAAATTAATTAATTAAAAAAAGAAATAGCAAGTTGTGAATAGTAGATTTGAAGTTCCATGTACTCTCATTTTTAATTGTATTTTCGTTGGCTTGTATTTTATTTATGGGAATGCTTGTTTTGTTCCATAAATTAAGAATAAAATTTTAAAAAAGAAGTGGGACTTGAACCCTCCCCTTACCTCCTAAAAAAGAAAATGTAGTTATCAGGCATGTTGAAAGGAAATAGGAGAGTAAATAGTCTCAGTTTTTCATTTATGTCTAGGCAATGCCAAAAACTTAGAAATATATCTATATTGTACTGTTTCAAGCCAAAGGGGTAGTATGAAGGTTCATTGAGTACTGGAGCATGTTTAGGGAGGCTGCATGATCAGGGGAAAGTCAGGATTCAGTGAAAGACAGACATACAGACAGATTGATAAAGAGATGAATAAATAAATAAATTAAATATTAAGTGATTTCTGATTGCTTTCCAAGTTTATATTATTTTCTTTGGAATATGAGGCCCTGAAGAGCCTTGGGAAACCTTTCATTTCAGATTAGTCTCAGAAGCATATAGGATGACAAAAGAAAGCAATTATATCAAAATGCATCTATCTAGCTGTTTATCTGTCTGCCTATGTATTTAAGGTTCAGGAAACCCAGGTTAAGAAACTGTACTCTAGAATCACAAAAGAAGTCTTTCCTAGACCCTCTTAATTCTAGTGCCTTCTTTCTTTTAATTATTTCCTTTTTATTTTGTAGATACCTCTTCCATACATAGATGTTGCTTGTTATCTCCCCCATCAGAGTGCGAATTTGTCAGAGGAAAGGATTGTCTTTTGCTTAAAAAAAGATTCCTGGTGATTAACACAGAGTCTGCTTAATAAATATTATTGATTGGTTCTTTTATGCCAAACACACACACGCGCACACACACACACACACACACACACACACACACACACACACACACAAAATGCTGTTTTGACACTTAAATTTCTGAATAAATGCAATTGGACATAATGGCTAAGCAAGGCTAAATTTTTCATAGCTCATGGTATTTTTTAGTTTTCTGAGAATTTCATATTTGAATTCCTAAGATGAAAATTTAAATGTGATGAAATTGAATCAATACAAACATGCAACGAGGAAACAAAACAATCACTCTTTGAAGATGATATGATTGTATAAAGAGAATCAACTCAAAACTAGTTGAAGCAATTAACAATTTTAACAAAGTTGCGGTTGCATTAGGATTAATTTGTTTGACTATGCATATTTGTTATATAATTTTTAAATTATTTTTTTCACTTAATGGAGGAAATGGAAAGAGTGCAATGGAGGTGAAAGGGAAAGAAAATAATTGCTTGGTAATTGAAAAATAACCTCATGACATAAAGAAATAGGTTTTCTTGTATAAAAAGTAGCTAAAAATTGTGTTGCTGGATCATAGATAGTAAAGAAATAAATACATTTTTAGATAGTAAAAAAGAAAAAAAACTTTGTGAGACATTTAGTCTTCTACTGTTGAAGTGCTTAGATTAACAATTTCTTTTGTGTGTGTGTGTGTGTGTTTTTAGTGAGGCAATGGGGGTTAAGTGACTTGCCCAAGGTCACACAGCTATTACGAGTCAAGTGTTTGGTCTGATATTAGATTTGAACTCAGGTCCTCCTGATTTCAGGGCCAGTACTCTATCCATTGCGCCACCTAGCTGCCCCTAACATTCTCAACAATTAAATGCCAACATTTAACATGGTAGGTGGAAAGGCAAAGGAATTCCTTGAAAAACTCACTGAAACTCAGAAACTAAATCAATATAAATGTTAATGTTTGGTAATTCATTTTCAAGATTGGTATGAGGAAATACAGTGAAAACTGTTGGAAAATATGTTTCAGGATCAAAAAAATAAAATAAAATAAACCAATGGCTTTTGGACCCCACAGAAGTTTCAAGAAACTTCTCATTGAAGTTGTAAGCATCAAAATGTTATAGCCCAGAAAAAAATGGTATGTAAGTTTTTGTTGTAATTTAATGTTGTTAGTATTATAGTAGCATCACTTGTACTTTCAGTGAAATTGCTTTAAGTACTTTAAATATAGTTCCTTTATATTATTTTTGAAATAAGTAGATGTCATTACTTTTAGATGATCACATAACTTTCACTCCACAAATCTCACTTATAAATTCCTAAGCCAGATCAAGGTAGAAAAATGCATTGAGATTTTTGATCCCAACAAATATCGATTTTCTTCCTGTATTTAATAAACTTGCACTAGTGCCCTATTTGATTCATGACCACATTAAACAAAACAAAACAAAATAAATACTATTTTTGATAGCTCTCTATAATACAGGGGTGTCTTTTAGATAGTTTGGATATCTAAATATGTGAAATCATAAAAATACTCTATTTTTATATATGTAGACATATTATAATGAATACACTGCCAGCAGTTTGGTAATTTCTCTACATGATTATGGCCATATGTAATGTTCCAAACTTTCTTACATATCAGAAAGTTATTTCTCACTCTTGCTTTGGCAAAACATCTGGTTGGAAAATGTGCTCTCTATAGATGGATAGGCCCCCAATTTCAAGATAGACTGCATGGTTACTGCTGCTCTTACAACTGTGTAGTTCATTGCGGCCGGTAATGAAAAATCCATCTGCCCATGGCAGTAATCTCCCATGAATACAAGCTGCTGGGCAATTTCCCACTCTCTCATTTATGTTGTAATAAAGGAATAAGCAAGAGAAACACCATTTCTAAATATTTCTTGATTCCCAGAATGCACAGAGCCACCAAAGATGGCTCAGAGGTGAAAAGTCTAGCAAACCGAATCCTTGAGTCATAAGAAACTTTTTTTAAATTTCTTTTTCTAGGAAGAAATCAAATGATAGTTGTTGTATTACATTGTAAAACTGCTAAATGATAAAAGGATATAATCAGTAGCAATTCCATAAATTTGGATGGTGCTTTATAATTTTCAAAGCACTTTCACGTATATTATGTCATTAAAGTCTCTTGCAAAGTCCTTGACACCTAAGAGGCTTTCAGTAAATATTGGTGGAATTGAATTGATCCTTAACAGTAATCCTGTGGGGTAAGTCGGCTCTGTTTTATTCAGCCTTCTTTTTTGAAGGCAAGATGAGGTTAAAGTGAATTTTCTATAAGCACAGATGAGGAATGTTAACAATCAGATTAGAACAAAGTTCTTGGGAAGAACAGGAAATAAAACAAATGCATATATATTTTAATTAATTAATTAAAAGAAACAGTTTCATTACAGATTTCAAAAAAGGAATTAGATATCACCTACTTCACCATCTTCATTTTTCAGATGATAAAACTGAGCCCAAGAGAGTTCAATTGCTCTCCTCAAGTTCATGTACATAGAAAGTGATTGAGGTGGAATTTCAAAGCAAGTCTTATTATTTCCAATGCAGTGCACCCTGCTGTTGTGATAGTAGTTACTAATACAGATTAGTTACACGGGTAATACTCAGACAAATATGTTGTAATGTTCAGAAGTGATTTTTTTTTTGTATTTTAAGATTTTAGATATGTTAACTGTTTACAGAATTGACTGTTTTACTTGATCCTCTTTCTTTTTATTGTTGTTTTCAAACAAAAAAATAAAGATAGATTCATCTATACAGGGATTTGACTCATTAATTGAGTACGTCAAAAGACAAATCAGGCTGGTTGATCTGATGACTTTTGACCATGAGAACTATGTGGTCTTATTCTCTGAAAAAATATATATTTCAAAGAACTGAAGAGAAGGCTAAAAAGCTAAGAAATCACTAATTTCTGAACCATGTTAAATCCTTTTCTAGACTTCAGCATTAATCTTCAGTATTAAGGGATTAAAGTTAAATTAATTTAATTCAGTGGAGAAATATAACCACGTGGCAATGTGATATACTATAAAGAACATTGTATTTAAAATCATAAGATCTTAACTTGCATAGGTGCTATACAATTTCTGTGACTTTGGCCAAATTCCTTGTATTCTTTGGGGCCTAGTTGCTTCCTCTGTACATCATAGAAATTGGACTAAAATCATCTCCATGATGCCTCTCAAATCTAGACTTATGAAAAATAAAAATAGTCAAATAAATATATGCAAATAAATATGTAGTTTTTATTATGTAGATGAAAATAATAATTGTCACTAGATTGCCTCCTTTCTATGACCTTTCATTAGAAATCAAGCCCTTGAAATGAGAAAATGTTTCATTTTTGTTACTGAATAGCCAGTGTCTAACATAATTTCTTGTATACAGATGATATTTAATAAATGTTTATTGAACTGGATTGCATAAAAGTTGTATAGTTTATTGACAAATAAAACAATTTAGCAAGAAAGCATTTATTATACAAAATTGAAGATGAATATAAAATTATTCAATTTTACTTACAAATTTCAACATATTTGCAAAAGCCTAAAATGTACTTCTGTGTACACTTTTGTTTTTAGCCAGCAATCATCTACCTCACCTAATTATTTTAGGGAACCTATAATTTGAGGACAGAGTGGCAGAGGCTCATCAAGGTTAATCACAACCATCATGAAGAAGTCCTATGATAAACTCAAATAGAAGAGACTTACTTTATTGAGAGTGAGGGTATTCAGACATTCTTGTTGTCATGATAAAATTTAATTGGTGATATTAATCCCTTAACAGAATGAATGGTCTGAAATCAGAGGCTACTAAAACATTACTGGTTTAGCCATCCATAGGGGGACAAAGAAAGGTATTGCTCAAAGGATTTGCAGTTTTATAGCTCTTTGGATGTGGTTCTAAATTCCTCTCCTGAATGGAGAACACTCCGCCCATAATGCATTAGTGCCCAATTTTTCACATTGGCTCTGATACTTGTCATTTTCTTTTTCTGTCATGTTAATCAACATGACAGGTGCGGGCTAGTCATTCAGAGTTGTTTTAATTTGCATTTCTCTAAGCAATTGTGATTCAGAGGTTTTTTTTATGAAACTATTAATAGTTTTGATTTCTTCTAAAAATTTCCTATTCATATCCCTTCACCATTTATCAAATGGACAATGGCTCTTATTTTTATAAATTTACCTCAGTTTTCTATATGTTTGAGAAATGAAGCCCTTAGAAATACTTCTTATATATTTTTTCTTAGTTTCCTGTTTTCCTTCTAATTTTGGCTTCATTAGTTTTGTTTGTCCAAAAGCTTTTTAATTTCAGGTGGGCATCAGGTCAGCCTCTTACCCTTATGTCACACATTTCTCTTTCCAAACTCCTAAGTTGCCTTGGGCTGAAGAATGTCTCATTCTGATCTTTTGTTGGCTCTACCACTTCAGGATTTAATTTTAAGTATTATTTTAAAAGTTGTTTAAAGTTGGATACTGGGAAAACTCAGTTTAATGCTTTCTCTACTCTGTCTTAGACTAGAAAATTATTTCACCTAACCTACTGTTATTTATGCTGCTCCAGAATTTGATTTGTAGTGTTATTTTGGAGTGATTTGGAGGTGAATTTGGGAGAGCTCAGTTAAGTGCTTATGTACTCTGCCATTTTAGCTTCACCCCTATTTAGTCTCATAATTCTTAAATTTTATTGTTTCTTGATGTCCTATGAAGTAGCTTCCAGTTTTTCAATTGTAATTGTTAAGGTATTATTTTACTCAGGAGCTTTTGTACCTCTTCTTCCATTTGGTCTATTCTGCTTTTTACAGTTCTTTTTTCAGTATTTTTGTGCCTCCTTTATCAAGCTGTTAATTCTTTTTCAAAATTTTCTTGTATCAATCTTATTTCTTTTCCAATTTTTCTCCACTAATCTTATTTCTTTAACTTTTTGAGGAATTCTTGTTGTGCTTGGCTCCAAGTTTCATTTTCTTTGAGGTTTGGCTTGTACTTACTTTGCTTCATTGTCTTTTTTTCTGTGTTTATGTCATGGTTTTCCATGCCACCACTGTAGCTTTTTTTGGTCAAGTTCTTTTTTCATTGTTTGCTCATTTTCCCAAACTATTTCTTAATGTTGAACATTATGTTAGAGTTGGGCTTTGCTCATTTGGATGTGGATATAAACTGCTTGAGGCTTTTTCTTGCTACTGTTTTAAGAGCAATTTCACAGGTTGTCCAAAATTGTGTTGCTTCCAAGTTGGTGTGATATGGAGAGATGTGTGGTGACTACTCATTTTTCTATTCTGCTTTCTGTTCTTTTTCCAGGAAGGTCTCCTGTTCCCCATCAGCTGCTAGAGCTCATCTTTGCCCTGCAATTGTGACCAGGGCTCCTGCTCTCCTGTAGCCACTAGTTCTAGTGCTTGTATTGGACATGGAACAGTCACCAGGACTCCAGCTCTATTATGACTGTCCACAAGTGTTCCTTTCCACTCTGGAACTGTGACCAAAATGGCTTATGAGCAATAGAGATGCCAATCAGTACTAGCTGCACCCACAGGTAGCAAAAGGTTCCCTCTAATCTCTTTGTGACCAGTATTCTGACACCCCTTACCCCTCGCTGTCTCTCAGCTGAGAAGTCACAAAGTTACTGCAGGTGTTGCAGCTACCTCCAAGAGTCGTGGATGGTGTTACCACTGTTTGCTTTGCACTCTGGGCCTGTGCCAACCTGTATTACAGACAGCTCCTGCTGACTTTCTAAGTTGTTTTAGGCTGGAAAAATATTTCACTCTCACCTCCTGTTGGCTCTGTCCCTCCAAAATTTGATTTTAGGAGTTATTTTAAGGTTGTTTGCAGGGAAATGTTGGGAGAGTTCAGTTGAGTTGCTGCCTTCATTCTATCATCTCGACTCTATTGTTTTCACAGTACTACTGCTAGCTTCTTTTCATCATAACTATCAACTAATTTATAGTAAAAATAGAAAGGTTGAGTCAGAATTCACATAGTAGGAGGATTAACAATGGATTTAATAGGTCCAAAGAATAGTGATTAACATATCATTTTATGGTAAGTTTTTATTTAAGTTCTCCAAAAAAAAAATGTCCTTGGATTTAGGTTGCTCTTTTTTTAAAATCACTGATTTTTGATGAAGACAAGTGGAAAGTGGCATGAATGTCAAATCTATGGATTGGAAATATGGTAACTAAGCTGACAGGTGAAAACATCAGGACCTAAAAAATCCTCAGTGGGATAGACTGATCAGCACATGATAATTTGAAGTTTAGAAGTGAAAAATGTGAAGTCACAATATTTTGCATTGAAAACTTAGTTTAGCAAGAATAAGAAGGTACAGATATAGCTTAAGAAAATCCCTTGAGGAATTTTTTTAAAGATCAATGAACTTCAGTAGACTAAAGCCTCAATATTAGACTAGTTCAAAACTCCAACAATAGTTCATTAGTGTCCCAATATTTGGACATCTCCTCATTTCTCATTTCTATCATGTTCATCAATCTGACAAATGTGAGGAATTTGCATTTCTCTAATAAATATTGAGTTATAGCATTAATTTCATGGGACTATTGACAGCTTTGATTTATCCTTTTGAAAATTGCCCATTTATATGGCTTTAACATTTGTCAGCTGGAGAATGTCATTTATTTTTCTACATTTCCCTCAGTTTCCTAGATGTTTGAGAAATGAGACTTTTATTAGATGAATTTGTTTCAAACTTTCCTCCCCAGTTTTTTGTTGTTCTTCTAGTATTGGCTGCAGTAGTTTTATTTGCACAAAAGCTTTTGAATTTCATATGATCAAAATTGTCTATGTTACTTCCCATACTCTCTCTATCTCTTATTTTGTCATAAACTGTTCACTTATCCATAGATTTGAAAGGTACATTTTTTCAAATTTCCTTAATTTACTTATGATATCATCTTTTACATCTATATAAATGTAAATAAAACCTATAATGTATTGTATTATATATTGATATATAATATATAAATATAATATATAATATTATAGATATAAATCATTTATCCATTTTGACTTTATCTTGTCATATACTGTGAGATACTATTCTATTCATAGTTTCTGCCAAATACTTTCCCATTTATCCAGCAATTAAGGTGAAAGGTTGAGTTATTACAACAACCCAATAGCTTGTATTTGGGGATTTATCAAACACTGGATTACTATAGGCATTTTTACTGTTTATTTTGTTCCCAATCTATTCCATTGATCTACCACTCTATTTCTTGTCCCGTACCAGATTGTTTTGATGATTATTACTTCACAATATAGTTTGAAACATAGAACTGATATGCCACCTTTTCTGACACTTTGCCCTTGATTAACTTGGTACCTTTGACATTTTGTTCATCCAGAGGAATTTTATTTTTTCTAACACTATAAAATAATTTATTGTCAATTTAACTGGTATGGCACTGAATAAGGAAATTAATATAGAATTGTCACTGCTATTATATTGGCTTAGAGTATCTGTGAACAATTAATATTTCCCCAATTGTTTAGGTCTGACTTTATTTGTGTGAAAAGTATTGTGTAATTGTGCTCACATAGTCTCTGGATTTGAGTTGGCAGGTAATATCCCAAATAACTTATATTGTCTATACTTATTTTAAGTGGATTTTCTCTTTCTATCCCTTTCTGTTGTATTTGGTAAAAATACATAGAAATGATGATGATTGATGTGAGTTTATTTTATATCCTGCAATTTTCCTAAAGTTGTGCTAGAAATGCTACCTATAGCAACAAGACAAAAAAAAAAGAAATTGAAGAAATGAAAATAGGCAACAAGGAAAAAAAAACTATCATTGTTTGCATATGATATGATGGTATACTAAGAGAACTGTAGAAAATCAAACAAAAAAAGACAAACAACTAGGTGAAATGATTAACATCTTCAGCAAACCTTCAAGTTATAAAATATACCCACATAAAATCTTTGGCATTTCTGTATATTACCAACATAGTCCAACAGCAAGAGATAGAAAGATAGATTCCATTTAAATTAACCACAGACATTATAAGATACCTATTAGTTTACATGTTAATACAAACCATGAACATATGAACACAATTACAAAACACTTTTCACATGAATAAAGATAAAAAAATAGGAGAAATATCAATGGCTCATAAGTAGTCTGAGTCAATTTAACAAAAATGTTAATTCTATTTAATTTAATTTACTCCTTGAGTGCCATAACAATGAAATAAACAAATAATTATTTTATAGAGCTACAGAAAATAATAACAAAATAAATCTGGGAAAACAAAAAGTCAAGAATATCAAAGGAATCAATAAAAAAAAACTTAAGGAAGGAAGACTAGCATTTTCAGATTTCAAAGTATATTACAATGCAATAATCATTGAAAAAATCTGGTATAGGATAAAAATTAGTGGTGGATAATTGGAATATATTAATTACACAATACATAGTAATAAATAACCATAGTAATTTATGCTTAATAAACCTCCAAATTCAAGTTTTTGGGGTAATAGCTCGACATTTGATGGAAATCAATGCAAAAATAGGAAAGCATTTTGGAAGAATGAAGCATCGACCAATATCTCACCATGTATACCAAGAAAAGGTCAAAATGAATAAATAATTTAGACATAAAGGATGATATCATAAGTAAATTAAGAAAACTTGGAAAGAGTCAGGTCTATGGATAAGGTGAAAATTAATGATCAAACATGAATGAGTTAGGAAGATTATGGGAAGTGAAATAGATAATTTTGGTTAGATGAAATTAAATAAAAGCTTTTACACACACACGCACACACACACAAACTACTGCAGTCAAAATTAAAAGGAAAACAAGAAATGGGGAGGGGGAATTTACAAATTTCTCTGACAAAGATCTCATTTCTCAAATGTGTAGGGAATTGAGTCAAAGATAGAAAAAAAAAAATAAGAACCATTTTCCAGCTGAGAAATGATAGGCTATGAACAGGAAGTTTTCAGAAGAAATTTATATTATCAATAGTGACATAAAAAAAACCACTAACTAAATGAAACTAAATCACTATTGATTAGAGAAATATTTTTTTTCAAATTTATAAATGATTTTAAACTTAAATACAAAATAAGAAAAAATGTCATGTACACAGTAGAAAATAAGAGAGGATTCAATTTATAGCAATAAATTTCCATTTCACAAAATCTATTAAATAAATACTACATATTGTTTTCAAATCTCTCCAGCTTTTCTATAGTTCCTTGTAGGTTTTCTATTTTTCTCTCCTGTGCCCTCTTTGCTTTATTTTTCCCCTCACCCTTTGTTCTTCCTTGTCTGAAAGAAAGCTTGTGTTGAATTCATTCAGGCAGGAGCCTTGTGTCATGCTTTTTGGGTCCCAGCACCCCTAAACATCTAAACCTCTAAACCTCAACATTTTGATGGCCCATATGCAGAAGCTGCCTAACCCCATGCTCTTCTCCAGCTGAGACTGGAAGGTATGTAAGACTCCCCGCCACACACACTCTTTCTTACCTTGCAGTCACTCTCCAAGAATCTACGAATCCATGGAAATGCTTTTTGGGCAGATAATTATAAGGCTCTCTGACACTCAACCTGATGCTCTCAGGCTCTTGCTGCACTGGTTCAGTTTGGACCATGGACCTGGGTACACCTTCCACACCATAGAGTACAACAAAGAACCCTATCTAGAAGTGTACACCCAATTTTGTCAATTCTCTTGGGGCTAGGGAATTGGGAAAACTGCAGGTGCTTTTTGGTTCCTAGAGGCTTACTTACTCCCTTTCCTCTATACCCCTGGATCCTACTTCAAGGAGGCTACAGGGAAAAGTTAGAACAGTTAAAAACATCTTAGCAGATTCTGGAGGTTTTGTGATTGATCATTAAGGAGTTTTAACACACCTCCTTATAATCCTGGTCACTCCCTTCTCCCACTCTCTTCCCTTGAGTCAAGAGGGTATCTTTGTTAACCGTTATCATAGGAGAAAAGAGTTTCACCCTTCCCCCTCCCACAGCACCATGTTAGTCATTTTAAACTCCTTAATTGATAAGGCTATAATACTTTAGAAGGTCTGTCCTAGTTTTCCATTACTAATCAAATATCTATCATTTTAATGATCCATTTTAATTCTCCTCCCCTTCAAGATAGTTTCACTCAGTCTTAATCTGACTGCCTCCTGAATTCATACATTTTACCAATTCATTTTTACATTAATTCCAATTTTCCAATTTGTCCATTAGAATCATGTTTTTCAAAAGAGATCACATAATGTTTGAAGAAGATGTCAGTTTTTTACGTGTATCTTCCATCTCACTGTTCTTATAATGATGGGGGAAAAACAGATGTACTTTTTAAACCAATGTTGCACCCATATTGTTAATGTGAAACTGGGTTTTTTGAATTCAAGTAAAATTTTTGCATTCATTCCTACTAAATGCCATCAAATTAGATTAAGCCCCATGTTCTAAACATTCAATATGTTTTTGGATCATGGCTATTTTATACAATGTACTAACTATTCCTCTCACTTTTGTGTGACTTAATGTTTCAAGGATTGTTTGTTTATCCATTTTGGTATTCCCTGGACTGACTTTATGGCAAAAAAAAACCAGTATGGCTTGAGGGACATCATTAATTTCTCCAATCTTATCTAGGCTAGTCTACAGTTGACAGACACTCAATGTGCTCCTATATTTGTATTATGTACTAATTTATTTATTCAGATCTAGTATTTTCCAGTGCCAATCAACTGAGGTCATTCAAAGTAATGTGAAATCCCAGTTAAATTTTGTATGACTATTATTTGGGGAAAAAAATTGTTGAAGAATTCTGGATTTCTCTTAAATAGAAAAACTCTTAAGGTATATAAGCAGAATTCCAGTTCCAGTCCTTATGATAAAGAAGAAAATGTTGAATATAAAACATGGGCTCAGCTTTACGGCAATACAAAATTTCCTCTATAGTGCCAAGATTTCCTGGTATATTTTCCTGTACTTGAGGACTCTGAAACAAAAGTAACTATTATGAAATATACCAAATTTTTACGAAATCACCCCATCTTTTTCCTCTGGAATGTACGTACTGGCCTAAAATCCACATGTAAACTCTTTACACCAAACAAATGACAGCAAGTAAGTAACCTCTTTTCACATCCACTCAGGCATGAAGAATCCCCATTCACAAGAACAATAAGAAAATATATGAAAAAAAAATGTGGCTCTTGACAAATAATAGAGCTCAGGGTATCTTTCCTTAATGAGTTTTTCTTGTTCACTATGTTTACACATTTATCTGATTGAGATCTAATGGATTCCTTTTCTTGTGATAATACTTTCTTTGCATTTCAGCAAAATGAAACACTTTGGAAATATTAATTAAGTCTCTATCACACAAATAAATAAGTGTTTTAGGGCAGAACATCATACTCAATTAAAATTACAAGAGAAAATTAGGTTCATCCAATATAATTATTGACTTGTAATTAATTAACACTTCAGAAAAGATTCGATAGTGTTATTAAAACTATGAAATTAATGAGCCTCTATTTTATGTGTTTATTTAAAATGTATGTATTTTGGTGTAGTGGACAGAGTGCTGGGCCTGGATTCAGCAAGATTCATCCTCTTGAGTTCAAATCTGGTCACAGACACTTAACGAGCTGTGTGATCCTGGGCAAGTCCTTTAACCCTGACTACCTCAGTTTTGTCACATGTAAAATGAGCTTGAGAAGGAAATGGCAAACCACTTTAGTATCTCTGCCAAGAAAATCCCAATGGGATCACAAAGAGTCAGACATAACAAATAACTAAACAACAACAAATTTATTTTAAATATTAAGTTTTGTATCTCTGTCAGTAAAATACATTTTGCTATAAAAGTAAATATCAGTACAACCTTAGCTAATAAAGGGGAAAAATGCTATCTCCTGGAACAGTTTTGATATCTCTTCATCTCCTGATTTCCAGCCATAGCTTTGATTTTCCTCAACTACAAAAATTATTATTTCAAACAGAATGTCCTGAAAGTAGATTTCTATTTTTATTTTTACTCTTTTTTCTGCTATATATATACATGTGTGTGTGTGTTTACTTTTCTATATATCTATTATTTGAGCCAAAATCAGATTGACATGGTAGTCAGTTAAGAATGTGCATTCAAAATTTGCAGAGTAATCTATAGGGACCTAAGATGGAAACAGGAGTGGAAAAACAACTACGAAACATGAAGAAAAGGAGATTGCAAAAAGAGAAGTTAGCTAACTTGGCCATTATCACATAGATAGTAATTTGGAGAGGTGCATGATAAACATATTTATACTACTTTCAAAACCATGGCATTCCCAATCTTAGGTTTTTGCATGCTTGCACATGGGTGCACATGTGTGTGCACACATAGTGCTATGGCTAGGTTTTGTGTTTTCCAATGGGTTTGTCAAAACAGGACTTGTAAGCAGGCATAAATAGAAACTTTTATGTTTCTTCAACCCACCATTCTTTAAGGGAGAAATGAAATCCTGCTAGGAAGGGAATCAGGAGGTTGGAAGCAGATACTGGTAACACTGTTTATGTTAGAGAAAGGAAGTATAAGGCTAGAATTCTATCTATCTTCTCCTGTAAATGTTGTGACTCTGGGGAAATGATTTCTCAGTTCAAACTAAGCTGTAGATTGCTATCCTTTAATGGGAAAAAGAGTGCCCCAATACACATAGCCAAGGTTAAGCTTCCTTCTCACCAAATATCATCCACAAAGTCTACATATAGAGAATAACAATTTGGTTAAGCCAATATCAAAGAAAAAGCGGATAAATTATGTATGTGAATACATACCAGATGAAGTACAAGGGGGAATGAATTCCCAGTTTGGCAGTAATATGTCTTAGCTAAACATAGAGAGAGAGAGCCTTAGATTTCATGTAAAAGCATGTAAAACCAAAGTCCATGACATGTCCAGTTTAATAAACTAGAAATAAGGGCATGATTAACCTGTTGGTTCCTCTCCATGCTTGTTTTTTTTTTTTCCCCCAGAATATATCTCTCTTCAGAGAAATGAAGAGAGTTTCAAATTATGTGTCTTCTTTCTCAGAGCTAAAAGCAAGAAGACCAGAATCTCTCCTATTTCAATCATTCATCAACTTCAACCCTCAGTTAGGCATTGGCATTGAAAAACCTGTCCTCACCAGTGAGAAAAATCTTATGCAAATGAGCCTTAAGCCTCAAGTTACACCAAGATTACAGTACCTAGTCTTTTTTGAGTACAGATTAGCCACTTCAATATATGTACATGAATATTGAAGGAAAAGCTGATAGATAAGTGACCAAATAAAGAATAAGTACTATGGAAAAATTCCTGAAAGATCTGAATTTTAAATTGGATATTGATGGAGATGAAATAGAGAAGATTTCCAGGGGGGATAGAATGTCCTGTTAATTAACATTAATGTGATACAGACAAGATTCAGTGACAGAGACAAATGGATCAATGGTTTGAAAGTAGTAGAGAATGAAAGAATGAGAAATAAAAAGGTCACATAAAAATCAGAAAGGTAGAATCTTAAAAGTGTTTTTAGAGTGGAAACAATAAGAAAGTATTAAGAAGAGTGATTCTTGAGGTAGTGAATCCAGGAAATTATTGGTGCTTATAGTTATTGAAAAAGAAGCTATGGAATTAGATTGGCATTATTGCATACTATGTGCAGAAATACCGTTATTCAGTGTCATGGTTTTTTTTTAGATTTCATAAATGTAAATAATGTCTTTTTTATTTTTTCTGAATATATAAACAAAAATTTTAACATTTGTTGTTTTTTTTAGTTCAAAATTATCTTGCTCCCTCACTCCCCCTTCCCCTCCTTGATAAGGCAAGCAATTTGCTATAGATTATACATATGCAGTCATCAAAACATTTCCATATAAGCCATGTTGCAAAAGAAAATGCAGACAAAAAAAAGAATACTAAAGAAAGTTTTAAAAAAAGATTCAAACTGGATTCAGGCTCTATGAGTAATTTTTCCAGAGGTGAATAGCATTTTTCACCATAAGTGCTTCAGAATTGTATTAGAACATTAAAACAATGCTCTAAGTCATTAAGTGGATCAGCATTATGATATTGCAGGTACTATGTACAGTGTCCTCTTGGTTATGCTTGCTTCACTTTGTATCAGTTCATGCAAGTCTTTCCAGTTTTTTTGGAAAGCATCCTGCTCATCATTTCTTATAGCAAAATAATATTCCATCACAATCATAAACTACAACTTGTTCAGGCATTCCCCAATTGATGGACATCCCCTCAATTTCTAATTATTTGCTAAAAAAGAGTTGCTGTGAATATTTTTCTACAGGTAGACCATTTTACTTTTTCTTTAATCTCTTTGGAATACAGACCTAATAGTGATATTCCTGGGTCAAAGACTATGAACAGTTGTACAGTACATTGGACATAGTTCTAAGTTGCTGTCCAGAAGAGATGGATCAGTTCCCAATTAAACCAACAGAACTTGAATGTCTCTATTTTTCCACATCCTCTCCAAAATCTGTCACATTCATTTTCTGTCATATTAGCCAATCTGATAGGTGTGATGTGGATTCTCAGAGTTGATTTCTCTAATCAAGTGTGATTTGGAGATTTTTTTATATAATTTAAATAGTACTGATTTATTCTTTCTGAAAACTCCTGTTCAAATTCTGTGACAGTGTCTTAATTAGAGAATGACTAATATTCTTATAAATTTGCCTCAGCCCTCTATATATTTCAGAAATGAGGCCTTTATTAGAGAAATTTGATTTACTTTTTCTCTTAGTTTCTTATTTTCCTTCTAATGTTGGCTGCATTGGTTTGGTTTGACCAAAAGCTTTTTAATTTGTTATAATCAAAATTGTTGATTTTATATCCCTTAATGCTCTCTTTCTCTTGTTTGAGGCACTTCCTTTCAATCAAACAAAATAGTCTAAGAATGTCAGAAGTCTTTCTATGTTTTCCTCATGTTCAGTTTAAACTCATTATTAGAACTATGGCTTCCACTAAAATCTTGATCCTACATTATCCTCATCATGTTATGGAGGTGGCCGTGGTTCTCAAAGACAATGTCAACAAAGGCTGATCCTGATTTAAAAAAATGTACATGAGCCAGGTGGGAGGAAAAAAAAAATGAAAGGCAGTGCATTGTAATGGATAGAGAGTCAGTTTCATAGTTAGGAAGACATGATTTTAAGCCCCATATCTCCCACACATCTACTGTGTGACTCTGGGTAAGTCACCTAACCTCTCAGTACTCTAGGCAACTCTCAAAGACTGTAAGTTGCAGAGAAGATAAACTACATTGCAGTGAAAATTTCCTTACCCAGGAGTTCTCTGTACAAGTAAGCCAGAGACAGAGGTAGAGTTTGTTAGGAATAGAGTCAGAGGCATAGAATAGGATGGTTAAAGTCAGAGTCAGAGTCTGTCATGTAGTCTAAGAACTGGACAAAGAAGTTGTGAAATGCTCATCATTAAAACATTGATTCCCCAGGATATGTTAGTCTCTCTTCTACTTTCTTATTATGTTATTTTCCAGAGCTATGTAATAAGGAATTGATCCATTGTGAGCCTTATCAGTGCCCAAACTCGGACACTTATTAACTTTGTGACCCCTTGCTTTCCTGTATCAAAGGTAGCTAATAACAGCACCTCAGACAGCAAACCTAAGTTTATTTTGAAGATCAAATGAGATAATCCATGTAAAGCACTGCAAAGAACTTAAAGTAATAAATACCTATAAGGTATCATTATCATCATCATCATCATCACCACCATCATCATCATTGTCACCAACACTGATCTTACCAAACCATGAATAGTATAGTGTTTAGATAGCAGAAACCTGACACTATGTTTTATATGGGATTTAGGGCATGAACACATTTTAATATATTCAAATACTTCTGAGATATCAACTGTTCAGGGGTTCCTGACAAAGAAGTAGATAACAATTCATATATAACTGTCCATCATTTATGACTTATCCTTCCATTAGGTGGCCATAGGGAATTCATGCAACATGCAGGAGACCTTCCTAATTTTCTCCCAATATTTCAAATATATAAACAGAGTGGTTTGCCCATTCATTTACAATCATTCACATTTGCCATGTAGCTACACTCCTCTTTCTACCATTTCATTCTTGATGATACATTTTATTCCTTTTCTTTGGAGTTCCTCAATGGTATTTGACAGCATGCTCATACCTGGATACATGCATTTCCATTCTTTATATGACATAATAAAAAATATTTCTTTGGAGACAGTTGTAGCCTTTCTCACTGTCATATAAAGCACTGACAGAATGTTGGCATTTAAACAGTGGGATTTTGTTCTAGTGGGATGTTTAGAGTCAGTAAATAATGTTTTCAATGTGCTAAACACAATCTAGCCTACTCCTCTATGTATCCTTAACTCTGTGCCCAATTCCTTATCAATCTGTATTATATGAAACATATAGATATACTAGTCTACAAATGAGAAGTAATATGTTTTAGGGGATTAGGTCTTAAACTCAGAGTCAAAAAGATATGGTTTCATAACTATGCCCAAAAGGCAAACTGTACATACCATATGACCCAGCAATAACACTACTCAATCTGTATCCCAAAGAGATTAAACAAAAAAAGTGAAAGGACCTACCTGCGCAAAATATATTTGGAGCAACTTTTGTTGTGATGGCAAAGAATTGGAAATTGAGGGGATGTCCATCAGTTGGGGAATGACTAAAGAAATTATTGTCTATGAATGCACTGGAATACCATTGTTCTGTAAGAAATGATGAGCAGGTAGATTTCAGAAAAGCCTAGAAAAACTTACATGAACTGATGCTCAGTGAAGTGAGTAGAACTTGGAGAACACTTTACACAATAACATCAACATTGTGTGATGATCAACTATGACTAACACAGTTCTTCTCAGCAGTCCAATGATTTAAGACAATTCTAAGGGACTCATGATGAAAAATGCTGTCCACATCCAGAGAAAGAAGTGTGGAATCTGAATGCAGATTGAAGCATTCTATTTTCTCTCTTTTTGGTTTTGTCTTTCTTTCTTGTGGTATTTCTCTTTTGTTCTGATTCTTCTTTCACAACACCATTAATGTGGAAATATGTTTAATATGATTGTATATGTACAACCTATATCAGACTTTATGCTGTCTTCAAGAGGGAAAGAAAAAAATGGAACTGAAAATCTTGGGAAAATGTCATGTTTCAATATATCTTTGCATGTAATTGGAAAACATAAAATGCTGTTAAGTGGGGAGAAAAAGATAAGTCTGGCTCAAAGGGGACCAATGACTCCATCAGACGGACAATAAGAAATGTCATAACAAAATCAAAAGATTAAAAAAATACAGGAAAATATAAGTGGTGGTTGTTCAGTTACTTTCAGTGATGTCTGGCTCTTCATGACCCTTTTTTTTGGTAAAGATAATTGAGCCATTTACTATTGTCTTCTCCAGCTCATCTTATAAATAAGGAAACTGAACAAATAGCATTAAGTGATATGCCTAGGGTCACAAAGCTAGTGTCTGAGGCCATATTTAAACTTGAATCTTCTTGACTCCATGCCCAGCATTACATCCACCATTCCACTTACCTGCCTCAAAATATAAGGTATATGATATTGAGCCAAATGACCAGAAAAACAGATAGAGGAGGAAATATTAAAAAAAATGGATGAACTGAATGTCATGACCAAAAGAAGAACTTATGTCCAAAATTGTAAGGAATCTAAAAAACAAATGCCATACATTTCTTAAACATATATTCCTAGTGGTATGCACTAAGTACATGGATATACCACAATTAAAGGTAACCTACTTTTTGTACTCATGTCCATTTAAACCATGATTTTGAACACTGCAGTACTGAGAACTGTCCTACCTTTGACTATTTGTGATACACAGTTCTGGTGTAGAATACAAAATATCTAATGGTTCATTCTATTAACTGTTAGTTCCATTTCTAGCATTTAGTCTGCTGAATGCTGAGCAATATAGTTTATTATTGTTATTTGTATCACTATTATTAATTACCCCTCTTTTATTACACCCCATGAGACAGTTTTGCACACTGATTAGAATATAAGGATTGTATTCAGGATGATCTGGGTCTAAATCTCACTTCAGACACTTATTAAGTTTGGAACCATATACATGTGGCTTAACTTCTTTGAGCTTCAATTTCCTCATCTGTAAAAAGAAGAGTTTAAATTAAATGACCCTTCATTTGGATTCAGATATTTCCTCAGACACTACTGAGCTTTACAATGACAGGAAAAAAATGCTAAACCAATTTAAACTTGAACTTCCTCATCTGTAAAATAGGAGTAATAATTGCAGTTACTTCTTAGGATTGATTTAGGATGCCAATGTGATCAGGTAAAATGATATCTACATAGACATCAAGATGGAGCAGTGAACAGTATCCTAGGTCTGAAGCTAGGGAGACCTAAGTCCAAATCCACCCTCACACATTTACTATCTATATGGCCTTGGACATGTCACTCAAACTCTGTCTTTCTCAGTTTCTTCAACTGTATGGTGGGGATTGTAACAGTACTCTCTTCACTGGATCATTTTAAGAATTAAACAAGATAAAATTGGTAAAAAGGCTTTGCAAAGTGCCTAGAAAGTAATAGGAGGTTAGTAACTGATTATTCCTTTCAATTTCTTTTAACATTAATATTGATCTTAAACTCATTGCATATAGAGTCTCCTATGTTTAAATTCTTTAAAAATATTAAATTATCATGTCTACATTTTTTTAATTTTGTACACTTTTTGAATTCAATTCTATTTTAATGAGCTTCTAAATTACAAATTGGAAATGATGAAATAATTAAAGGAATAAAAAGCCAGTTAATTTTCAAAGTGCCAATATTTTGACAATATGAAAGCTGATTTATTTTCTAAATGCTAATACTGAAATCAACACTGATGTGTACAAAATTAGGAAAAAATACCACTGGGCCTCATATAATAGCTTTTAATTGTATTGTTTAAATTCTTAAGCATGTCAATTTTATAGTCACTCTGGCTTTTGCATTATTAATTTTCAGATTTCCAGAAAGCATTATGATGAAACTTTTAAATGGATGGTTGGTTATTAATGGATGATAGAAATATATTATTCAGTGTTTTTGCTTGTCATTGTAAAAGGCATAATGAAGTTGAGAGAGTAGTGGCTTTTAAATCAAATGAATGCCAAAGAATAACTTCTTTGAAATGAAAGCAATTTCATGTCTATACTGAAATTTAGTGTAAAAGCCTGTAAAATATGATATATGGTCTTCAATAAAAGAGGAAGCTTTGTTTTGGAAAAATTAAAATACACAAAATACAGATTTGTAGAGATAAGTATAATCATGAAAAAGTTTTTAGCTCCCCTACAAATTATACAACCCAAATTCTGAATAAGTTATTTTTTCAGTATAATCCAGATATCATTTATTTAATAAGAACTATGTGAAAAAGACTAAAAACTTTTGTCTATCAGATAAACCATATTTATGACATTTTCTAGGGCTCAAAACTAAACTTCAGTAACATAAGTAGGAAAATAAAGATTTTAAATTTATGATAATACTATTCTGTAAAGTTTTAAAGAAATATTTTTTCACTATTTTTAACTTCGTGCAATAATTGGCAGTAGCTTGACCAAATTGGTTGATTGTCTTTCATTCTTGAGGAGGACCAAAATGACATTGCTCTTTTTAGTTTAGGGTGCAATGTGTCCAACTGTGCTTGACTGGATCAATACTAGCTCAGAAGGCTCTACAGTGGTCAGGAACAAATAGTCCACATGAACATTGAGAGTGGAGATGTCTCTATAATTATACATCTCATGTTTCGTATGAGCTACTACAATTCTGCTTTGCTCATGGAGCTCAGTTTTCTTTGATGGGAGTATGTCATGCTGGGTGGTCCTTTGGCAATGTTTCCCCTGTCATATAATCAATCCAAAGTTCTGAGAGACAATGAGAATTTCCATATATTACTTCTTTTGACCTGCATGTAAGCACTTGCCTTGTGTGAGTTCTCTGTAAAATAGTCTTTTAGGCAAACATACATTTGGCATTCAAAAAATCTGGTCGGTCCATCAGAATTGAACTTTCTGCAGTAGAGTTTGAATGCTTGGCAGTTTATTATGAGAAAGGACCTCAGTGTCTGGTATCTTATCTTGCCAGGAGATCTTCAGAATCTTCCTGATACAATTCAAATGGAAGCAATTCACTCTTCTCCCATGGTTCTGGTATACTGTCCAAGTTTCACAGGCATGAAAAAATGAGATCAGCACAACAACTCTGTAAACTTCAGTCTAGTAAGTAGTACAGTCTAATATCTCTTCCCCACACTTTCCTTTAGAGCCTCCCAAACATTGAGACAGTGCTAGTAATTCATGCATCAACCTCATCATCATGCCTATATAATTGGAAAGTATACTGTCAAGGTAAGTGCACTTATCCACAGTATTCAAAATTTCTCCATTGGCTGTAAATGATGATTCCACATATGGATGGTGGGATGCTGGCTGGTAGAGAAGCTCTGTTTTCTTGATGTTATTTGTTAGCCAAATAGCACAAACATCAGAGAATCAATTGAGATTTTGTTGCATCTCAGCCTTGGAAGCTACATTGAGTGCACAGTCATCTGCAAACAAAATCATGCGCCAATTCTCCTTCCACTTTAGTATTGGCTTGTAGCCTTTTCAAGTTAAATTAATTACTATCAGTGTGGTAGTCTACCTTGATGCCATTTTCATCCTCGCCAAAAGCATTTGACAACATTGTGAAAACATCATACTAAAAAGCATGGAAGCAAGAGCACAACCCTGCTTCACTCCTTTTGTGACTGGGAAATCACAAGATCATTGTCCACTACCCAAAACCTGTGTAAGCACGAAACTGATGTAAAATACTGATGAACTTCTCTAGGTACCCAAATTTTGACATAATTTTCCATAAGCCCTTAATGACTGACAGTATCAGTGGCCTTGACCAGATCAACAAAATATTGTATGAAAACGTCTCTTCTGCTCTTGTCATTTCTCCTGGAGTTATTGGGCCGCAAACACCATGTCAACCCTTCCTTGGCCCTACCTTAAGCCACATTGGCTTTCAAGTAGATGACTATCTTCACAGTGAAAGATTTGCCTATTAAGGAGGACTCTGGCAAGAATTTTTGCCAGCAATCCTAATAGACAAACCCCTCTGTGATTATCATAAAATAATAAATTTCCTTTATTTTTTTAGAGATGGACAATGGAGGCAAACTTTCACTCCTGGGTGATACCTCTTCTTGCTATATAAGCCAGAATATTTCATTCAGTTTTTGTATGAGCAGTGGACCCTCTGCTTTGCAAATCATAGCTAGAATAGAATCAGCACCAGGAAATTCATCAAATGAGAGGAGCTAGATGGCATGCACAACCTTTTCTTCAGTTGGAAGTTAAGCTGCAGAAGAATTGATTTCAACCTGAGGTATACCCTCAATGACTTCAGCATGGACTGATTATGTTGAGAACACTAGGGAAGTGTTCAGTTCATCCCTCTGGGATCATGTTCTCATCACTAATTAATGTGGTTCCATCAGCACCACGCAGTTGAGATGCATCATAGGTCTTTGGCTTATAAGTAGCATTCAGGGCATCATAAAAGTACTGTGGATTGTTAATATCATCATAAAACTGAATGTCATCTGTCTTCTTACTTAGCCAAGAATCTTGCAAGTCTCTAAGCTTCACTTGCACTTTACTTTTGATGGAGTTAAACACTTCCTTCTTAGGGATGGATGAACTTTCCTACTGGCAAAAACTATGGAGTTCTCATTTTTCTTTTAACAGCTTCTCAATTTCCTCAGTATTTTAATCAGACCAATCTTGATGTTTGCCAATGCTCTGGCCCTGATGAGTAAACACATTGCTGCACACCATATCTCTGAAAGCCACTTACTCCTTTTCTACACAACTGTTGTCAACTGTGTGTTGGCTCCTCTTCCCTTCCAAGTTAGCAAGTAATTGTTCTCACTGAATGATCTTGACATTAAGTCTTAAGGTAGTCATCTTGCTTTGGGGCCACCACTTTTGTTGACTGCAAATATTTAGCCTGGAGAAAAGTAGTGTACAATCAATGCAGAACTCCATACCACACCTCACCTTCATTACTCTCATATCCTGTTTGTCTCTTTTCCATACAATGACATAGTCTATTAAATGCCAGTGTTAGCTACAAGAGTGCATCTAGGAAGTTTTTTTTTTTTTATGTTCAGGTAAATGGAAGAATATTGGTGACTAGAAATCATGAGATGCATAAATCTTCAAGAGTAAGTGAAGATTGCTGTTGCTGGTTCTCACTCCATTCCTCCCAAAGACTCTTTGCCATGTATGATAGTCTGTGCCTACTCCTGCATTAAAGTCCCCCAGAATTATAAGCTTGTCCTCATTCAGCATATTGATCTTTTTTTGTTTTTTTTTAAACAGCATTTTATTTTTCCCAATTGCATGTTAAGAAAAATTTTAGCATTCCTTTTAACAAGATTTTGAGTTTGAATTTTTTCTCCCTTCTTCCTCTCCCATCTTCTGAAAATGGTAAAAACCATTTTCTGATAAGGGCCTCATTTCTAAAATATATAGAAAATTAAGTCAAATTAATAAGAATACAAGTCATTCCCCAATTGATAGATGTTTAAAGGACATGAACAGGCAGCTCTCAGATGAAGAAATTAAAGCCATCTATAGTCATACGAAAAAAAATGCTCTAAATAACTGTTGATTAGAGAAATGCAAATCAAAGCAACTCTGAGGTACCACATCACACCTATCAGATTGAATAACAAAACAAAACAGAAGAATGATAAATGTTGGAGAAGATATGGGGACATTGGAACTCTAATGCATCATTGATGGAGTTGTGAAATGATTCAACCATTTTGGAGAACAATTTGGAACTATGCCCAAGGGGCTATAGAAATGTGCATACCCTTTGACCCAACAATGCCACTTCTAGGGCTGTATTCCAAAGAGATCATACAAATGGGAAAGGGACCCACATGTACAAAAAATACTTATAGCAGCTCTTTTGATGGTGGCAAAGGATTGGAAATTGAGGGGATGCCCATCAATTGGGGAATCTTTGAACAAGTTGTGGTATATGAATGTAATGGAATACTATTATGCCATAAGAAATGATGAGAGGCAGACTTCAGAAAAACATGGAAAGACTTGCATAGACTGATGTTGAGTAAAGTGAGCAGAAGCAGGAGAATGCTGTACACAGTAACATCCACACTGTGCAATGACTAACTTTGATAGACTTAGCTCTTCTCAGCAATGCAAAGATCTAAGACATCTCCAAAAGTCTAATGATGGAGAATGCTATCCACATCCAAAGAAAGAACTATGGAGTTTGAATACAGATTGAAGCATAATATTTGCTATTTTCTTTTCTTCTGTTTTGTTTTGTTTCTTCTTTCTTGGGTTTCCTCCTATTGGTTCTAATTCTTCCTTGCAACAAGACTAATGTGAAAATGTTTAATAGGAATGTATATGTACAGCCTATATCAGATTGTGCATTGTCTTGGAGAGGATGAGAGGGGAGAGGGAGAGAAAAAATTAAAACTCAAAAGTTTATGGAAGTTATTGTTGATGAATCAAAATAAATTAATAAAAAAAGAAAAAAAGAAGATTGGTAAAAAAATTGAAAAGAAAGAAAATGGTAAGCAGTTTGATATAGTTTATAGTTCAGCACATTGATCTTGAGGGTCTCTAGGTCTTCATTAATTTTTTTCTTTGCCTTGCTCAGGCTTTTTAATGATGGGAGCCCACATAATGATGATAGTGGTATGGTGCTTTCCTGAAAGTGACATTATCACGAATCTGTCATTCACTCCTTTTGGTAGGGATACAAACTTGTTGACTAGATTAGATTTGATTACAAAAACTGTGCCAGCTTCACAGTGCTCTCCTTCACTGCAACCACTCCAGGAAAAAAAAAGTGTCTCCAGTTCTGGCCTTCATTTGCCAGCCTTGTTTAACTTATGGCTGCTATTTTGAAGTAATATCTCCTGAGTTCTCTTGCAATAAGATATGCTCATCTTTTAGGTCTACTGGATTTCATGTTGTACATAAGTATGAAGACATTCCACGTACCAATGGTGAGTCGAATCATCTTTGCAAATGTTTTTGTATATTTTTTTTGTGTGTGTTTCAACTGTAGGGTGGGATCCCAGCCTTCTTCAGTAAGCAGACCAGGGTTGGGTGAAGCAGACAATATTTAGGGCCTTTTATAGCCCTTTTTCTCATGCCAGGAGGTGAGCAATTTTATCCTTCAAAAAGGCTGCTCAGAAACCTAGGGAGCTGCTGAATCCTACTCACTGTCCAGTGAGAAGACTACCCTATGGCCTAGGCCACCTGTGTACAAGGTTGTGACTACAGTTCATAATGTATTCACACCTTCTGCTTCATCAATTGCCTGTCACCACAGGCCTTTGAGGTAGGTAAAAATGACAAAATATTGTTAGTGAGGTCTTTTGATTCATGCATAAATTGGATTTAAGGGAGGCAGAGTTGTGAGAAGTCATAGTTCTCACTTTCTCTTCCACAGACATCAAAGTCTAGTGGCAAGACAAAACTCAAGATGACTGGTGATGGCTTGGGATGCAGTGGATGACCTTGGTGTCTTTTATGTCTTACCAATCTCTAAGTGGTCCATTGTGCCTGCTTCAGCTATTCATGCTTTTGGAGCAAATTGTTTTCATTCACCCATTCCACCAGGGTAAGTCTTCACATGGTTGGGGTAGACACCTCCTTAACTCGCTGAAAGTTACCCTTCAGTTACCCTCAACTTGGGTTAACCTATTTGCTGAAACAATTTACTGGAGTGTGGCCACAGTTCATGGTATGGCTTCTTGGAGCCATAGGTGAGAGTTGAGTAAACTAGGTGGACACCAAAGGTGGACTGAAAAGGGTTCAACAGCCCTCTTGCCACAGGTATTAATCTTTTCTGAACATGATGTACACCCCAGTTTGACCAAATAGTGCCTAGTACAGATGTATTATTTTTTAAATAAGTAAAAATTCTTGGTAATTAATTCATAAAAGTAGCAGCTTAAATAGATTTTCCCTGAACAAATAGTCAATAAACTCAGTCAATAAACATTCACAAACCTTTTATGTGCCAGGCACTCTGCTATGCCTGGAGATACAAATATGAAAAAGAGAAAAACAGTTCCTGCTCTCAAGAGCTTACAATCTAATGGAAGAAAATAGCACAAAAGATTTAAAAATGTAAAGGGGGGAAATTCTTATCCTGAGGTGGAGGGAATGATGAAGTTCAAAGAAATGTAGCTGGGGGGAAACAAAGAGATGGTTGACTTGCTGACCCTCTTTAAGTGATTTTTTTTAAGGCAGTTGGGGTTAAGTGACTTGCTCAGGGTCACACAGCTAGTAAGTGTCAAGTGTTTGGTCTGAGGCAGCATTTGAACTCAGATCCTCCTGACTTCAGGTGACTGGGACTCCTTGCTGTCCCTAAGTGAATTTTTTTGAGGAACTGTTAGCTCTACCCTTTATTCAGAGGACTCTCTTAGGACAGTAAGCACTGATGAGGTACAAGTACCAAACTTGCTTTGATCTTTCAGCATGATGAAGCTATTGGAGGTTTGATTAAGGAATTTAAAGCAAGGCAGTCAGGTAAAAAAATCAAGACTGACACTACAGATAGTAAAAGTTGATACTAATAGTGTATATAAAATATTTTAATAATATCTGTCACTTATAAACATAACCTCTACATATCTGGTTCTAAAGTTATGGAATATGACACCATGTACTCTCTTGTGACTCCTGGTATTTTTTAATTGCCAGTACTTATATGAACTTAGTGGGCTCTGCTGCTCATTTTTTCTTGACTGATTTATTCATCAATATATTTTATTTTGAATTATTATGTATCGATCCTTATAAAGTAAATACAGCTGGGGCTCCAGTGATATGATCTTAGGTAGATGCTGAACCACAAATTAGGGTAGAATTCAGTGAGTAGGGCTGTGTGGGTGTCTGTGTGTATGTGCAGATGTGTTTCTGGCGAGACTCCTTCAGTGTTGCACAACTTACAGGCATCTTTTTTTTTTTCATGTTATGAAAAACTAACTATATTTCCCTTAATCCTTTCCAGCACTCCATTTTTTCTATTCTCTCTTTTCACCCTGTAACTCCTCAGAAATGTTTGCTTCTGATTATCCCTCTCCCAATTGCTCTCCCCTGTATCATCCCCCTGCTTTCTTATCCCCTTCCCCTACTATTTTCTGTAAAGTAAGATAGATTTCCATACCCAATTGAGTGTGTATATTATTCCCTCCACAAGGCAAATACTATGATAATAAGATTCACTCATTCCCTCTCACCTTCCCCCACTTCCCCTGAACTATAAAAGCTTTTTCTTGTCTGTTTTATGTGAGACTGTTTACCCCATTCTACCTCTCCCTTTCTACTTCTCCCAGTATAATCCTCTCTCACCACTTAATTTTATATCTTCAACTCACGCTGTGCCCTCTATCTATCTATCTATCTATCTATCTATCTATCTATCTATCTATCT